>NC_091977.1:529550999-529865773 GCF_044704955.1 Pristiophorus japonicus
AATGAAGTAATTTTTAAAGTAGACACTGTTGTAATGTGGGAAACGCGGCAGCCAATTTGCGCACAGCAAGCTCCCACAAACAGCAAATCTATTTTGTTATGTTGATTGAGGGATAAATATTGGCCAGGACACCGGGGATAACTCCCCTGCTCTTCTTCAAAATAGGATCTGTTACATCCACCTGAGAGGGCCATCGGGGCCACGGTTTAATGTCTCAACTGAAAGAAAGATTTGCATTTATATGGCATTTGTTATAACCTCAGGATGTCCCAATGCACTTTACACCCAATTAAGTACTTTTTGAAGCGTAGTCACTGTTGAAATGTAGGAAATACAGCAGCTAATTTGAGCACAGCAAGCTCCCACAAACAGCAATGTCATAATGACCAGATAATCTATTTGTGAGATAAATATTGGCCCCAGGACACTGGGGAGAATTCCTGCTGCTCTTTTTTGATATAGTGCCATAGGATCTTTTACATCCACCTGAGAGAGCAGACGGGGCCTCAGTTTAATGCCTCATCTGAGAGTCGGCACCTCTGACAGTGCAGCACTCCCTCAGTACTGCGCTGGATGTGTCAGCCTAGATTATGTACCCAAGTCACGCCGAGCCCCGCGCTACGACAATCTCCCATGAACTTCGCTGGTGGTTTAGTAACGGTGCTGTCATTTAGCGCTGCGCGCTCTAACGCCCCCATTTGGTGACATCAAGACCCCATTTGCGACATGTTTCTGAAATTGACTGCTTTCGCCTGCCATCACGCCCGGCGCTATTCCTCCAGACGGTGCACAGAGGATCCCGGGGCCACATCGCAGGGAAGGAAGAGGTCAGTGTTGAGAGTCACATTTTTAACAATTTGCTCACCTCTCTTACCTGTGGAAGGCTGTTGGTAGCCTCCCTTCCATTATTTTGCAGGTTTCAGATGGTCGACCTCACCTCCTCTTTAGGCGCTGGGATGCTGGTATCCGAGCGCCTCAACTTGAGAAACGCTCCCGCACTCCCACCCCGCGATGGGCCTTTCGGGCCCAGAAGAGGATTGTGCAAGACTTCCCTTCGTGCTCCACTCCCCTCTTGGGGTGATACAGCTGAATATCCCACTTTGAGGAGGTAGACATCGCCCGGCACTAAAAGTGACCCGGCAAAATCACCACCTCAAAGCGGGCGATCCCAAATTTCTCGCCCTTGGTACTGTCTTTCAGCAGCTGGTTATAACATGAGCCTTCGTGATCTTCCTTGACTTTAGAAGGGCTCTAGAATAATTACGTTCTTAAACTTATGGCTTCGGCTGAAAACCTCCCAACAAACTACAGAGGCAATTTATTAAACAATAACAATAACAACTTATATTTATATAGCGCCTTTAACTTAGTAAAATGTCTCAAGGTGCTTCACAGGAGTGTTGTAAAACAAAATCTAACAGCGAGCCACATATGGAGACAATGGGCCAAAAATCCTGGCCTCTCTGGGTCTGTATGATGTGCACACGCACCCGGATTGGCCTCGCAAATACCGGTTCTTGGCGCGCGATGTGCATGCGTCGAGAACCGTCTTTGGCGATCTGTCAAAATGTCTTTAGACAGATCGCGTGCATCCCCACATTTGCACAACTCCTGCACAGCAAATGTCCTTCAAATTCTTACAGCTGGTAAAAGCAGGCGCATTGCTTACATTTAGCAGCGTACGAATTTTAAAACATAGAAAAGTTAAATTTAATCACTAATTTTTATATTATAAACCCTGCCCATTAAGGTAAGTTTATTATTAACCCTATTAAAACACATTTTAAAAAATTACTAAAAAATAATTTTTTTCTTAAACATTTAATTACATTCAATTTTAATTAATTTTAAATATGTGCGGTATTTTTTTAAATATTCTGTTGTGTTTCTTGTTTTGGGGCTTTTCTCATTGATAGTAATAGGAGCTTGTACAAACAGAACTCCCATTATTATCAATGAGAATACTAGATAGTGATTGGTGGTCCAGACCCACATGACTCCAGGATACGAAGAAATGTTCCCGTACACTGGACTGCGAAACTAGGCCTCCGACCACAATCCATGTTCCTCCGTGTTGTAGAGAGTAGAAATATATATATAGACTTAGACATTAGGCACCTGCTGGATATTTAAAACTCACATAAGCTTAAATGGACACACACATAAAATGGCTGCCCAGGCATGATGGGAAATCAGGTAGTCAAGCTGTGAACTGTTGAACGTTCACTGACCGAGCAATAACCCTGTGAGGCCCACTGTAGGAATGCCTGGGAAGACAGAGATAAGAAGGAAACCATCTCCTGTGAACAAGGCCATAAACCAATTAATTCCCCAGGAAGAAAGATAAGAGGGAAACCATTTGCTGTAAACAAGGCTATATACCAATTATTTCTCCCAGATGAAAGAACTAGGGAGAGAACCTATAAAGTCATCGATCAGCCCAAGCTGACAATAACCGAACATATGGTTCCCTGGATACTAGGAGAATTCTATTGGGTTAAAAGAACCTATATGTAATCTATAATCGTTGTGATTGGCTTGTGTCCAGCCGTGATGGGCTGTGTAACTGTAGTAAACTGTTTTGTAACTGTTGTGAAACATATAAAGGTACATGTAACTCTTTGTTCTGTGGAGAGAAACCTGGATACGGTCCTGTGTGTTTCCTCCCCGCTGAGCGTTATTAAATGCCGCCAGGCATTGGAACCGACTCTGAGTGTTGAGTGATTCTTCTAAGAAAACGCTAACGCTAACAATGGCGTAGTCGGCAGGATTTCCCGGAGTCGCTGGACGCCCTTGGAAAAAACCCGGGTGAGTATAAAAAACAATTTTTAAGTATAAAGGGTGCGGAAGGTGGAAGCTGGTTGATCGACATGAGGAGACGGTCTAATATCTCAAACGCCTAGCCTCAGCCTGAATTAAGAGGACTTTTGTCCCACGTGACGGCCAGGAACCAAGTAGGCGTCGGGAACACACTTAGACCGTGGGATCGTGATACCGAGAGACATCTTCCGGACCCAGTAGTGTAATTTGAAATACCCCGGGGTAGAACCAAGCGGTGTACAGCGGCTAACGGAATCCAAACCTGTGAACAGGGTCGGACCAACGGGCTGAGCGGTGGTAGGTAGTCGTTAAGGATACGTAGAGCACTGCGGGAATTGCTTAAACGCGTTTTTAAGAATTGTATAAGTTTGTGTAACAGCAGAACTTGTGACCTGACAGTAGCCAAGAGACAGTTTACTACAAGTCGCGCTAGAAAGAAAGCGGACCTCTGAGAGTAGATTCCTAACGGTAGTAGTCCTACCCAGGAATGGCCATGAAAACAAGTAAACTCGAGTGGGGACCAGAAGGGTCGCTTACCCGCCACCTGGCGGAAAAACAAAAGAAGCTAATTGAAAAAATGATTAAAGCAGGGTGGAATCCTCAGGAATTAGTTATGTGAGGAATTATTTAGATAAAACTACGAATTCCCTGAAAAGTCATGGATCCAAAAATAGAGCCGGCCAAAACAAGAAGAGAGACTGTTGTAAATGTATGATCGTTGAGTGAGAAGTGTCTGTGTGATTTTTGACTGCAGAATGAATTTTTTATGTTTTCATGTTCCGAAAGCCTGGTTGGAAGAGGAATGCAAGTGTCTGTTTATTTTAGAAACAGAGTGAAAGTCTTTTTTTAACCCTTTGTAATGTTGTCCTGTATGTGGGAAGTTTTAAGAAATTTAAGTTCGAAACGCAGGTGTGGATTTATTCGGATGATAAGTTACGGAGCTAGGAAAATAAACAAATAAAGAATAGGTTTGTTGAGCAAAATATTTATTTGACATGCTCACTTACTTGCCGAAAGAAAACATGCAATGATTGATTGGGTTGAAAGACATAAATTTAGTCTCGGAATGAGATAAAGAATGCTTTAAAAAAAAAAGAGCTTCTAAAAAAAAAAGTTTTAAATAAAGATTGAAATTACAACGTTTGAATTGGGATTTTGAGATATTCAGAGAAGGCACAGGAAATACTGAGGTGGATTTAAAAAAAAAAAGAAAAAGATTAAATTAAATCTGATCAGGTCAAACTCCTGGGCAAGTGGCGAGCTATCTGCGAAGGTGTAAAAGGAACTTTTGGAAAATGTTAAAAACAGCAAGCTTTAGTAACGACTTTGAAACTGGAGCATTTTGAGATAACGAAAGGCAGCACTCAAACTCTCAAAGCCGGACTCAATTCCAGTTATGGAGAAAAAGAAAAAGATAAAGACGCCACTTTGAAAGTAAACAAATGATTTTAAATTAACAACTTTATGGAGTTACGAACCCTCCGTGTAAAATACAAAACCTAACTTGAAGAAAGAAAAAAAAGATGTAACGGACTAAATGGAAAAAGACATAACTTACTAAATACTAGTTGATGTTTGCTGTGAAAAAGATATTGGTTTAATTCGAAGAAAAAAAAAAAATTTGGAATAAATAAAAAATACTCTACATGGATTCGAATTTTAAATTATGAAAAAGTTTCAATGCAGTTTGAAAAGATTTCCAAAATGGACAGTGTTTATCAAAAATGTCCCGAACAGTTTAAACAAGCAGGAGGGTTTTGAAGATAACGAGGAGAAAGAGAGAAATAAAAAAAAAACAGAATTGAATTTCAGTAAACAAAATTGCTATTGTATGTGTGGTCTTGTTTTAAAACCATTAAAAAAAAAATTCTTTGGCAAGTACTTGAATTAGAAGTTAAGAAAACATTGGAGTTTACTCTAATGATTTATGCTGTTTTTAACGGATTCCTAATTTCGAAGCCAGTTTTGAAGGCACAAAGACTTTTTTTTTTTCAGATGATTACGTGAAGTCACGTAATGACATCAGGTCTTCTTACAAACCTGGAAAGGAGTTAACCCTTTCCATTGACAGCCATTTTATACTGAACATTATTAATTTGGATTTCTTAATAGGAAAAAAAAAGACTCACCTAACAGAGGAAACAAAAATAAAAACAGAACTAGCTTATGTAATAATACTTGCCTGATACAATAAAGAAATAGATACTCAATAAAACAAATTGAAGAGTTAAAAGCTAAGATAAACAGGCTGGAAGAGATAACGGGTCTGGACGGATAGTGCAGTACGCAGCCATAGCACCATCACCTCTGGCAATAGAGCCAATGTACCCCACGGTGGGTAGGTGTAGTCCACAAACCCAACCGAACGGTAAAGCAGACAGCGATGTTTGGAGGAATAGCTTTGGCCTTGGTCATAATAGGAGTTTGGGTAATATTTAAGTGGGTAAAGACACGGGCGCACGCCCTACAGATTCAGCTCGAAATGGTTCGATTATAACCTTGTCCTTCTGATTTTGCAGGGTGACAGGGACACTCGTAGAGCAAAAAACTTAACCCCTGGTGACGACCAGGCCGTCTGTTTAAAATTACAGATAATACTTACCGGAATGGGAATACGAAAGGCGCTACTCGTAATATGGATAGCCCTGCGACATGCACGTACCCTGGGCAACACCGACGGACAGCAGAGCACGCTGGAAATAAACAACTATATGAACTATGGAGTCTTGTTTAATTTAACGGACGGGATGTGCATCCCAGCAGCCAAGGACTGGAGCAAGGACAGGACTTATTTTAATGCATGGTTACAAGTGAATCCTAATAAGAATCCTAATAAGAATAAGAGTATGTGTACAGTGCTCCACGGGTATAAGGAGCAGATGCATTAAACGGAGGGATGTCAAAGGGCCCGATGAATGTACTTTCGGCATAATTTGCGCGCCTCCGGGACAATCCCAGCAATCAGTCATCCGCAAGAAGGGAATGGGGCTGTGTGGGTATTACGAGAAGGCGGGGGCGGCTGCAATATAATTGTATGTATGTTTCTCACCCCCTCCGACACCGCGCCCCATAAGAATCACTACATTGCCCGAAGAACTGCCTTTTCCCATAACTACTAAGGGACCAGAAAATGGGATTGCAATGTACAACGAAGGGGAATTATTGTATGATAATGTTAAACATGAAATTGTGCCTGTTCTGATCAATATTTCAGGCATCCAGATGCCGGAATATTGTACCGAACAGTCAAGGAAGCTGTACAATGTATTAAGTAAAGTCGTAATGCAGCAGGCTGCCGATGCCATGGGTGCCAGTAAGTTCCGGGGACAGGGGTTAGCACCCAGGGTGAAGAGGGAAATAGTAAATGATGTTGGTACCGTTTTCAATACAGGAACCTCCGTAGTGAACTCGATAGACATACAAGGGTTAAATGAGAGGGTAGAACAGCTTAAAGGGGTGATGAAGGGGTTATTGGAGAGGGTGGAGCAAAACCAGGAAGACCAGGCCAACCTAGGAAAGGAGGGTGCCGAAATCCAGTTGGATGGCATCTCAGTCCTGGAAGCTCACGCCAAAACCATCAATCACCTCATTGATAGAGAACAAGAAGATACAATAAAGCAAAGACAGGGGCAACTCTGTCATGCTTATGGTCTGTGGATGGTGGGACAGATCCGCCACAACCTCGACCAGATCCAACGCGGGGAAGTACCCGATTGGATAGACAGTTCACATTTGGCTCAGTTGGCGAACCAAAGGGGGACACTGGATAATTGTACTCTGAAGGGACTGACCCGAGTATACCCCGCAATTCCAGATTGCCAGATGGGTAGGACTACCGGGATAGGGATAGTCCTGTTGATCCCCATAGCAACGCCGGACTCAGGGCCGTTCCCCTTATACCAACGAGAGAATATCGGAGTAATGTCTCCATACGCTACTACCTAACCACCACCTCTGCCGTTCGTCGAAACAACATACTTACTGGGATTTCCCAGGCAGATTGCAAGCAAAGGGGGGAAATCACAGTATGCCCTCACCCGGTGGGCCGAGGGGAACTAGACGAGTGCGGGTTTAACCGAACCAACGGGTGTGTACTAGAAATAGTGCCCGCACACATGCACTTCGCGAGGGCAGGCTACGGAGGGAGGGGAAGATACTGCGTCTCTACTACTGAGCGTTCATACCAGTATAATGACCTGCAGTGCCCGATACCGCAGCCAAACTTTTGCTTTACACCACTACGACCTGTCGCGATCGGGCAAGCGCATATCACCCAGGTTAGGCGCAGGAAGTCCGAAGTTATTGAAGTAACTGATCAGCTCCATGATCATTTGCAGGATTATGACGAGCCAGAGCAGGTCCCTATCCCACATCTAACCGAAGTATTACGGGAGTTGAGGCTCAGAGTGGGTCAATCTGTAAAACTCTATCACCAGCTACAAACTAAAATCAAAGAACTGGAAGAAGATACCGAGGTAGACTTACAAAGTCAGAGTTGGTGGAGAAAGGTCTGGGACTGGGGAATAAATGTGAACATCCACCCATGGATCCGAATTATTTCACACACACTGGTCGGAATACAATTAATCTTAGCAATAACATGGGGCGTGATGGCCTGCCAGGTATGCAGGCGCCACAAACGGCGGAAACGGACTAATCACCGTTCCCTGGATATTAAACAGGCCTGTTTGATAAGGGGACGGGAGGAGCTAGCCTTTGTTAATTTGATTTGAGCAACCGGAACTCCTGAAACCGCGTGACTGGCCAGCATGTTGAGGCAAGGAGTACCGGGCCGTGCACAAATATCAGATAAAGGCAGTATTTCGGTTAAAAGGGGACTAGGACTAATCCCTTTACCGAAAGGGGGAATTGTTGTAGAGAGTAGAAATATATATATAGACTTAGGCATTAGGCACCTGCTGGATATTTAAAACTCACATAAGCTTAAATGGACACACACATAAAATGGCTGCCCAGGCATGATGGGAAATCAGGTAGTCAAGCTGTGAACTGTTGAACGTTCACTGACCGAGCAATAACCCTGTGAGGCCCACTGTAGGAATGCCTGGGAAGACAGAGATAAGAAGGAAACCATCTCCTGTGAACAAGGCCATAAACCAATTAATTCCCCAGGAAGAAAGATAAGAGGGAAACCATTTGCTGTAAACAAGGCTATATACCAATTATTTCTCCCAGATGAAAGAACTAGGGAGAGAACCTATAAAGTCATCGATCAGCCCAAGCTGACAATAACCGAACATATGGTTCCCTGGATACTAGGAGAATTCTATTGGGTTAAAAGAACCTATATGTAATCTATAATCGTTGTGATTGGCTTGTGTCCAGCCGTGATGGGCTGTGTAACTGTAGTAAACTGTTTTGTAACTGTTGTGAAACATATAAAGGTACATGTAACTCTTTGTTCTGTGGAGAGAAACCTGGATACGGTCCTGTGTGTTTCCTCCCCGCTGAGCGTTATTAAATGCCGCCAGGCATTGGAACCGACTCTGAGTGTTGAGTGATTCTTCTAAGAAAACACTAACGCTAACACTCCGGGACCACCAAGTATTTTCGCAAAAACTTTTCCCGGTCAGAGGAGTTCGCTTGAAGGAAGCCTCCGAATGCAATTTTCCCCCGTTGGGTCTGATAAACATGAGAACATAAGAACATAAGAATTAGGAACAGGAGTAGGCCATCTAGCCCCTCGAGCCTGCTCCGCCATTCAAAGAGATCATGGCTGATCTGGCCGTGGACTCAGCTCCACTTACCCGCCCGCTCCCCGTAACCCTTAATTCCCTTATTGGTTAAAAATCTATCTATCTGTGACTTGAATACATTCAATGAGCTAGCCTCAACTGCTTCCTTGGGCAGAGAATTCCACAATCCTCTGGGAGAAGAAATTCCTTCTCAACTCGGTTTTAAATTGGCTCCCCCATATTTTGAGGCTGTGCCCCCTAGTTCTAGTCTCTCCGACAGTGGAAACAACCTCTCTGCCTCTATCTTGTCGATCCCTTTCATTATTTTAAACGTTTCTATACGATCACCCCTCATCCTTCTGAACTCCAACGAGTAAAGACCCAGTCTACTCAATCTATCATCATAAGGTAACCCCCTCATCTCCGGGATCAGCCTTGTGAATCGTCTCTGTACCCCCTCCAAAGCTAGTATATCCTTCCTTAAGTAAGGTGACCAAAACTGCACGCAGTACTCCAGGTGCGGCCTCACCAATACCCTGTACAGTTGCAGAAGGACCTCCCTGCTTTTATACTCTATTCCTTTCGCAATGAAGGCCAACATTCCATTCGCCTTCCTGATTACCTGCTGCACCTGCAAACTAACTTTTTGGGATTCATGCACAAGGACCCCCAGGTCCCTCTGCACCACAGCATGTTGTAATTTCTCCCCATTCAAATAATATTCCCTTTGATCAAAAGCTTGGTCAAAGAGATTGGTTTTAATGAGCACCTTGAAGGAGGAAAGAGAGATAGAGAGGCAGAGAGGTTTAGGGAGGGAATTCCAGAGATAGGGCCCAGGCAACACAAGGCACAGCCACCAATGGTTGACCGATTAAAAGAAGCCAGAATTAGAGGAGCGCAGACATCTCAGGGGGTTGTGGGGCTGGAGGAGATTACAGAGAGAGAGAGGGGGCGAGACCATGGAGGGATTTAAAAACAAGGATGAGAATTTTGAAATCCAGGCGTTGCTACACCAGGAGCCAATGTAGGTCAGCGAGCACAGGGGTGATGGGTGAGCGGGACTTGGTGCGAGTTAGGACACGGGCAGCCGAGCTTTGGATCACCTCAAGTTTACGTAGGGTAGAATGTGGGAGGCCAGCCAGGAGTCCGTTGGAATAGTCAAGTCTAGAGGTAACAAAGGTATGAATGAGGGTTTCAGCAGATGAGCTGAGGCTGGGGTGGAGTCAGGCGATGTTACAGAGGTGGAACTAGGCGGTTTTAGTTATGCTGTAGATATGTGGTCGGAAGCTCATTTCAGGGTCAAATATGACACCAGGGTTGTGAACTGAAACAATAACAAACTGACCCTCCTCATATGATCGAAAATATCAATCAAATCAGTGGTACAAATCAGAAATACCAACAACGATGTCTCCGCAAGATCCTGCAAATCCCCTAGGAGAACAGACGCACCAACATTAGCGTCCTCAACCAGGCCAACATCCCCAGCATCGAAGCACTGACCACACTTGATCAGCTCTGCTGGACAGGCCACATAGTTCGCATGCCCGACCCGAGGCTCCCAAAGCAAGCGCTCTACTCGGAACTCCTGCACGGCAAGCGAGCCCCAGGTGGGCAGAGTAAACGTTGCAAGGACACCCTCAAAGCCTCCCTGATAAAGTGCAACTTCCCCACTGGCACCTGGGAGTCCCCGGCCAAAGACAGCCCTAAGTGGAGGAAGTGCATCCGGGAGAGCGCTGAGCACCTCGAGTCTCATCGCCGAGAGCATGCAGAAATCAAGTGCAGGCAGCGGAAAGAGCATGCGGCAAACCTGTCCCACCCACCCTTTCCCTCAACAACTATCTGTCCCACCTGTGACAGGGACTGTGGTTCTCGTATTGGACTTTTCAGCCACCTACGGACTCATTTTTAGAGCGGAAACAAGTCTTCCTTGATTCCAAGGGACAGCCTATGAATGACTAAACATAGGAACATGGCAATAGGAGCAGGCCATTAATCCCCTCGCGTCTGTTCCGCCATTAATTAGCTCATGGCTGATCTCTATCTTAACTCCATCTACCAGCCTTGTTTCCCTAAATCTTAATACCCTTGATTAACAAAAATCTTTCAATCTCAGTTTTGACACTTTCAATCGAACCCTCGCCCGCACCCTCCACCCCCGCCCCCGCCCCTCCCCCCCAGCTTTCTGGAGAGAGAGTTCAAGATTTCCACTTCCCTTAAACTCCAATTGGACTAGTATCACGCTCTCTCTCTTTCTCTCTCTCTCTCTCTCTCTGTCTCTCTCGCTCTCTCTCTCTCTCTCGCCTGTCTATCCCCTCACTTTGCTTCAGATGGACTACCCAATTTTAACGATACAGGCTGAGAAATTATTCTCTAACTTCTCTAGAAGAGAGAAGGCTGAGGGGTGACCTGATAGACGTCTTTAAAATTATGAAGGAGCTTGAACGGAGAGAAGATATTTCCCCTTGTGGGACAGTCCAAAACTAGGAGCTAATAATAAAAGATAGTAACCAATAAATCCAGTAAGGAATTCAGGAGAAACTTCTTTTGCCAGAGAATGGTGAGAATGTAGAACTCGCTACCACAGGATATAGTTAAGATGAACAGCATAGATGCATTTAAGGGGAAACTGGATAAACATATCAGGGAGAAAGGAATAGAAGGCTATGGTGAGATAAAGTAGGGTAGGAGGAGGCTCGTGTGGATCATTGACCAGTTGGGCCATATAGCCTGTTCCTCTGCTGTAAAGCCTATATCATAATGTAAATTACCACTACAAGGAAATGTAATATCTAGCTCTTATACTCCAAAAGAGATGCCAAACATATGTACAAATAAAGCTCACAAGATACTTTTCTTTGACTTGATGAAAGAAAAAACTTGCGCTCATTTTGCACCTTTCACGTCCCCAGGACGTCCCAAGTGTTTTACAGCCAATGAAGTACCTTTGGAGTGTAGTCACTGTTGTAATGTGAGAAACACAGCAACCTTCTTGTGCACAGCAAAGCTAGTACCAGTAATGGTGATCATGAAATTACTAGACTGTCGTAAAAACCCAACTGGTTCACTAATGTCCTGAAGGGAAGGAAATAGAAAATAGGTGCAGGATTAGGCCATTCGGCCCTTTGAGCCTGCACCACCATTCAATATTATCATGACTAATCATGCAAATTCAGTACCCCATTCCTGCATTCTCTCCATACCCCTGGGGCATTGAAACTGATTCTGGGGGAGGTGGGATCAGTACAAACCGGACGGTCTGCACCTAGGCAGGACTGGAACCAATTTCCTAGGAGGAGTGTTTGTTAGTGCTGTTGGGGAGGAGTTAAACTAATATGGGAGGGAGATGGGAACCAATGCAGGGAGACAGAGGGAAACAAAATGGAGACAAAAGCAAAAGACAAAAAGGAAATGAGTAAAAGTGGAGGACAGAGAAACCTAAGGCAAAAAACAAAAAGGGCCACTTTGCAGCAACATTCTATAAGGTCCAAGTGTGTTAAAAAGGCAAGACTGAAGGCTCTGTGCCTCAATGCAAGGAGTATTTGGAATAAGGTGGATGAATTAACTGTGCAGATAGCAGTTAACGGATACGATGTGGTTGGCATCACGGAGACATGGCTCCAGGGTGACCAAGGCTGGGAACTCAACATCCAAGGGTATTCAACATTTAGGAAGGATCGACGAAAAGGAAAAGGAGGCGGGGTGGCATTGCTGGTGAAAGAGGAAATTAATGCAATTGTAAGGAGTGACATTAGCTTGGATGATGTGGAATCGGTATGAGTGGAGCTACGGAATACCAAGGGGCAGAAAACGCTAGTGGGAGTTGTGTACAGACCTCCAAACAGTAGTAGTGATGTTGGGGAGGGCATTAAACAGGAAATTAGGGATGCATGCAATAAAGGTGCAGCAGTTATCATGGGTGACTTTAATATGCATATAGATTGGGCTAACCATACTGGAAACAATACGGTGGAGGAGGATTTCCTGGCGTGCATAAGGGATAGTTTTCTAGACCAATATGTCGAGGAACCAACTAGGGGGGAGGCCATCTTAGACTGGGTGTTGAATAATGAGAAAGGATTAATTAGCAATTTCGTTGTGCCTTGGGGAAGAGTGACCATAATATGGTGGAATTCTACATTAGGATGGAGAATGAAACGGTTAATTCAGAGACCATGGTCCAGAACTTAAAGAAGGGTAACTTTGAAGGAATGAGGCGTGAATTGGCTAGGATAGATTGGCGAATTATACTTAAGGGGTTGACAGTGGATGGGCAATGGCAGACATTTAGAGACCACATGGATGAACTATAATAATTGTACATCCCTGTCTGGCGTAAGAATAAAAAAGAGAAGGTGGCTCAACCGTGGCTATCAAGGGAAATCAGGGATAGTATTAAAGCCAAGGAAGTGGCATACAAATTGGCCAGAAATAGCAGCGAACCTGGGGACTGGGAGAAATTTAGAACTCAGCAAAGGAGGACAAAGGGTTTAATTAGGGCAGGGAAAATAGAGTACGAGAGGAAGCTTGCAGGGAACATTAAAATGGACTGCAAAAGCTTCTACAGAAATGTAAAGAGAAAAAAGTTAGTAAAGACAAACATAGGTCCCCTGCAGTCAGAATCAGGGGAAGTCAAAACTGGGAACAAAGGAATGGCAGACCAATTGAACAAGTACTTTTGTTCGGTATTCACTAAGGAGGACACAAACAACCTTCCGGATATAAAAGGGGTCAGAGGGTCTAGTAAGAAGGAGGAACTGAGGGAAATCCTTATTAGTCGGGAACTTGTGTTGGGGAAATTGATGGGATTGAAGGCCTGATGGTCTGCATCCCAGAGTACTTAAGGCGGTGGCCTTGGAAATAACAGATGCATTGACAGTCATTTTCCAACATTCCATAGACTCTGGATCAGTTCCTATGGAGTGGAGGGTAGCCAATGTAACCCCACTTTTTAAAAAAGGAGGGAGAAAGAAAACAGGGAATTATAGACCTGTCAGCCTGACATCGGTAGTGGGTAAAATGATGGAATCAATTATTAAGGATGTCATAGCAGCGCATTTGGAAAGAGGTGAAATGATAGGTCAAAGTCAGCATGGATTTGTGAAAGGGAAATCATGCTTGACAAATCTTCTGGAATTTTTTGAGGATGTTTCAAGTAGAGTGGACAAGGGGGAACCAGTTCATGTGGTGTATTTGGACTTCCAGAAGGCTTTCGATAAGGTCCCACACAAGAGATTAATGTGCAAAGTTAAAGCACATGGGATTGGGGGTAGTGTGCTGACGTGGATTGAGAACTGGTTGGCAGACAGGAAGCAAAGAGTAGGAGTAAATGGGTACTTTTCAGAATGGCAGGCAGTGACTAGTGAGGTACCGCAAAGTTCTGTGCTGGGGCCCCAGCTGTTTACATTGTACATTAATGATTTAGACAAGGGGATTAAATGTCGTATTTCCAAATTTGCGGATGACACTAAGTTGGGTGGCAGTGTGAGCTGCGAGGAGGATGCTATGAGGCTGCAGAGTTACTTGGACAGGTTAGGTGAGTGGGAAAATGCATGGCAGATGAAGTATAATGTGGATAAATGTGAGGTTATCCACTTTGGTGGTAAAAACAGAGAGACCGACTATTATCTGAATGGTGACAGATTAGGAAAAGGGGAGGTGCAACGAGACCTGGGTGTCATGGTACATCAGTCATTGAAGGTTGGCATGCAGGTACAGCAGGCGGTTAAGAAAGCAAATGTCATGTTGGCCTTCATAGCGAGGGGATTTGAGTACAGGGGCAGGGAGGTATTACTACGGTTGTACAGGGCATTGGTGAGGCCACACCTGGAGTATTGTGTACAGTTTTGTACTCCTAATTTGAAGAAGGACGTTCTTGCTATTGAGGGAGTGCAGCAAAGATTCACCAGACTGATTCACGGGATGGCGGGACTGACATATCAAGAAAGATTGGATCAACTTGGCTTGTATTCACTGGAGTTCAGAAGAATGAGAGGAGACCTCATAGAAATGTTTAAAATTCTGACGGGGTTAGACAGGTTAGATGCAGGAAGAAGGCTCCCAATGTTGGGGAAGTCCAGAACCAGGGGTCACAGTCTAAGGATAAGGAGTAAGCCATTTAGGACTGAGATGAGGAGAAACTTCTTCACCCAGAGAATGGTGAACCTGTGGAATTTTCTACCACAGAAAGTTGTTGAGGCCAATTCACTAAGTATATTCAAAAAGGAGTTAGCTATAGTCCTTACTACTCGAGGGATCAAGTGGTATGGCGAGAAAGCATGAATGGAGTACTGAAGTTGCATGTTCAGCCATGAACTCGTTGAATGGCGGTGCAGGCTCGAAGGGCCGAATGGCCTACTCCTGCACCTATTTTCTATGTTTTTATGTTTCTATCCCTTTAGCCGTGAGGGCCACATCTAACTCACTTTTGACTATATCTAACGAATTGGCTTCAACAACTTTCTGTGGGAGAGAATTCCACAGGTTCACAATTATCTGATTGAAGAAGTTTCTCCTCATCTCAGTCCTAACTGGCTTACCACTTATCCTTAGACTGTGACCCCTGGTTCTGGACTTCCCCAACATCGGGAACATTCTTCCTGAATCTAACCTGTCCAATCCCATCAGAATTTTATATGTTTCTATGAGATCCCCTCTCATTCTTCTAAATTCCAGTGAATATAAGCCTAGTCAATCCAGTCTTTCTTCATATGTCATCCTTGCCATCCCGGGAATCAGTCTGGTGAACCTTCGCTACACTCCCTCAATAGTAAGAATATCCTTCCTCAGATTAGGAGACCAAAACTGTAAACAATATTCAGGGTGTGGCCTCACCAAGGCCCTGTACAACTGTAGTAAGAACTCCCTGCCCCTATGAATAGTACAATGACATCTTTTATGCATGGTGAGGGGGCAGACAGGGCTTCAGTTTGATGTTTCATCTGAAAGATGGCACCTCCGACAGTTCGGCACTCTCTCAGTACTTCACTGAAGTGTCAGCCCAGCTTAGGACTTCAAGGGACCGAAATTGATCAATTCGCTGCCCACTGCCGCCAACATTCCTCCTGAAGATCCGCCCAGTGCCACTTTCGGGGTGGCCTGGAGCGGGCGGGAGGGGAGAGCCGCCAAGAACCGCCCGCTGATGCCAGTGGACGGCCGAGTGGCGCAACTGAGCTCCCGTCCGCCCAGCTCCCAGATTCCTGCGGGCGGGAGTCGGCGGCACTCGGCGGCAGAACGGGGCTGGACCGCTGGCTGGAGGCCGATGTGTCCCCAACGGCGAGTATGAAGATCCTGAAAAAAAGATTAGTGAACATTTTACATATTTTTTTCCATCAGCGACTTACCTGGATGGGGCCCCCTGAAGGTCTTTCGATGATTTGCGGATGAGTTTAATTTTCAGCTCTTCGACCCTCCGTGGGGCCCAACTCCATCCTCGGCGGCACTTGGGCGGCAAGCGCCTCTGCCGCCGAGAATGAGACCTCCCGCCCGCTGCCCCCCAGATTGGCGGCGTACGTCGTCCATTTGCTGCCGCCGACCTTCAAGGGACCTTGCCGATGAATATCCCGCCCAAAGTCACTGGACAGAATCACAGGAGGAGCCCATCGTGCCTGTGCCAGCTCTTTGAAAGAGCTGTCCAATTAGTCCCACTCCCCCTGCTCTCTTCCCCGAAGAGCTGAATGGCCCAGTCCTGCTCCTACTTCTTTTATCTTCTTATTAACACTATATTTCAATTAATTTATCAACGCTATTTATCTTGAAAACATCAAAAGATATGAAATGGAATTCAAAAGGACCTGCATTCAACATCAGACATTTTCGACTTGTTACATCTGAGAAAGACCACTAGATGGTAATGGGTCCAGCTAACAGAGCACGCAATCGGCATCTTCAGACACAGCTTGACAATCTCAGTGGAAAAGCAATTTCTGAAATGTAATCACATCATCAGAGAGAAGGCTGCAGCCAGCACCAGGAGCTGTAAATTCTGGACTGCTGGAGGCTGACTGTGTGAAAGTGATTAGTGATACCAACGGAACAAAGGAAGATAAGGAAAGAGTCGGGAAAAACAAAAGCTGAAAGAAATAACTCGCGTCGATGTTGCTGTGGCTCAGTGGGTCGCACTCTCTCGTCTCTGAGTCAGAAGGTCGTGGGTTCAAATCCCACTCCAGGGACTTGAGCACATAAATCTAGGCTGACGCTCCCAGTGCAGTGCTGAGCGAGTGCTGCACTGTCGGAGGTGCCGTCCTTCGGATGAGACATTAAACCGAGGCCCCGTCTGCTCTCTCAGGTGGATGTAAAAGATTCCATGGCATTGTTTCGAAGAAGAGCAGGGGAGTTATCCCCGGTGTACTGGCCAATATTTCATCATCATAGGCAGTCCTTCGAAAAGAGGTTGAGTTCACAGTGTTTCAATGATGGACCTAATATTACAGGTCCTGAACTATATCCTGAAGGGTGGAAGATGCCTGTGCATGGATTATTCCTCAATCAAATCACTAAAACAGATTATCTGGTCATTATCACATTGCTTTTTGTGGGAGCCTGCTGCGCGCAAATTGGCTGCCACGTTTCCCACATTACAACACTCCAAAAAGTACTTCATTGGCTGTAAAGTGCTTTGAGACATCCTGAGATCATGAAAGGCGGTATATAAAGTCAAGTCTTTATTTCTATTAATATCATACCTCTCCCGACCTCAGGTTGTCCAAAAGTGCTTTACAGCCAAGGAAATCCTTTTGAAGTGTAGTAATGTCGGAAGTAAAAACCAGAAGAGCAAAAACAAAAGAGAAAGAGAAAAAAAATATCTTTATGATCTCATCATGAGGCAGCTTTTATAGTCTATGTAAAACAAAACTGCTCGGACATCTTGGACTGAACAGTAGTTCAGTCTGGAGCCCAGTCTAGTTAATTGACCTTTGTTGTCCTATGTATAGCAGGCACTTCAAAATGCTGGAGAATTACCACCAGCGCTGCTTCTGCAAAATCCTGCTAATTTATTGGCCAACTACAATCAGCAGAAGGAGCGTCCGTCAAATCAAGCGCCCCACCCACCCGTCCCTCCAACCACCATCTGCCCCACCTGTGACAGAGATTGTAGATCCCTCATCGGACTCATCAGTCACCTGAGAACTCACTTTAGTGTGGAAGCAAGTCACCCTCGACTCCAGGGGGACTGCCGAAGAAGAAGAAGAGTTGATAAAGCACTATTGTCCCTTCAACTCAGCTCTCTACAGCCATCGTCTAGATCTTTCCTCTTTAAACGTGTCCAGCAGTCCCACTCACATCAGATGTAATCCCCATTGGTTCATGCCTTTCCGACAGCTACACTTTAGTCTTTGTTACCGTACATAAGAACATAAGAAATAGGAGCAGGTGTAGGTCAAAAGGACACTCAAGCCTGCTCCACCATTTAATACGATCATGGCTGATCTGGCTAACAGAAAGCAGAGAGTCGGGATAAATGGGTCCTTTTCGGGTTGGAAATCAGTGGTTAGTGGTGTGCCACAGGGATCGGTGCTGGGACCACAACTGTTTACAATATACATAGATGACCTGGAAGAGGGGACAGAGTGTAGTGTAACAAAATTTACAGATGACACAAAGACTAGTGGGAAAGCCGGTTGTGTAGAGGACACAGAGAGGCTGCAAAGAGATTTGGATAGGTTAAGCGAATGGGCTAAGGTTTGGTAGATGGAATACAATGTCGGAAAATGTGAGGTCATCCACCTTGGAAAATAAAACAGTAAAAGGGAATATTATTTGAATGGGGAGAAATTACAACATGCTGCGGTGCAGAGGGACCCGAGGGTCCTTGTGCATGAAACTCTTTTGAGTTTACCTGCAAAAACATAAACATTAAAACCATGCCACCCGACCTGGGTGACACAGCAGACATTTTCAAAGCCCCTTTTTTTTTAATTTATTTTTTTTTTGGTTTTTTTTGGGGCGCTAAAATCAAATTTTTCCAGTGCCCCCTATAAAAGGGGAGGGGGACACTAAAAGCACCGGCAATGAAAACAAATTAAACTTTAAAACGTAAAATCAAATTAAAATTTGGTTGCCGGGCGTGATGATGCACTCCAGTCCCTCCGGTGCCCACCTCTCGCGGAAGGCCGCGAGCGTACCGGTGGACACCGCGTGCTCCATCTCCAAGGACACCCTGGACTGGATGTAAGAGCGGAAGAGAGGCAGGCAGTCAGGATGAATGACCCCCCTGGACCGGCTGATGGCACCCTTGGCCGTGCCCAGGAGCAGTCCTACGAGGAGGCCCTCGGACCTACCCGCTCCCCTCCGCACAGGGTGCCCAAAGATCAGGAGAGTGGGACTGAAGTGCAGCCAGAATTTCAGGAGCAGCCCCTTCAAATAATGGAACAGGGGCTGCAACCTTGTGCACTCAATAAAAACATGGAACACGGACTCCTCCAGACCGCAGAAATTGCAGGCGGCCTGGGAGTCCGTGAACCGGCTTAAAAATTTGTTGCACGGCACTGCTCCGTGCACCACCCTCCAGGCCAAGTCCCCGATGAATAGTGGGAGGACCCCTGCGTAGAGTGCCCTCCATCGGGGACCCCCGCCTCCTCCGGACGGCAAGATGGTACGCCATGGCGTGTCCGGACGGCCGGCGAGGATGGCAAAGTTGAGGGTGTGCAGGAGCAGCCCGTACAGGAAACCCCTCCGCGCGGAACTGAAAGGCACGGAGGGGATTTCCCCGAGGCGGCTTCCTTGTGCATGAAACTCTTTTAGAGTCTACCTGTGAAAACATAAAACAATAACGGTGCCACCCAACCTGGGTGACACTCCAGATATTTACAAGGCCCTTTTTTTCCCCCCCTTTTTTTGTTTTTTTTTGTGTTTTTCTTTTTTTTTGGTTTTTTTTTTGGGCACTAAAATCACAATTTTTCCCCAGTGCCCCCTATAAAAGGGAAGGGGACACTAAAAGCACCGGCAATTAAAACAAATTAACTTTAAAACGTAAAATCAAATTAAAATTTGGTTGCCGGGCGTGATGATGCACTCCAGTCCCTCCGGTGCCCACCTCTCGCGGAAGGCCGCGAGCGTACCGGTGGACACCGCGTGCTCCATCTCCAAGGACACCCTGGACCGGATGTAAGAGCGGAAGAGAGGCAGGCAGTCAGGTTGAACGACCCCCTCGACCGCCCGCTGCCTGGACCGGCTGATGGCACCCTTGGCCGTGCCCAGGAGCAGTCCTACGAGGAGGCCTTCGGACCTACCCGCTCCCCTCCGCACAGGGTGCCCAAAGATCAGGAGGGTGGGACTGAAGTGCAGCCAGAATTTCAGGAGCAGCCCCTTCAAATAATGGAACAGGGGCTGCAACCTCGTGCACTCAATAAAAAACATGGAACACGGACTCCTCCAGACCGCAGAAATTGCAGGCGGCCTGGGAGTCCGTGAACCGGCTTAAAAATTTGTTGCACGGCACTGCTCCGTGCACCACCCTCCAGGCCAAGTCCCCGATGAATAGTGGGAGGACCCCTGCGTAGAGTGCCCTCCATCGGGGACCCCCGCCTCCTCCGGACGGCAAGATGGTACGCCATGGCGTGTCCGGACGGCCGGCGAGGATGGCAAAGTTGAGGGTGTGCAGGAGCAGCCCGTACAGGAAACCCCTCCGCGCGGAACTGAAAGGCACGGAGGGGATTTCCCCGAGGCGGCTCAAGTTGTGAGGCGCCGGCCCCCGAGGGAGGTTCCGGGGTTTGGCGCCGATGAGGAATTCCGTCCGGACGGGGGTCAGTTCGGACGGGATCTCCCCACGTGCTTGAGCCTCCTCGATACACCTAACGGAGTCAGGGCCCAGAGCTGTTTTTAGCGACTCGATGGCATCGGCCGCGCGGCGGACGTTGGCAGAATTTAGGCGCCGCGCCAGCGTGACTGGCGCCATCCAGCCCGCTCCTCCGCCATCGAGCAGGTCCCTGACCCTGGTCACCTCACCAGCCACAGCCCTCTCTTCCGACCGCCACATGAAGCCTCGGCCGTGGAGGTACGGATTCCCGAGCAGCGGTTCCTGCAGGACGGCCGCCACTCCAGCCGGCGGAGAGCTGCGCTTGGTGGAGACTTTGTTCCAGACCCTGATGAGTTCCCTGTAAAAGACAGGCAGCTCCCGGAGGGCGGTCCTGGCACCCCCCAAGTTCACAAACAGGAGCTGCGTGTCATAATTGAGGTCGAGCTGCTGGCGGAAGAAATACCTCGCCAGAGCACACCACCTAGGAGGGGGCTCGACGTAAAGGTATCTCTGCAGGGTCTGAAGACGGAAAGTCGCGAGCCGGGCGCTGACGCACACCAACGACTGACCGCCCTCCTCAAGCGGGAGACTCAAGACCGCGACAGAGACCCAGTGCTTCCTGTTGTTCCAGAAGAAGTCCACCAGCTTCTTCTGTATCTTGGCGACAAACGCAGGGGGAGGGGTCAAAGTGACCAGCCGGTACCACAGCATTGCGGCCACCAGCTGGTTTATGACTAGCGCTCGACCCCTGTAGGACAGCACTCGGAGCAGTCCTGTCCAGCGCCCTAGGCGAGCGGCGACCTTGGCCTCCAGCTCCTGCCAGTTCGCCGGCCAGGCTTCCTCGTCGGGGCTAAGGTAGACTCCCAGATAGAGGAGATGGGTCGTGCTCCAGGCAAAAGGCCTGAGCTCCTCCGGCAGGGAGTCCACCCGCCACTGACCCACCAGGAGTCCGGAACATTTCTCCCAGTTGATCCTGGCGGAGGACGCGGCCGAGTAAATCTCCTGGCACTCACGCATCCTCCGCAGGTCAGCGGGATCCTCTACCGCGAGGAGCACGTCATCGGCGTAAGCCGAGAGGACGACCTCCACGCCCGGCCCTTGCAGAGCCAGTCCCGTCAACCTCGTCCGCAAGAGGCGCAGGAAAGGCTCCACGCAAACGGCGTATAACTGGCCGGACATGGGGCATCCCTGGCGCACCCCTCTCCTAAAGCGAAGGGGCGCCGTCAAGGACCCGTTAACCTTAATCAGACACTCCGCGGCGGCGTACAAAAGTCGGATCCGGGCGACGAAATGCGTCCCGAACCCGAAAGCGCGCAGAGTTCCGAGCAGATAGTCGTGATCCACCCTGTCGAACGCCTTCTCTTGGTCGAGGGATAGGAAGGCGACCGACAGACCAGCCTCCTGGGAACAATGGATGAGGTCCCGGACCAGATGGATGTTATCGTGGATTGTCCGGCCCGGGACCGTGTATGACTGGTCGGGGTGGATCATGTGGTCCAGCACGGCACCAAGGCGAGCAGACATCGCCCTGGCGAAGATTTTGTAGTCCGTGCTGAGGAGGGAGACCGGGCGCCAGTTCTTAAGGAGGCGGAGATCGCCCTTCTTAGGCAGCAGGACGATGACTGCCCTGCGCCAAGAGAGGGGCATCTCCCCGGTCGCCAGACTTTCCCCCAGGACCCGCGCGTAGTCGCTCCCCAGGACGTCCCAGAACGCCCTGTGGAACTCCACGGTCAGCCCATCCAGCCCCGGGGATTTTCCCCTCGAGAGCCGGGCGAGGGCACCGGTCAGCTCCGCCAGGCTTAGCGGAGCTTCCAGATTTTCGGCGCCCTCCGGGCCGACCTTCGGCAGGTCCTCCCACAAAACTCTACGCGCTTCCTCGCTGGACGGATCCGGAGAGAACAGAGCCCCGTAATATTCACGGACCCTGTTGTTGACGCCCTCCGGATCCGAGACGAGAGAGCCGTCGTCGGCCAGCAGCGTCAAGAGCTGCTTACGGACACTCTGCCTTTTTTCCAGCGAGTAGAAGAAGGGGGAGCCGCGGTCCAGATCCCGCAGGAACCGGATCCGCGACCTCACGAACGCGCCTCGGGACCCGACGAGCTGCAGGTCCTTCAGCGCGGCCTTCTTCGCTTCGTACACCGTCCGCAGGGCCGGGTCCTGGACGACTTGACCGAGACGGGCTTCCAGGTCGAGCACCTCTTTTTCTAGGCGCCCGACTCTGGCCGCCCGCCTCTTGGTCGACCCCCTCGCGTACTCTTGACAGAAGACGCGGACGTGAGCCTTGCCCACGTCCCACCATAGCCTCAAGGAGGGGAAGCCCCCCTGCTTCCTTCTCCAGTCGGACCAGAATCGACGGAACGAGTCCTGGAACCGCACGTCCTCCAGCAGCCGGTTGTTAAAGTGCCAGTACGCGGACCCCGTCCTCGCGCGGAGCGAAGCGAGCTCCGCCCACACCAGGTGGTGGTCCGAACACGGCACCGGCCGCATGGAGGCCGCCGGGACGCAGGAAACGTACGCCCGAGACACGTAAAGGCGGTCGACTCTAGACCATCCAACTCCAGGCCTCACCCAAGTAAAGGCGCTGGAGTCGGGGTGGAGATTTCGCCAGACGTCCACCAAGTCGAAGGACCCGACCAGGTCCCTCAACTTCTCCATCGCCGTCATGCACTGCGGGGCACCGGAGCGGTCCCTCGCCTCGAGGGTGCAGTTAAAATCCCCCCCGAGGACAATGCAGTCGCCGACGTCGACGGAGCCAAGAAGAGCGGACACCTCTTCAAAGAAGCGCGTTTGCTGCGGGCCGGGATGAGGGGCGTACACGTTCACGAGATGGAGCGGCACGTCCCCCAGGCGAACCGTTACGTGCAGCAAGCGGCCTGGCACGGGCTCCTCGACCCCCAAGATCTCCGGCTGAAAATGCGGGCCCAGCAAGATGGCCACCCCACTAGAAATGGCGGTGAGGTGGCTCATGCGGACCTCTCCTTGCCATTCCAGGAGCCACGTGGCTTCGTCTCCCGGAACGGTGTGGGTTTCTTGCAGGAAGCACACCGCATATTTCCCCTCCCGCAGGAGCGAAAAATTGTCAAATCTACGGCGTGCCCCTCTGCCGCCGTTGATGTTGAGGCTGGCTATGGTTATCTTCATGACAAAAGCATAGTGCAACCTCTACCTTAACCTATTGTGGGGGAGGGAGCGGAGTCTTTTGTTGAACTCCGCTCCCTCCGCAGCCCAGCGAGGAGTCCCTCGAGCTCGCGCAGCTCAAGGTGCTGCTCCTTTGTCAAGGGCCCGCCCGCGGCCAAGGTTTTAACGGCGGCGCGGACGGACCCCTTGATCAGCTCCGGCTCGGACCATTTTTCCAGGGCCAGTCGGGCTTGGTCGCGGCGACCCCGGCTCTGGGCCAAAAAGTCCCGGAGTTCCTTTGCAGGAACGAGGAGGGCCTCAGCGGCGGCCGCGAGCAGATCCACCGCCTCCCTGGCGGTGGTCTCTAGGTCTTCACCCGCGTCCCCCACCGAGTCCCCGTCCTCCTCCGGGAGGTGGCCGCCAGCAGCCGGCCCATCGACCGCACAAGGTACGGCAAATGAACCGGCCGCTCCAACCGGCCCTGGCACTGCCCCGATCCCACCCCCAGGATCGTCGGCAGAGGAGTCCCCACTGGGCTCTTTTAAAAATGGTGCTGGGTCGGGAAATGACAGCGGAAGGGGTTCCCCCTCCGCCCCAGGAACCGGAGAACAAGGAGAGACCCGGCCATAGGAAATCCCCAGGCCCTCCAAGTGCTCCAGCTCCAAAGTAAGGGGCGAGGGTGGGTGTTCCTCCCCCTCCCCGCTGCCACCCCCCGGCCCAGCATCGACAGTGTCATAATTATTTAATTGTTTTTCTGCCGGGTCGAGCGACTCCCGGGGGAAGTTGGATAATAGCTGGGCGGGCTCAGGTTCGGCCTTTTCGGCCCCGCCCGCCTCAGTCCCCGGGACGCCCGGCCCGGCGGCTACGCATTCCTCCGCGGTCCCCACGCCCCCCACGACAGGCAGATCTTCCACTCCATCCCCGGGAGGCAGAGGCTGGGCAGCCTCAACTGTCTCACCCTCCCCGGGGAAAGACTCCTCGCGCCTGCAGCGCAATTTGGGGGCGCTGGTGGGGGACGCGGGACACGTGGCGGGCACCGCCTCCTCCGCGGAGGGATGTTGTTCCCCCTCCGCCTCATTGGGGCGATGCCTCTTTTTGTTCCTGGGGGCGCGCGGAGTCAGGGAGACCTCCATGTCTGCCGAGGCCTCCCGCTCCGCCCCCCCCTTTTCCTTTTCTTGCCCGCGCCTGGGCCCCTCTGTGGTGGTATTCAAGGGCCCGGACACGGGCTCGGGGCACCCCGCGCTCGCCGGTGACTGGGTTGGGCTGAGCGCGGTGGTCAGACTTTCCGGCGCACCGAGGGGACCCGCCTCTAGATGTTTCTCCTTCTTCCGCGCCTTCTTTCCGCTCGGACGCTCTCCCTCCCCCCCGCCGGAGGCCCTGAAAACAAAGGCCTCCGACGATGCCCGCGCACCTATGGCTCCCGGCACGCGGACGCAACTAGGGGGAGGGGTGGCGGCAGCGCCAGCCTTGGCCGCCTTCGGTGGTTTGGCGGCCTTGGAGGCGGGGCAGTTCTTGCGAACATGCCCCACCTCCCTGCAGGCATGGCACCGCACGCCGTCCGACGTCCAGAAGACGCGGTAGGCAGTCCCCTCGTGCACCACATTAAAATCTCCCTCCGTCGTGTCCTCCCGCGCCAGCCGGACAAAGAGCTGGCGGCGGAAGGAGAACACGTGGCGCAGGCTGCTCTCCCTGAGACCGAGCGGTATGGGGTTGATCCCTGACCTTACCTCCCCCAGTTGTTGTAGGTGAGGGAGGAGGAGCTCAGCGGAAACAAAGGGCGGGACGTTTGAAATGATGACCCTCTGCGCGGTGGCCTCGAGAGGGTCCACCGGCAGGAACGTCCCGCCCACCGTGAGCCCCTTTTCAAGGGCCAGGGACACCGCCCGCTCCGACCCCAGGAAGAACACGGCCTTCCCAGACATCTTGGAGGCTGCGACAATGGCCGAGGGGCCGACTACCCCAGCCATCGCCCGCACGCACTCCTCAATGCTCATTGTGGGGTGAGTGTAGCTCTTGACCCCGTGTTTCCTGGTTATAAGTCTGAACGGTGGCAGGGCAGCGGGTGGCGCAGGAGGTGCCGTGGATGTGGACACCGCCTGCGCATACGTCCTTGCTGGCCCTGCCACCGGCGTGGATGGGGTCGCCATCACGGGGTCCCTTTAAGGGCTACACCCACCCCAAAGTCACAGGCCTTAATGGTCTTTAATGGCCTCTTATGTTAACTGAGCAGAGGAGCCCTTAACGAGGCACCTCTCCCCTCGTTGACAATTGGGGAGAGGCCTTGCTCCCTCTGCTCAGTTGTCTTAATTGGGTTTTTTTTTTATTAATTTGGAAGGAAAGGGTTCTCAGAGAGAGAGGGGAGAAACAGAGGGTAACGGAGAAAGAGAGAGGGGGGTGGGAAGGGGGGGGGGCTGCGAGGGCAGGTCTCCCCTCGCAGCTGTGGGTGGGTGCACTCCCCAGATGGCAAAACACAAAAGTCTTTGGGGTGGTCTTCAGGTGGGGGGAGAAGATGTCTTCACCTGGGGTAGCTGGAGCCACCAGGCACTCCTAACGATCTTCAATAGGGTGATTAATGACTCTTCAGCCTGGTAGCTCCAGCTATCCCAGGCTAGGCAAATGTGGGGGGTGGGGGGGGTTCCAATTGTGGGGGGGGGCCTAGTTGTAAGCACGGCCCCCACGCACACTACCACACACACACACACCCCCCGCGATGTTCCGGCCCTCAGTGGTCTTCTTTCCTCCCCCCACCGATACAACAAAGTCTTTTTGGGAAATGCACCCACACCCACCTGTAGAAATGTAGAGTCTCCCTCCTTCCACACTGGATGGTTGTTGTTGGTTTTTCCCCCTCTCTCCAACTCCTTGCAGAATGGTGAAAGATGTTGAAAGTTTTCTTTTCTCCTCCTCTCCCTCTGGGTTAAAGTTGAAGGTGAAGCCCTTTCCTTCCTTCTGTTCCTGGGCTGGTCTCAGGGCTCTACAGGCAGGAGCTCAAGTTGCTAGCAGCCTCTCTCACTGCTCACAGCTCCAACTGAGCAGGACACGCCTCTACTGCTCCACAATTGGTCCTTGTGCATGAAACTCTTTTTTTTTTTTAAGTTTACCTGCAAAACATAAAAAACATTAAACGGTGCCACCCGACCTGGGTGACACTCCAGACATTTACAAGGCCCTTTTTTCCCCCCTTTTTTTTTGTTTTTTTTGTGTTTTTCTTTTTTGGTTTTTTTTTTGGGCACTAAATTCACAATTTTCCCCAGTGCCCCCTATAAAAGGGAAGGGGGACACTAAAAGCACCGGCAATTAAAACAAATTAAACTTTAAAACGTAAAATCAAATTAAAATTTGGTTGCCGGGCGTGATGATGCACTCCAGTCCCTCCGGTGCCCACCTCTCGCGGAAGGCCGCGAGCGTACCGGTGGACACCGCGTGCTCCATCTCCAAGGACACCCTGGACCGGATGTAAGAGCGGAAGAGAGGCAGGCAGTCAGGTTGAACGACCCCCTCGACCGCCCGCTGCCTGGACCGGCTGATGGCACCCTTGGCCGTGCCCAGGAGCAGTCCTACGAGGAGGCCTTCGGACCTACCCGCTCCCCTCCGCACAGGGTGCCCAAAGATCAGGAGAGTGGGACTGAAGTGCAGCCAGAATTTCAGGAGCAGCCCCTTCAAATAATGGAACAGGGGCTGCAACCTTGTGCATTCCATAAAAACATGGAACACGGACTCCTCCAGACCGCAGAAATTGCAGGCGGCCTGGGAGTCCGTGAACCGGCTTAAAAATTTGTTGCACGGCACTGCTCCGTGCACCACCCTCCAGGCCAAGTCCCCGATGAATAGTGGGAGGACCCCTGCGTAGAGTGCCCTCCATCGGGGACCCCCGCCTCCTCCGGACGGCAAGATGGTACGCCATGGCGTGTCCGGACGGCCGGCGAGGATGGCAAAGTTGAGGGTGTGCAGGAGCAGCCCGTACAGGAAACCCCTCCGTGCGGAACTGAAAGGCACGGAGGGGATTTCCCCGAGGCGGCTCAAGTTGTGAGGCGCCGGCCCCCGAGGGAGGTTCCGGAGTTTGGCGCCGATGAGGAATTCCGTCCGGACGGGGGTCAGTTCGGACGGGATCTCCCCACGTGCTTGAGCCTCCTCGATGCACCTAACGGAGTCAGGGCCCAGAGCTGTTTTTAGCGACTCGATGGCATCGGCCGCGTGGCGGACGTTGGCAGAGTTTAGGCGCCGCGCCAGCGTGTCTGGCGCCATCCAGCCCGCTCCTCCGCCATCGAGCAGGTCCCTGACCCTGGTCACCTCACCAGCCACAGCCCTCTCTTCCGACCGCCACATGAAGCCTCGGCCGTGGAGGTACGGATTCCCGAGCAGCGGCTCCTGCAGGACGGCCGCCACTCCAGCCGGCGGAGAGCTGCGCTTGGTGGAGACTTTGTTCCAGACCCTGATGAGTTCCCTGTAAAAGACAGGCAGCTCCCGGAGGGCGGTCCTGGCACCCCCCAAGTTCACAAACAGGAGCTGCGTGTCATAATTGAGGTCGAGCTGCTGGCGGAAGAAATACCTCGCCAGAGCGCACCACCTAGGAGGGGGCTCGACGTAAAGGTATCGCTGCAGGGTCTGAAGACGGAAAGTCGCGAGCTGGGTGCTGACGCACACCAACGACTGACCGCCCTCCTCAAGCGGGAGACTCAAGACCGCGGCAGAGACCCAGTGCTTCCTGTTGTTCCAGAAGAAGTCCACCAGCTTCTTCTGTATCTTGGCGACAAACGCAGGGGGAGGGGTCAAAGTGACCAGCCGGTACCACAGCATTGCGGCCACCAGCTGGTTTATGACTAGCGCTCGACCCCTGTAGGACAGCACTCGGAGCAGTCCTGTCCAGCGCCCTAGGCGAGCGGCGACCTTGGCCTCCAGCTCCTGCCAGTTCGCCGGCCAGGCTCCCTCGTCGGGGCTAAGGTAGACTCCCAGATAGAGGAGATGGGTCGTGCTCCAGGCAAAAGGCCTGAGCTCCTCCGGCAGGGAGTCCACCCGCCACTGACCCATCAGGAGTCCGGAACATTTCTCCCAGTTGATCCTGGCGGAGGACGCGGCCGAGTAAATCTCCTGGCACTCACGCATCCTCCGCAGGCCAGCGGGATCCTCTATCGCGAGGAGCACGTCATCGGCGTAAGCCGAGAGGACGACCTCCACGCCCGGCCCTTGCAGAGCCAGTCCCGTCAACCTCGTCCGCAAGAGGCGCAGGAAAGGCTCCACGCAAACGGCGTATAACTGGCCGGACATGGGGCATCCCTGGCGCACCCCTCTCCTAAAGCGAAGGGGCGCCGTCAAGGACCCGTTAACCTTAATCAGACACTCCGCGGCGGCGTACAAAAGTCGGATCCGGGCGACGAAATGCGTCCCGAACCCGAAAGCGCGCAGAGTTCCGAGCAGATAGTCGTGATCCACCCTGTCGAACGCCTTCTCTTGGTCGAGGGATAGGAAGGCGACCGACAGACCAGCCTCCTGGGAGCAATGGATGAGGTCCCGGACCAGATGGATGTTGTCGTGGATTGTCCGGCCCGGGACCGTGTATGACTGGTCGGGGTGGATCATGTGGTCCAGCACGGCACCAAGGCGAGCAGACATCGCCCTGGCGAAGATTTTGTAGTCCGTGCTGAGGAGGGAGACCGGGCGCCAGTTCTTAAGGAGGCGGAGATCGCCCTTCTTAGGCAGCAGGACGATGACTGCCCTGCGCCAAGAGAGGGGCATCTCCCCGGTCGCCAGACTTTCCCCCAGGACCCGCGCGTAGTCGCCCCCCAGGACGTCCCAGAACGCCCTGTGGAACTCCACGGTCAGCCCGTCCAGCCCCGGGGATTTTCCCCTCGAGAGCCGGGCGAGGGCACCGGTCAGCTCCGCCAGGCTTAGCGGAGCTTCCAGATTTTCGGCGCCCTCCGGGCTGACCTTCGGCAGGTCCTCCCACAAAACTCTACGCGCTTCCTCGCTGGACGGATCCGGAGAGAACAGAGCCCCGTAATATTCACGGACCCTGTTGTTGACGCCCTCCGGATCCGAGACGAGAGAGCCGTCGTCGGCCAGCAGCGTCAAGAGCTGCTTACGGACACTCTGCCTTTTTTCCAGCGAGTAGAAGAAGGGGGAGCCGCGGTCCAGATCCCGCAGGAACCGGATCCGCGACCTCACGAACGCGCCTCGGGACCCGACGAGCTGCAGGTCCTTCAGCGCGGCCTTCTTCGCTTCGTACACCGTCCGCAGGGCCGGGTCCTGGACGACTTGACCGAGACGGGCTTCCAGGTCGAGCACCTCTTTTTCTAGGCGCCCGACTCTGGCCGCCCGCCTCTTGGTCGACCCCCTCGCGTACTCTTGACAGAAGACGCGGACGTGAGCCTTGCCCACGTCCCACCATAGCCTCAAGGAGGGGAAGCCCCCCTGCTTCCTTCTCCAGTCGGACCAGAATCGACGGAACGAGTCCTGGAAACGCACGTCCTCCAGCAGCCGGTTGTTAAAGTGCCAGTACGCGGACCCCGTCCTCGCGCGGAGCGAAGCGAGCTCCGCCCACACCAGGTGGTGGTCCGAACACGGCACCGGCCGCATGGAGGCCGCCGGGACGCAGGAAACGTACGCCCGAGACACGTAAAGGCGGTCGACTCTAGACCATCCAACTCCAGGCCTCACCCAAGTAAAGGCGCTGGAGTCGGGGTGGAGATTTCGCCAGACGTCCACCAAGTCGAAGGACCCGACCAGGTCCCTCAACTTCTCCATCGCCGTCATGCACTGCGGGGCACCGGAGCGGTCCCTCGCCTCGAGGGTGCAGTTAAAATCCCCCCCGAGGACAATGCAGTCGCCGACGTCGACGGAGCCAAGAAGAGCGGACACCTCTTCAAAGAAGCGCGTTTGCTGCGGGCCGGGATGAGGGGCGTACACGTTCACGAGATGGAGCGGCACGTCCCCCAGGCGAACCGTTACGTGCAGCAAGCGGCCTGGCACGGGCTCCTCGACCCCCAAGATCTCCGGCTGAAAATGCGGGCCCAGCAAGATGGCCACCCCACTAGAAATGGCGGTGAGGTGGCTCATGCGGACCTCTCCTTGCCATTCCAGGAGCCACGTGGCTTCGTCTCCCGGAACGGTGTGGGTTTCTTGCAGGAAGCACACCGCATATTTCCCCTCCCGCAGGAGCGAAAAATTGTCAAATCTACGGCGTGCCCCTCTGCCGCCGTTGATGTTGAGGCTGGCTATGGTTATCTTCATGGCAAAAGCATAGTGCAACCTCTACCTTAATCTATTGTGGGGGAGGGAGCGGAGTCTTTTGTTGAACTCCGCTCCCTCCGCAGCCCAGCGAGGAGTCCCTCGAGCTCGCGCAGCTCAAGGTGCTGCTCCTTTGTCAAGGGCCCGCCCGCGGCCAAGGTTTTAACGGCGGCGCGGACGGACCCCTTGATCAGCTCCGGCTCGGACCATTTATCCAGGGCCAGTCGGGCTTGGTCGCGGCGACCCCGGCTCTGGGCCAAAAAGTCCCGGAGTTCCTTTGCAGGAACGAGGAGGGCCTCAGCGGCGGCCGCGAGCAGATCCACCGCCTCACTGGCGGTGGTCTCTAGGTCTTCACCCGCGTCCCCCACCGAGTCCCCGTCCTCCTCCGGGAGGTGGCCGCCAGCAGCCGGCCCATCGACTGCACAAGGTACGGCAAATGAACCGGCCGCTCCAACCGGCCCTGGCACTGCCCCGATCCCACCCCCAGGATCGTCGGCAGAGGAGTCCCCACTGGGCTCTTTTAAAAATGGTGCCGGGTCGGGAAATGACAGCGGAAGGGGTTCCCCCTCCGCCCCAGGAACCGGAGAACAAGGAGAGACCCGGCCATAGGAAATCCCCAGGCCCTCCAAGTGCTCCAGCTCCAAAGTAAGGGGCGAGGGTGGGTGTTCCTCCCCCTCCCCGCTGCCACCCCCCGGCCCAGCATCTACAGTGTCATAATTATTTAATTGTTTTTCTGCCGGGTCGAGCGACTCCCGGGGGAAGTTGGATAATAGCTGGGCGGGCTCAGGTTCGGCCTTTTCGGCCTCGCCCGCCTCAGTCCCCGGGACGCCCGGCCCGGCGGCTACGCATTCCTCCGCGGTCCCCACGCCCCCCACGACAGGCAGATCTTCCACTCCATCCCCGGGAGGCAGAGGCTGGGCAGCCTCAACTGTCTCACCCTCCCCGGGGAAAGACTCCTCGCGCCTGCAGCGCAATTTGGGGGCGCTGGTGGGGGACGCGGGACACGCGGCGGGCACCGCCTCCTCCGCGGAGGGATGTTGTTCCCCCTCCGCCTCATTGGGGCGGTGCCTCTTTTTGTTCCTGGGGGCGCGCGGAGTCAGGGAGACCTCCATGTCTGCCGAGGCCTCCCGCTCCGCCCCCCCCTTTTCCTTTTCTTGCCCGCGCCTGGGCCCCTCTGTGGTGGTATTCAAGGGCCCGGGCACGGGCTCGGGGCACCCCGCGCTCGCCGGTGACTGGGTTGGGCTGAGCGCGGTGGTCAGACTTTCCGGCGCACCAAGGGGACCCGCCTCTAGATGTTTCTCCTTCTTCCGCGCCTTCTTTCCGCTCGGACGCTCTCCCTCCCCCCCGCCGGAGGCCCTGAAAACAAAGGCCTCCGACGATGCCCGCGCACCCATGGCTCCCGGCACGCGGACGCAACTAGGGGGAGGGGTGGCGGCAGCGCCAGCCTTGGCCGCCTTCGGTGGTTTGGCGGCCTTGGAGGCGGGGCAGTTCTTGCGAACATGCCCCACCTCCCTGCAGGCATGGCACCGCACGCCGTCCGACGTCTAGAAGACGCGGTAGGCAGTCCCCTCGTGCACCACATTAAAATCTCCCTCCGTCGTGTCCTCCCGCGCCAGCCGGACAAAGAGCTGGCGGCGGAAGGAGAACACGTGGCGCAGGCTGCTCTCCCTGAGGCCGAGCGGTATGGGGTTGATCCCCGACCTTACCTCCCCCAGTTGGTGTAGGTGAGGGAGGAGGAGCTCAGCGGGAACAAAGGGCGGGACGTTTGAAATGATGACCCTCTGCGCGGTGGCCTCGAGAGGGTCCACCGGCAGGAACGTCCCGCCCACCGTGAGCCCCTTTTCAAGGGCCAGGGACACCGCCCGCTCCGACCCCAGGAAGAACACGGCCTTCCCAGACATCTTGGAGGCTGCGACAATGGCCGAGGGGCCGACTACCCCAGCCATCGCCCGCACGCACTCCTCGATGCTCATTGTGGGGTGAGTGTAGCTCTTGACCCCGTGTTTTTTTGTTATTAGTCTGAAAGGTGGCAGGGCAGCGGCTGGCGCAGGAGGTGCCGTGGATGTGGACACCGCCTGCGCATACGACCTTGCTGGCCCTGCCACCGGCGTGGATGGGGTCGCCATCACGGGGTCCCTTTAAGGGCTACACCCACCCCAAAGTCACAGGCCTTAATGGTCTTTATTAGGCCTCTTGTAGATTGACTGAGCAGAGGAGCCCTTAATGAGGTACCTCTCCCCTAGTTGGCAATTGGGGAGGGGCCTTGCTCCCTCTGCTCAGTTGTCTTAAATGTTTTTTTTTTTAAATTAAATTTGGAAGAAAGAGGCTCTCAGAGAGAGAGGGGAGAAACAGAGTAACAGAGAAAGAGAAGAGGGGGGGTGGGAAGGGGGGGACTGCGAGGGCAGGTCTCCCCTCGCAGCTGTGGGTGGGTGCACTCCCCAGATGGCAAAACACAAAAGTCTTTGGGGTGGTCTTCAGGTGGGGGGAGAAGATGTCTTCACCTGGGGTAGCTGGAGCCACCAGGCACTCCTAACGATCTTTAATTGGGTGATTGATGACAATCTTCAGCCTGGTAGCTCCAGCTATCCCAGGCTAGGCAAATGTGGGGGGTGGGGGGGGTTCCAATTGTGGGGGGGGGCCTAGTTGTAAGCACGGCCCCCACGCACACTACCACACACACACACACCCCCCGCGATGTTCCGGCCCTCAGTGGTCTTCTTTCCTCCCCCCACCGATACAACAAAGTCTGTTTGGGGAAATGCACCCACACCCACCTGTAGAGTAGTTGAGTCTCCCTCCTTCCACACTGGATGTTGTTGGTGGTTTTTCCCCCTCTCTCCAACTCTTTGCAGAATGATAAAGTTGTAGAAAGATTTCTGTTCTCCTCCTCTCCCTCTGGATAGAAGTTGTAGTGAAACCCCTTCCTTCCTTCTATTCCTGGGCTGGTCTCAGGGCTCTGCAGGCAGGAGCACAAGTTGCTAGCAGCCTCTCTCACTGCTCACAGCTCCAACTGAGCAGGACACGCCTCTACTGCTCCACAATTGGTCCTTGTGCATGAAACTCTTTTGAGTTTATCTGTGAAAACATAAAACATTAAACGGTGCCACCCGACCTGGGTGACACTCCAGACATTTACAAGGCCCATTTTTTTTTTCCCCCTTTTTTGTGTTTTTTTTTGTGTTTTTTCTTTTTTTTTTTTGTTTTTTTTTGGGCACTAAAATCACAATTTTTCCCCAGTGCCCCCTATAAAAGGGAAGGGGACACTAAAAGCACCGGCAATTAAAACAAATTAACTTTAAAACGTAAAATCAAATTAAAATTTGGTTGCCGGGCGTGATGATGCACTCCAGTCCCTCCGGTGCCCACCTCTCGCGGAAGGCCGCGAGCGTACCGGTGGACACCGCGTGCTCCATCTCCAAGGACACCCTGGACCGGATGTAAGAGCGGAAGAGAGGCAGGCAGTCAGGTTGAACGACCCCCTCGACCGCCCGCTGCCTGGACCGGCTGATGGCACCCTTGGCCGTGCCCAGGAGCAGTCCTACGAGGAGGCCCTCGGACCTACCCGCTCCCCTCCGCACAGGGTGCCCAAAGATCAGGAGAGTGGGACTGAAGTGCAGCCAGAATTTCAGGAGCAGCCCCTTCAAATAGTGGAACAGGGGCTGCAACCTCGTGCATTCAATAAAAACATGGAACACGGACTCCTCCAGACCGCAGAAATTGCAGGCGGCCTGGGAGTCCGTGAACCGGCTTAAAAATTTGTTGCACGGCACTGCTCCGTGCACCACCCTCCAGGCCAAGTCCCCGATGAATAGTGGGAGGACCCCTGCGTAGAGTGCCCTCCATCGGGGACCCCCGCCTCCTCCGGACGGCAAGATGGTACGCCATGGCGTGTCCGGACGGCCGGCGAGGATGGCAAAGTTGAGGGTGTGCAGGAGCAGCCCGTACAGGAAACCCCTCCGCGCGGAACTGAAAGGCACGGAGGGGATTTCCCCGAGGCGGCTCAAGTTGTGAGGCGCCGGCCCCCGAGGGAGGTTCCGGGGTTTGGCGCCGATGAGGAATTCCGTCCGGACGGGGGTCAGTTCGGACGGGATCTCCCCACGTGCTTGAGCCTCCTCGATACACCTAACGGAGTCAGGGCCCAGAGCTGTTTTTAGCGACTCGATGGCATCGGCCGCGCGGCGGACGTTGGCAGAATTTAGGCGCCGCGCCAGCGTGACTGGCGCCATCCAGCCCGCTCCTCCGCCATCGAGCAGGTCCCTGACCCTGGTCACCTCACCAGCCACAGCCCTCTCTTCCGACCGCCACATGAAGCCTCGGCCGTGGAGGTACGGATTCCCGAGCAGCGGTTCCTGCAGGACGGCCGCCACTCCAGCCGGCGGAGAGCTGCGCTTGGTGGAGACTTTGTTCCAGACCCTGATGAGTTCCCTGTAAAAGACAGGCAGCTCCCGGAGGGCGGTCCTGGCACCCCCCAAGTTCACAAACAGGAGCTGCGTGTCATAATTGAGGTCGAGCTGCTGGCGGAAGAAATACCTCGCCAGAGCACACCACCTAGGAGGGGGCTCGACGTAAAGGTATCTCTGCAGGGTCTGAAGACGGAAAGTCGCGAGCTGGGCGCTGACGCACACCAACGACTGACCGCCCTCCTCAAGCGGGAGACTCAAGACCGCGACAGAGACCCAGTGCTTCCTGTTGTTCCAGAAGAAGTCCACCAGCTTCTTCTGTATCTTGGCGACAAACGCAGGGGGAGGGGTCAAAGTGACCAGCCGGTACCACAGCATTGCGGCCACCAGCTGGTTTATGACTAGCGCTCGACCCCTGTAGGACAGCACTCGGAGCAGTCCTGTCCAGCGCCCTAGGCGAGCGGCGACCTTGGCCTCCAGCTCCTGCCAGTTCGCCGGCCAGGCTTCCTCGTCGGGGCTAAGGTAGACTCCCAGATAGAGGAGATGGGTCGTGCTCCAGGCAAAAGGCCTGAGCTCCTCCGGCAGGGAGTCCACCCGCCACTGACCCACCAGGAGTCCGGAACATTTCTCCCAGTTGATCCTGGCGGAGGACGCGGCCGAGTAAATCTCCTGGCACTCACGCATCCTCCGCAGGTCAGCGGGATCCTCTACCGCGAGGAGCACGTCATCGGCGTAAGCCGAGAGGACGACCTCCACGCCCGGCCCTTGCAGAGCCAGTCCCGTCAACCTCGTCCGCAAGAGGCGCAGGAAAGGCTCCACGCAAACGGCGTATAACTGGCCGGACATGGGGCATCCCTGGCGCACCCCTCTCCTAAAGCGAAGGGGCGCCGTCAAGGACCCGTTAACCTTAATCAGACACTCCGCGGCGGCGTACAAAAGTCGGATCCGGGCGACGAAATGCGTCCCGAACCCGAAAGCGCGCAGAGTTCCGAGCAGATAGTCGTGATCCACCCTGTCGAACGCCTTCTCTTGGTCGAGGGATAGGAAGGCGACCGACAGACCAGCCTCCTGGGAACAATGGATGAGGTCCCGGACCAGATGGATGTTGTCGTGGATCGTCCGGCCCGGGACCGTGTATGACTGGTCGGGGTGAATCATGTGGTCCAGCACGGCACCAAGGCGAGCAGACATCGCCCTGGCGAAGGTTTTATAGTCCGTGCTGAGGAGGGAGACCGGGCGCCAGTTCTTAAGGAGGCGGAGATCGCCCTTCTTAGGCAGCAGGACGATGACTGCCCTGCGCCAAGAGAGGGGCATCTCCCCGGTCGCCAGACTTTCCCCCAGGACCCGCGCGTAGTCGCTCCCCAGGACGTCCCAGAACGCCCTGTGGAACTCCACGGTCAGCCCGTCCAGCCCCGGGGATTTTCCCCTCGAGAGCCGGGCGAGGGCACCGGTCAGCTCCGCCAGGCTTAGCGGAGCTTCCAGATTTTCGGCGCCCTCCGGGCTGACCTTCGGCAGGTCCTCCCACAAAACTCTACGCGCTTCCTCGCTGGACGGATCCGGAGAGAACAGAGCCCCGTAATATTCACGGACCCTGTTGTTGACGCCCTCCGGATCCGAGACGAGAGAGCCGTCGTCGGCCAGCAGCGTCAAGAGCTGCTTACGGACACTCTGCCTTTTTTCCAGCGAGTAGAAGAAGGGGGAGCCGCGGTCCAGATCCCGCAGGAACCGGATCCGCGACCTCACGAACGCGCCTCGGGACCCGACGAGCTGCAGGTCCTTCAGCGCGGCCTTCTTCGCTTCGTACACCGTCCGCAGGGCCGGGTCCTGGACGACTTGACCGAGACGGGCTTCCAGGTCGAGCACCTCTTTTTCTAGGCGCCCGACTCTGGCCGCCCGCCTCTTGGTCGACCCCCTCGCGTACTCTTGACAGAAGACGCGGACGTGAGCCTTGCCCACGTCCCACCATAGCCTCAAGGAGGGGAAGCCCCCCTGCTTCCTTCTCCAGTCGGACCAGAATCGACGGAACGAGTCCTGGAACCGCACGTCCTCCAGCAGCCGGTTGTTAAAGTGCCAGTACGCGGACCCCGTCCTCGCGCGGAGCGAAGCGAGCTCCGCCCACACCAGGTGGTGGTCCGAACACGGCACCGGCCGCATGGAGGCCGCCGGGACGCAGGAAACGTACGCCCGAGACACGTAAAGGCGGTCGACTCTAGACCATCCAACTCCAGGCCTCACCCAAGTAAAGGCGCTGGAGTCGGGGTGGAGATTTCGCCAGACGTCCACCAAGTCGAAGGACCCGACCAGGTCCCTCAACTTCTCCATCGCCGTCATGCACTGCGGGGCACCGGAGCGGTCCCTCGCCTCGAGGGTGCAGTTAAAATCCCCCCCGAGGACAATGCAGTCGCCGACGTCGACGGAGCCAAGAAGAGCGGACACCTCTTCAAAGAAGCGCGTTTGCTGCGGGCCGGGATGAGGGGCGTACACGTTCACGAGATGGAGCGGCACGTCCCCCAGGCGAACCGTTACGTGCAGCAAGCGGCCTGGCACGGGCTCCTCGACCCCCAAGATCTCCGGCTGAAAATGCGGGCCCAGCAAGATGGCCACCCCACTAGAAATGGCGGTGAGGTGGCTCATGCGGACCTCTCCTTGCCATTCCAGGAGCCACGTGGCTTCGTCTCCCGGAACGGTGTGGGTTTCTTGCAGGAAGCACACCGCATATTTCCCCTCCCGCAGGAGCGAAAAATTGTCAAATCTACGGCGTGCCCCTCTGCCGCCGTTGATGTTGAGGCTGGCTATGGTTATCTTCATGACAAAAGCATAGTGCAACCTCTACCTTAACCTATTGTGGGGGAGGGAGCGGAGTCTTTTGTTGAACTCCGCTCCCTCCGCAGCCCAGCGAGGAGTCCCTCGAGCTCGCGCAGCTCAAGGTGCTGCTCCTTTGTCAAGGGCCCGCCCGCGGCCAAGGTTTTAACGGCGGCGCGGACGGACCCCTTGATCAGCTCCGGCTCGGACCATTTTTCCAGGGCCAGTCGGGCTTGGTCGCGGCGACCCCGGCTCTGGGCCAAAAAGTCCCGGAGTTCCTTTGCAGGAACGAGGAGGGCCTCAGCGGCGGCCGCGAGCAGATCCACCGCCTCCCTGGCGGTGGTCTCTAGGTCTTCACCCGCGTCCCCCACCGAGTCCCCGTCCTCCTCCGGGAGGTGGCCGCCAGCAGCCGGCCCATCGACCGCACAAGGTACGGCAAATGAACCGGCCGCTCCAACCGGCCCTGGCACTGCCCCGATCCCACCCCCAGGATCGTCGGCAGAGGAGTCCCCACTGGGCTCTTTTAAAAATGGTGCCGGGTCGGGAAATGACAGCGGAAGGGGTTCCCCCTCCGCCCCAGGAACCGGAGAACAAGGAGAGACCCGGCCATAGGAAATCCCCAGGCCCTCCAAGTGCTCCAGCTCCAAAGTAAGGGGCGAGGGTGGGTGTTCCTCCCCCTCCCCGCTGCCACCCCCCGGCCCAGCATCTACAGTGTCATAATTATTTGTTTCATTCTCTGCCGGGTCGAGCAACTCCCGGGGGAAGTTGGGTAATAGCTGGGCGGGCTCAGGTTCGGCCTTTTCGGCCTCGCCCGCCTCAGTCCCCGGGACGCCCGGCCCGGCGGCTACGCATTCCTCCGCGGTCCCCACGCCCCCCACAACAGGCAGATCTTCCACTCCATCCCCGGGAGGCAGAGGCTGGGCAGCCTCAACTGTCTCACCCTCCCCGGGGAAAGACTCCTCGCGCCTGCAGCGCAATTTGGGGGCGCTGGTGGGGGACGCGGGACACGCGGCGGGCACCGCCTCCTCCGCGGAGGGATGTTGTTCCCCCTCCGCCTCATTGGGGCGGTGCCTCTTTTTGTTCCTGGGGGCGCGCGGAGTCAGGGAGACCTCCATGTCTGCCGAGGCCTCCCGCTCCGCCCCCCCCTTTTCCTTTTCTTGCCCGCGCCCGGGCCCCTCTGTGGTGTTGTTCAAGGGCTCGGGCACGGGCTCGGGGCACCCCGCGCTCGCCGGTGACGGGGTTGGGCTGAGCGCGGTGGTCAAATTATCCGGCGCACCGAGGGGACCCGCCTCTTGATGTTTTGTCTTCTTCCGCGCCTTCTTTCCGGTCGGACGCTCTCCCTCCCCCCCGCCGGAGGCCCTGAAAACAAAGGCCTCCGACGATGCCCGCGCACCCATGGCTCCCGGCACGCGGACGCAACTAGGGGGAGGGGTGGCGGCGGCGCCAGCCTTGGCCGCCTTCGGTGGTTTGGCGGCCTTGGAGGCGGGGCAGTTCTTGCGAACGTGCCCCACCTCCCTACAGGCATGGCACCGCACGCCGTCCGACGTCCAGAAGACGCGGTAGGCAGTCCCCTCGTGCACCACATTAAAGTTCCCCTCCGTCGTCTCCTCCCGCGCCAGCCGGACAAAGAGCTGGCGGCGGAAGGAGAACACGTGGCGCAGGCTGTTCTCCCTGAGGCCGAGCGGTATGGGGTTGATCCCTGACCTTACCTCCCCCAGTTGTTGTAGGTGAGGGAGGAGGAGCTCAGCGGGAACAAAGGGCGGGACGTTCGACACGATGACCCTCTGCGCGGTGGCCTCGAGAGGATCCACCGGCAGGAACGTCCCGCCCACCGTGAGCCCCTTTTCAAGGGCCAGGGACACCGCCCGCTCCGACCCCAGGAAGAACACGGCCTTCCCAGACATCTTGGAGGCTGCGACAATGGCCGAGGGGCCGACTACCCCAGCCATCGCCCGCACGCACTCCTCAATGCTCATTGTGGGGTGAGTGTAGCTCTTGACCCCGTGTTTCCTGGTTATAAGTCTGAATGGTGGCAGGGCAGCGGGTGGCGCAGGAGGTGCCGTGGATGTGGACACCGCCTGCGCATACGTCCTTGCTGGCCCTGCCACCGGCGTGGATGGGGTCGCCATCACGGGGTCCCTTTAAGGGCTACACCCACCCCAAAGTCACAGGCCTTAATGGTCTTTATTAGGCCTCTTGTAGATTGACTGAGCAGAGGAGCCCTTAATGAGGTACCTCTCCCCTAGTTGACAATTGGGGAGGGGCCTTGCTCCCTCTGCTCAGTTGTCTTAAATGTTTTGTTTTTTTTTTTTTTTTTTTTTTTTTTTTTTTTTTTTTTTTAAATTAAATTTGGAAGAAAGAGGCTCTCAGAGAGAGAGGGGAGAAACAGAGTAACAGAGAAAGAGAGAGGGGGGGTGGGAAGGGGGGGACTGCGAGGGCAGGTCTCCCCTCGCAGCTGTGGGTGGGTGCACTCCCCAGATGGCAAAACACAAAAGTCTTTGGGGTGGTCTTCAGGTGGGGGGAGAAGATGTCTTCACCTGGGGTAGCTGGAGCCACCAGGCACTCCTAACGATCTTTAATTGGGTGATTGATGACAATCTTCAGCCTGGTAGCTCCAGCTATCCCAGGCTAGGCAAATGTGGGGGGTGGGGGGGGTTCCAATTGTGGGGGGGGGCCTAGTTGTAAGCACGGCCCCCACGCACACTACCACACACACACACACCCCCCGCGATGTTCCGGCCCTCAGTGGTCTTCTTTCCTCCCCCCACCGATACAACAAAGTCTGTTTGGGGAAATGCACCCACACCCACCTGTAGAGTAGTTGAGTCTCCCTCCTTCCACACTGGATGTTGTTGGTGGTTTTTCCCCCTCTCTCCAACTCTTTGCAGAATGATAAAGTTGTAGAAAGATTTCTGTTCTCCTCCTCTCCCTCTGGATAGAAGTTGTAGTGAAACCCCTTCCTTCCTTCTATTCCTGGGCTGGTCTCAGGGCTCTGCAGGCAGGAGCACAAGTTGCTAGCAGCCTCTCTCACTGCTCACAGCTCCAACTGAGCAGGACACGCCTCTACTGCTCCACAATTGGTCCTTGTGCATGAAACTCTTTTGAGTTTATCTGTGAAAACATAAAACATTAAACGGTGCCACCCGACCTGGGTGACACTCCAGACATTTACAAGGCCCTTTTTTTTTTCCCCCTTTTTTGTGTTTTTTTTTTGTGTTTTTTCTTTTTTTTTTTGTTTTTTTTTTGGGCACTAAAATCACAATTTTTCCCCAGTGCCCCCTATAAAAGGGAAGGGGACACTAAAAGCACCGGCAATTAAAACAAATTAACTTTAAAACGTAAAATCAAATTAAAATTTGGTTGCCGGGCGTGATGATGCACTCCAGTCCCTCCGGTGCCCACCTCTCGCGGAAGGCCGCGAGCGTACCGGTGGACACCGCGTGCTCCATCTCCAAGGACACCCTGGACCGGATGTAAGAGCGGAAGAGAGGCAGGCAGTCAGGTTGAACGACCCCCTCGACCGCCCGCTGCCTGGACCGGCTGATGGCACCCTTGGCCGTGCCCAGGAGCAGTCCTACGAGGAGGCCTTCGGACCTACCCGCTCCCCTCCGCACAGGGTGCCCAAAGATCAGGAGAGTGGGACTGAAGTGCAGCCAGAATTTCAGGAGCAGCCCCTTCAAATAGTGGAACAGGGGCTGCAACCTCGTGCATTCAATAAAAACATGGAACACGGACTCCTCCAGACCGCAGAAATTGCAGGCGGCCTGGGAGTCCGTGAACCGGCTTAAAAATTTATTGCACGGCACTGCTCCGTGCACCACCCTCCAGGCCAAGTCCCCGATGAATAGTGGGAGGACCCCTGCGTAGAGTGCCCTCCATCGGGGACCCCCGCCTCCTCCGGACGGCAAGATGGTACGCCATGGCGTGTCCGGACGGCCGGCGAGGATGGCAAAGTTGAGGGTGTGCAGGAGCAGCCCGTACAGGAAACCCCTCCGCGCGGAACTGAAAGGCACGGAGGGGATTTCCCCGAGGCGGCTCAAGTTGTGAGGCGCCGGCCCCCGAGGGAGGTTCCGGGGTTTGGCGCCGATGAGGAATTCCGTCCGGACGGGGGTCAGTTCGGACGGGATCTCCCCACGTGCTTGAGCCTCCTCGATACACCTAACGGAGTCAGGGCCCAGAGCTGTTTTTAGCGACTCGATGGCATCGGCCGCGCGGCGGACGTTAGCAGAATTTAGGCGCCGCGCCAGCGTGACTGGCGCCATCCAGCCCGCTCCTCCGCCATCGAGCAGGTCCCTGACCCTGGTCACCTCACCAGCCACAGCCCTCTCTTCCGACCGCCACATAAAACCTCGGCCGTGGAGGTACGGATTCCCGAGCAGCGGCTCCTGCAGGACGGCCGCCACTCCAGCCGGTGGAGAGCTGCGCTTGGTGGAGACTTTGTTCCAGACCCTGATGAGTTCCCTGTAAAAGACAGGCAGCTCCCGGAGGGCGGTCCTGGCACCCCCCAAGTTCACAAACAGGAGCTGCGTGTCATAATTGAGGTCGAGCTGCTGGCGGAAGAAATACCTCGCCAGAGCACACCACCTAGGAGGGGGCTCGACGTAAAGGTATCTCTGCAGGGTCTGAAGACGGAAAGTCGCGAGCTGGGCGCTGACGCACACCAACGACTGACCGCCCTCCTCAAGCGGGAGACTCAAGACCGCGACAGAGACCCAGTGCTTCCTGTTGTTCCAGAAGAAGTCCACCAGCTTCTTCTGTATCTTGGCGACAAACGCAGGGGGAGGGGTCAAAGTGACCAGCCGGTACCACAGCATTGCGGCCACCAGCTGGTTTATGACTAGCGCTCGACCCCTGTAGGACAGCACTCGGAGCAGTCCTGTCCAGCGCCCTAGGCGAGCGGTGACCTTGGCCTCCAGCTCCTGCCAGTTCGCCGGCCAGGCTTCCTCGTCGGGGCTAAGGTAGACTCCCAGATAGAGGAGATGGGTCGTGCTCCAGGCAAAAGGCCTGAGCTCCTCCGGCAGGGAGTCCACCCGCCACTGACCCACCAGGAGTCCGGAACATTTCTCCCAGTTGATCCTGGCGGAGGACGCGGCCGAGTAAATCTCCTGGCACTCACGCATCCTCCGCAGGTCAGCGGGATCCTCTACCGCGAGGAGCACGTCATCGGCGTAAGCCGAGAGGACGACCTCCACGCCCGGCCCTTGCAGAGCCAGTCCCGTCAACCTCGTCCGCAAGAGGCGCAGGAAAGGCTCCACGCAAACGGCGTATAACTGGCCGGACATGGGGCATCCCTGGCGCACCCCTCTCCTAAAGCGAAGGGGCGCCGTCAAGGACCCGTTAACCTTAATCAGACACTCCGCGGCGGCGTACAAAAGTCGGATCCGGGCGACGAAATGCGTCCCGAACCCGAAAGCGCGCAGAGTTCCGAGCAGATAGTCGTGATCCACCCTGTCGAACGCCTTCTCTTGGTCGAGGGATAGGAAGGCGACCGACAGACCAGCCTCCTGGGAGCAATGGATGAGGTCCCGGACCAGATGGATGTTGTCGTGGATTGTCCGGCCCGGGACCGTGTAGGACTGGTCGGGGTGGATCATGTGGTCCAGCACGGCACCAAGGCGAGCAGACATCGCCCTGGCGAAGATTTTGTAGTCCGTGCTGAGGAGGGAGACCGGGCGCCAGTTCTTAAGGAGGCGGAGATCGCCCTTCTTAGGCAGCAGGACGATGACTGCCCTGCGCCAAGAGAGGGGCATCTCCCCGGTCGCCAGACTTTCCCCCAGGACCCGCGCGTAGTCGCTCCCCAGGACGTCCCAGAACGCCCTGTGGAACTCCACGGTCAGCCCGTCCAGCCCCGGGGATTTTCCCCTCGAGAGCCGGGCGAGGGCACCGGTCAGCTCCGCCAGGCTTAGCGGAGCTTCCAGATTTTCGGCGCCCTCCGGGCTGACCTTCGGCAGGTCCTCCCACAAAACTCTACGCGCTTCCTCGCTGGACGGATCCGGAGAGAACAGAGCCCCGTAATATTCACGGACCCTGTTGTTGACGCCCTCCGGATCCGAGACGAGAGAGCCGTCGTCGGCCAGCAGCGTCAAGAGCTGCTTACGGACACTCTGCCTTTTTTCCAGCGAGTAGAAGAAGGGGGAGCCGCGGTCCAGATCCCGCAGGAACCGGATCCGCGACCTCACGAACGCGCCTCGGGACCCGACGAGCTGCAGGTCCTTCAGCGCGGCCTTCTTCGCTTCGTACACCGTCCGCAGGGCCGGGTCCTGGACGACTTGACCGAGACGGGCTTCCAGGTCGAGCACCTCTTTTTCTAGGCGCCCGACTCTGGCCGCCCGCCTCTTGGTCGACCCCCTCGCGTACTCTTGACAGAAGACGCGGACGTGAGCCTTGCCCACGTCCCACCATAGCCTCAAGGAGGGGAAGCCCCCCTGCTTCCTTCTCCAGTCGGACCAGAATCGACGGAACGAGTCCTGGAACCGCACGTCCTCCAGCAGCCGGTTGTTAAAGTGCCAGTACGCGGACCCCGTCCTCGCGCGGAGCGAAGCGAGCTCCGCCCACACCAGGTGGTGGTCCGAACACGGCACCGGCCGCATGGAGGCCGCCGGGACGCAGGAAACGTACGCCCGAGACACGTAAAGGCGGTCGACTCTAGACCATCCAACTCCAGGCCTCACCCAAGTAAAGGCGCTGGAGTCGGGGTGGAGATTTCGCCAGACGTCCACCAAGTCGAAGGACCCGACCAGGTCCCTCAACTTCTCCATCGCCGTCATGCACTGCGGGGCACCGGAGCGGTCCCTCGCCTCGAGGGTGCAGTTAAAATCCCCCCCGAGGACAATGCAGTCGCCGACGTCGACGGAGCCAAGAAGAGCGGACACCTCTTCAAAGAAGCGCGTCTGCTGCGGGCCGGGATGAGGGGCGTACACGTTCACGAGATGGAGCGGCACGTCCCCCAGGCGAACCGTTACGTGCAGCAAGCGGCCTGGCACGGGCTCCTCGACCCCCAAGATCTCCGGCTGAAAATGCGGGCCCAGCAAGATGGCCACCCCACTAGAAATGGCGGTGAGGTGGCTCATGCGGACCTCTCCTTGCCATTCCAGGAGCCACGTGGCTTCGTCTCCCGGAACGGTGTGGGTTTCTTGCAGGAAGCACACCGCATATTTCCCCTCCCGCAGGAGCGAAAAATTGTCAAATCTACGGCGTGCCCCTCTGCCGCCGTTGATGTTGAGGCTGGCTATGGTTATCTTCATGACAAAAGCATAGTGCAACCTCTACCTTAACCTATTGTGGGGGAGGGAGCGGAGTCTTTTGTTGAACTCCGCTCCCTCCGCAGCCCAGCGAGGAGTCCCTCGAGCTCGCGCAGCTCAAGGTGCTGCTCCTTTGTCAAGGGCCCGCCCGCGGCCAAGGTTTTAACGGCGGCGCGGACGGACCCCTTGATCAGCTCCGGCTCGGACCATTTTTCCAGGGCCAGTCGGGCTTGGTCGCGGCGACCCCGGCTCTGGGCCAAAAAGTCCCGGAGTTCCTTTGCAGGAACGAGGAGGGCCTCAGCGGCGGCCGCGAGCAGATCCACCGCCTCCCTGGCGGTGGTCTCTAGGTCTTCACCCGCGTCCCCCACCGAGTCCCCGTCCTCCTCCGGGAGGTGGCCGCCAGCAGCCGGCCCATCGACCGCACAAGGTACGGCAAATGAACCGGCCGCTCCAACCGGCCCTGGCACTGCCCCGATCCCACCCCCAGGATCGTCGGCAGAGGAGTCCCCACTGGGCTCTTTTAAAAATGGTGCCGGGTCGGGAAATGACAGCGGAAGGGGTTCCCCCTCCGCCCCAGGAACCGGAGAACAAGGAGAGACCCGGCCATAGGAAATCCCCAGGCCCTCCAAGTGCTCCAGCTCCAAAGTAAGGGGCGAGGGTGGGTGTTCCTCCCCCTCCCCGCTGCCACCCCCCGGCCCAGCATCTACAGTGTCATAATTATTTGTTTCATTCTCTGCCGGGTCGAGCAAATCCCGGGGGAAGTTGGGTAATAGCTGGGCGGGCTCAGGTTCGGCCTTTTCGGCCCCGCCCGCCTCAGTCCCCGGGACGCCCGGCCCGGCGGCTACGCATTCCTCCGCGGTCCCCACGCCCCCCACGACAGGCAGATCTTCCACTCCATCCCCGGGAGGCAGAGGCTGGGCAGCCTCAACTGTCTCACCCTCCCCGGGGAAAGACTCCTCGCGCCTGCAGCGCAATTTGGGGGCGCTGGTGGGGGACGCGGGACACGCGGCGGGCACCGCCTCCTCCGCGGAGGGATGTTGTTCCCCCTCCGCCTCATTGGGGCGGTGCCTCTTTTTGTTCCTGGGGGCGCGCGGAGTCAGGGAGACCTCCATGTCTGCCGAGGCCTCCCGCTCCGCCCCCCCCTTTTCCTTTTCTTGCCCGCGCCTGGGCCCCTCTGTGGTGGTATTCAAGGGCCCGGGCACGGGCTCGGGGCACCCCGCGCTCGCCGGTGACTGGGTTGGGCTGAGCGCGGTGGTCAGACTTTCCGGCGCACCGAGGGGACCCGCCTCGAGATGTTTCGCCTTCTTCCGCGCCTTCTTTCCGGTCGAACGCTCTCCCTCCCCCCCGCCGGAGGCCCTGAAAACAAAGGCCTCCGACGATGCCCGCGCACCCATGGCTCCCGGCACGCGGACGCAACTAGGGGGAGGGGTGGCGGCGGTGCCAGCCTTGGCCGCCTTTGGTGGTTTGGCGGCCTTGGAGGCGGGGCAGTTCTTACGAACATGCCCCACCTCCCTACAGGCATGGCACCGCACGCCGTCCGACGTCCAGAAGACGCGGTAGGCAGTCCCCTCGTGCACCACATTAAAGTTCCCCTCCGTCGTCTCCTCCCGCGCCAGCCGGACAAAGAGCTGGCGGCGGAAGGAGAACACGTGGCGCAGGCTGTTCTCCCTGAGGCCGAGCGGTATGGGGTTGATCCCTGACCTTACCTCCCCCAGTTGTTGTAGGTGAGGGAGGAGGAGCTCAGCGGGAACAAAGGGCGGGACGTTCGACACGATGACCCTCTGCGCGGTGGCCTCGAGAGGATCCACCGGCAGGAACGTCCCGCCCACCGTGAGCCCCTTTTCAAGGGCCAGGGACACCGCCCGCTCCGACCCCAGGAAGAACACGGCCTTCCCAGACATCTTGGAGGCTGCGACAATGGCCGAGGGGCCGACTACCCCAGCCATCGCCCGCACGCACTCCTCAATGCTCATTGTGGGGTGAGTGTAGCTCTTGACCCCGTGTTTCCTGGTTATAAGTCTGAATGGTGGCAGGGCAGCGGGTGGCGCAGGAGGTGCCGTGGATGTGGACACCGCCTGCGCATACGTCCTTGCTGGCCCTGCCACCGGCGTGGATGGGGTCGCCATCACGGGGTCCCTTTAAGGGCTACACCCACCCCAAAGTCACAGGCCTTAATGGTCTTTATTAGGCCTCTTGTAGATTGACTGAGCAGAGGAGCCCTTAATGAGGTACCTCTCCCCTAGTTGACAATTGGGGAGGGGCCTTGCTCCCTCTGCTCAGTTGTCTTAAATGTTTTTTTTTTTTTTTTTTTTTTTTTTTTTAATTAAATTTGGAAGAAAGAGGCTCTCAGAGAGAGAGGGGAGAAACAGAGTAACAGAGAAAGAGAGAGGGGGGGTGGGAAGGGGGGGACTGCGAGGGCAGGTCTCCCCTCGCAGCTGTGGGTGGGTGCACTCCCCAGATGGCAAAACACAAAAGTCTTTGGGGTGGTCTTCAGGTGGGGGGAGAAGATGTCTTCACCTGGGGTAGCTGGAGCCACCAGGCACTCCTAACGATCTTTAATTGGGTGATTGATGACAATCTTCAGCCTGGTAGCTCCAGCTATCCCAGGCTAGGCAAATGTGGGGGGTGGGGGGGGTTCCAATTGTGGGGGGGGGCCTAGTTGTAAGCACGGCCCCCACGCACACTACCACACACACACACACCCCCCGCGATGTTCCGGCCCTCAGTGGTCTTCTTTCCTCCCCCCACCGATACAACAAAGTCTGTTTGGGGAAATGCACCCACACCCACCTGTAGAGTAGTTGAGTCTCCCTCCTTCCACACTGGATGTTGTTGGTGGTTTTTCCCCCTCTCTCCAACTCTTTGCAGAATGATAAAGTTGTAGAAAGATTTCTGTTCTCCTCCTCTCCCTCTGGATAGAAGTTGTAGTGAAACCCCTTCCTTCCTTCTATTCCTGGGCTGGTCTCAGGGCTCTGCAGGCAGGAGCACAAGTTGCTAGCAGCCTCTCTCACTGCTCACAGCTCCAACTGAGCAGGACACGCCTCTACTGCTCCACAATTGGTCCTTGTGCATGAAACTCTTTTGAGTTCACCTGTGAAGACATAAAAACAATAAACGGTGCCACCCGACCTGGGTGACACTCCAGACATTTTCAAGGCCCTTTTTTTCCCCCCTTTTTTTGGTTTTTTTTTTTGTGTTTTTCTTTTTTTTTTGTTTTTTTTTTTTTGTTTTTTTTTTGGGCACTAAAATAACAATTTTCCCCAGTGCCCCCTATAAAAGGGAAGGGGGACACTAAAAGCACCGGCAATTAAAACAAATTAAACTTTAAAACGTAAAATCAAATTAAAATTTGGTTGCCGGGCGTGATGATGCACTCCAGTCCCTCCGGTGCCCACCTCTCGCGGAAGGCCGCGAGCGTACCGGTGGACACCGCGTGCTCCATCTCCAAGGACACCCTGGACCGGATGTAAGAGCGGAAGAGAGGCAGGCAGTCAGGTTGAACGACCCCCTCGACCGCCCGCTGCCTGGACCGGCTGATGGCACCCTTGGCCGTGCCCAGGAGCAGTCCTACGAGGAGGCCTTCGGACCTACCCGCTCCCCTCCGCACAGGGTGCCCAAAGATCAGGAGAGTGGGACTGAAGTGCAGCCAGAATTTCAGGAGCAGCCCCTTCAAATAGTGGAACAGGGGCTGCAACCTTGTGCACTCCATAAAAACATGGAACACGGACTCCTCCAGACCGCAGAAATTGCAGGCGGCCTGGGAGTCCGTGAACCGGCTTAAAAATTTGTTGCACGGCACTGCTCCGTGCACCACCCTCCAGGCCAAGTCCCCGATGAATAGTGGGAGGACCCCTGCGTAGAGTGCCCTCCATCGGGGACCCCCGCCTCCTCCGGACGGCAAGATGGTACGCCATGGCGTGTCCGGACGGCCGGCGAGGATGGCAAAGTTGAGGGTGTGCAGGAGCAGCCCGTACAGGAAACCCCTCCGCGCGGAACTGAAAGGCACGGAGGGGATTTCCCCGAGGCGGCTCAAGTTGTGAGGCGCCGGCCCCCGAGGGAGGTTCCGGGGTTTGGCGCCGATGAGGAATTCCGTCCGGACGGGGGTCAGTTCGGACGGGATCTCCCCACGTGCCTGAGCCTCCTCGATACACCTAACGGAGTCAGGGCCCAGAGCTGTTTTTAGCGACTCGATGGCATCGGCCGCGTGGCGGACGTTGGCAGAATTTAGGCGCCGCGCCAGCGTGACTGGCGCCATCCAGCCCGCTCCTCCGCCATCGAGCAGGTCCCTGACCCTGGTCACCTCACCAGCCACAGCCCTCTCTTCCGACCGCCACATAAAGCCTCGGCCGTGGAGGTACGGATTCCCGAGCAGCGGCTCCTGCAGGACGGCCGCCACTCCAGCCGGTGGAGAGCTGCGCTTGGTGGAGACTTTGTTCCAGACCCTGATGAGTTCCCTGTAAAAGACAGGCAGCTCCCGGAGGGCGGTCCTGGCACCCCCCAAGTTCACAAACAGGAGCTGCGTGTCATAATTGAGGTCGAGCTGCTGGCGGAAGAAATACCTCGCCAGAGCACACCACCTAGGAGGGGGCTCGACGTAAAGGTATCTCTGCAGGGTCTGAAGACGGAAAGTCGCGAGCTGGGCGCTGACGCACACCAACGACTGACCGCCCTCCTCAAGCGGGAGACTCAAGACCGCGACAGAGACCCAGTGCTTCCTGTTGTTCCAGAAGAAGTCCACCAGCTTCTTCTGTATCTTGGCGACAAACGCAGGGGGAGGGGTCAAAGTGACCAGCCGGTACCACAGCATTGCGGCCACCAGCTGGTTTATGACTAGCGCTCGACCCCTGTAGGACAGCACTCGGAGCAGTCCTGTCCAGCGCCCTAGGCGAGCGGTGACCTTGGCCTCCAGCTCCTGCCAGTTCGCCGGCCAGGCTTCCTCGTCGGGGCTAAGGTAGACTCCCAGATAGAGGAGATGGGTCGTGCTCCAGGCAAAAGGCCTGAGCTCCTCCGGCAGGGAGTCCACCCGCCACTGACCCACCAGGAGTCCGGAACATTTCTCCCAGTTGATCCTGGCGGAGGACGCGGCCGAGTAAATCTCCTGGCACTCACGCATCCTCCGCAGGTCAGCGGGATCCTCTACCGCGAGGAGCACGTCATCGGCGTAAGCCGAGAGGACGACCTCCACGCCCGGCCCTTGCAGAGCCAGTCCCGTCAACCTCGTCCGCAAGAGGCGCAGGAAAGGCTCCACGCAAACAGCGTATAACTGGCCGGACATGGGGCATCCCTGGCGCACCCCTCTCCTAAAGCGAAGGGGCGCCGTCAAGGACCCGTTAACCTTAATCAGACACTCCGCGGCGGCGTACAAAAGTCGGATCCGGGCGACAAAATGCGTCCCGAACCCGAAAGCGCGCAGAGTTCCGAGCAGATAGTCGTGATCCACCCTGTCGAACGCCTTCTCTTGGTCGAGGGATAGGAAGGCGACCGACAGACCAGCCTCCTGGGAGCAATGGATGAGGTCCCGGACCAGATGGATGTTGTCGTGGATTGTCCGGCCCGGGACCGTGTAGGACTGGTCGGGGTGGATCATGTGGTCCAGCACGGCACCAAGGCGAGCAGACATCGCCCTGGCGAAGATTTTGTAGTCCGTGCTGAGGAGGGAGACCGGGCGCCAGTTCTTAAGAAGGCGGAGATCGCCCTTCTTAGGCAGCAGGACGATGACTGCCCTGCGCCAAGAGAGGGGCATCTCCCCGGTCGCCAGACTTTCCCCCAGGACCCGCGCGTAGTCGCTCCCCAGGACGTCCCAGAACGCCCTGTGGAACTCCACGGTCAGCCCGTCCAGCCCCGGGGATTTTCCCCTCGAGAGCCGGGCGAGGGCACCGGTCAGCTCCGCCAGGCTTAGCGGAGCTTCCAGATTTTCGGCGCCCTCCGGGCTGACCTTCGGCAGGTCCTCCCACAAAACTCTACGCGCTTCCTCGCTGGACGGATCCGGAGAGAACAGAGCCCCGTAATATTCACGGACCCTGTTGTTGACGCCCTCCGGATCCGAGACGAGAGAGCCGTCGTCGGCCAGCAGCGTCAAGAGCTGCTTACGGACACTCTGCCTTTTTTCCAGCGAGTAGAAGAAGGGGGAGCCGCGGTCCAGATCCCGCAGGAACCGGATCCGCGACCTCACGAACGCGCCTCGGGACCCGACGAGCTGCAGGTCCTTCAGCGCGGCCTTCTTCGCTTCGTACACCGTCCGCAGGGCCGGGTCCTGGACGACTTGACCGAGACGGGCTTCCAGGTCGAGCACCTCTTTTTCTAGGCGCCCGACTCTGGCCGCCCGCCTCTTGGTCGACCCCCTCGCGTACTCTTGACAGAAGACGCGGACGTGAGCCTTGCCCACGTCCCACCATAGCCTCAAGGAGGGGAAGCCCCCCTGCTTCCTTCTCCAGTCGGACCAGAATCGACGGAACGAGTCCTGGAACCGCACGTCCTCCAGCAGCCGGTTGTTAAAGTGCCAGTACGCGGACCCCGTCCTCGCGCGGAGCGAAGCGAGCTCCGCCCACACCAGGTGGTGGTCCGAACACGGCACCGGCCGCATGGAGGCCACCGGGACGCAGGAAACGTACGCCCGAGACACGTAAAGGCGGTCGACTCTAGACCATCCAACTCCAGGCCTCACCCAAGTAAAGGCGCTGGAGTCGGGGTGGAGATTTCGCCAGACGTCCACCAAGTCGAAGGACCCGACCAGGTCCCTCAACTTCTCCATCGCCGTCATGCACTGCGGGGCACCGGAGCGGTCCCTCGCCTCGAGGGTGCAGTTAAAATCCCCCCCGAGGACAATGCAGTCGCCGACGTCGACGGAGCCAAGAAGAGCGGACACCTCTTCAAAGAAGCGCGTTTGCTGCGGGCCGGGATGAGGGGCGTACACGTTCACGAGATGGAGCGGCACGTCCCCCAGGCGAACCGTTACGTGCAGCAAGCGGCCTGGCACGGGCTCCTCGACCCCCAAGATCTCCGGCTGAAAATGCGGGCCCAGCAAGATGGCCACCCCACTAGAAATGGCGGTGAGGTGGCTCATGCGGACCTCTCCTTGCCATTCCAGGAGCCACGTGGCTTCGTCTCCCGGAACGGTGTGGGTTTCTTGCAGGAAGCACACCGCATATTTCCCCTCCCGCAGGAGCGAAAAATTGTCAAATCTACGGCGTGCCCCTCTGCCGCCGTTGATGTTGAGGCTGGCTATGGTTATCTTCATGACAAAAGCATAGTGCAACCTCTACCTTAACCTATTGTGGGGGAGGGAGCGGAGTCTTTTGTTGAACTCCGCTCCCTCCGCAGCCCAGCGAGGAGTCCCTCGAGCTCGCGCAGCTCAAGGTGCTGCTCCTTTGTCAAGGGCCCGCCCGCGGCCAAGGTTTTAACGGCGGCGCGGACGGACCCCTTGATCAGCTCCGGCTCGGACCATTTATCCAGGGCCAGTCGGGCTTGGTCGCGGCGACCCCGGCTCTGGGCCAAAAAGTCCCGGAGTTCCTTTGCAGGAACGAGGAGGGCCTCAGCGGCGGCCGCGAGCAGATCCACCGCCTCACTGGCGGTGGTCTCTAGGTCTTCACCCGCGTCCCCCACCGAGTCCCCGTCCTCCTCCGGGAGGTGGCCGCCAGCAGCCGGCCCATCGACCGCACAAGGTACGGCAAATGAACCGGCCGCTCCAACCGGCCCTGGCACTGCCCCGATCCCACCCCCAGGATCGTCGGCAGAGGAGTCCCCACTGGGCTCTTTTAAAAATGGTGCTGGGTCGGGAAATGACAGCGGAAGGGGTTCCCCCTCCGCCCCAGGAACCGGAGAACAAGGAGAGACCCGGCCATAGGAAATCCCCAGGCCCTCCAAGTGCTCCAGCTCCAAAGTAAGGGGCGAGGGTGGGTGTTCCTCCCCCTCCCCGCTGCCACCCCCCGGCCCAGCGTCTACAGTGTCATAAAAATCAATATATTTTGTTTCTGCCGGGTCGAGCAACTCCCGGGGGAAGTTGGGTAATAGCTGGGCGGGCTCAGGTTCGGCCTTTTCGGCCTCGCCCGCCTCAGTCCCCGGGACGCCCGGCCCGGCGGCTACGCATTCCTCCGCGGTCCCCACGCCCCCCACGACAGGCAGATCTTCCACTCCATCCCCGGGAGGCAGAGGCTGGGCAGCCTCAACTGTCTCACCCTCCCCGGGGAAAGACTCCTCGCGCCTGCAGCGCAATTTGGGGGCGCTGGTGGGGGACGCGGGACACGCGGCGGGCACCGACTCCTCCGCGGAGGGATGTTGTTCCCCCTCCGCGTCATTGGGGCGGTGCCTCTTTTTGTTCCTGGGGGCGCGCGGAGTCAGGGAGACCTCCATGTCTGCCGAGGCCTCCCGCTCCGCCCCCCCCTTTTCCTTTTCTTGCCCGCGCCCGGGCCCCTCTGTGGTGTTGTTCAAGGGCTCGGGCACGGGCTCGGGGCACCCCGCGCTCGCCGGTGACGGGGTTGGGCTGAGCGCGGTGGTCAAATTATCCGGCGCACTGAGGGGACCCGCCTCTTGATGTTTTGTCTTCTTCCGCGCCTTCTTTCCGGTCGGACGCTCTCCCTCCCCCCCGACGGAGGCCCTGAAAACAAAGGCCTCCGACGATGCCCGCGCACCTACGGCTCCCGGTACGCGGACGCAACTAGGGGGAGGGGTGGCGGCGGCACCAGCCTTGGCCGCCTTCGGTGGTTTGGCGGCCTTGGAGGCGGGGCAGTTCTTACGAACATGCCCCACCTCCCTGCAGGCATGGCACCGCACGCCGTCCGACGTCCAGAAGACGCGGTAGGCAGTCCCCTCGTGCACCACATTAAAATTCCCCTCCGTCGTGTCCTCCCGCGCCAGCCGGACAAAGAGCTGGCGGCGGAAGGAGAACACGTGGCGCAGGCTGTTCTCCCTGAGGCCGAGCGGTATGGGGTTGATCCCCGACCTTACCTCCCCCAGTTGGTGTAGGTGAGGGAGGAGGAGCTCAGCGGGAACAAAGGGCGGGACGTTTGAAATGATGACCCTCTGCGCGGTGGCCTCGAGAGGGTCCACCGGCAGGAACGTCCCGCCCACCGTGAGCCCCTTTTCAAGGGCCAGGGACACCGCCCGCTCCGACCCCAGGAAGAACACGGCCTTCCCAGACATCTTGGAGGCTGCGACAATGGCCGAGGGGCCGACTACCCCAGCCATCGCCCGCACGCACTCCTCGATGGTCATTGTGGGGTGAGTGTAGCTCTTGACCCCGTGTTTTTTGGTAATGAGTCTGAAAGGTGGCAGGGCAGCGGGTGGCGCAGGAGGGGCCGTGGAAGCGGTTGCCACCTGCGCATACGTCCTTGCTGGCCCTGCCACCGGCGTGGATGGGGTCGCCATCACGGGGTCCCTTTAAGGGCTACACCCACCCCAAAGTCACAGGCCTTAATGGTCTTTAATGGCCTCTTATGTTCACTGAGCAGAGGAGCCCTTAACGAGGCACCTCTCCCCTCGTTGACAATTGGGGAGAGGCCTTGCTCCCTCTGCTCAGTTGTCTTAATTGGTTTTTTTTTTTTTTTTTTTTTTTAAATTTGGAAGGAAAGGGTTCTCAGAGAGAGAGGGGAGAAACAGAGTAGCAGAGAAAAGAGAGAGGGGGGTGGGAAGGGGGGGGGGGCTGCGAGGGCAGGTCTCTCCTCGCAGCTGTGGGTGGGTGCACTCCCCAGATGGCAAAACACAAAAGTCTTTGAGGTGGTCTTCAGGTGGGGGGAGAAGATGTCTTCACCTGGGGTAGCTGGAGCCACCAGGCACTCCTAACGATCTTTAATTGGGTGATTAATAACAATCTTCAGCCTGGTAGCTCCAGCTATCCCAGGCTAGGCAAATGTGGGGGGGTGGGGGGGGTTCCAATTGTGGGGGGGGCCCAGTTGTAAGCACGGCCCCCACGCACACTACCACACACACACACACCCCCCGCGATGTTCCGGCCCTCAGTGGTCTTCTTTCCTCCCCCCACCGATACAACAAAGTCTGTTTGGGGAAATGCACCCACACCCACCTGTAGAATTGTAGAGTCTCCCTCCTTCCACACTGGATGTTGTTGTGGTTTTTCCCCCTCTCTCCAACTCCTTGCAGAATGGTGAAAAGTTGTTGAAATGTTTTCTGCTTTCTCCTCCTCTCCCTCTGGATAAAGTTGGTGTGAAACCCCTTCCTTCCTTCTATTCCTGGGCTGGTCTCAGGGCTCTGCAGGCAGGAGCACAAGTTGCTAGCAGCCTCTCTCACTGCTCACAGCTCCAACTGAGCAGGACACGCCTCTACTGCTCCACAATTGGTCCTTGTGCATGAATGACAGAAGGATAGTTTGCAGGTGAAGCAAGTGATCAGGAAGGCGAATGGAATGTTGGCCTTCATTGTGAGAGGGATGGAGTACAAAAGCAAGGAGGGCCTGCTGCAACTGTACAGGGTATTGGTGAGGCCGCACCTGGAGTACTGCGTGCAGTTTTGGTCACCTTACTTAAGGAAGGATATACTGGCCTTGGAGGGGGTACAGAGACGATTCACTAGGCTGATTCCGGAGATGAGGGGGTTACCTTATGATGATAGATTGAGTAGACTGGGTCTTTACTCGTTGGAGTTCAGAAGGATTAGGGGTGATCTTATAGAAACATTTAAAATAATGAAAGGGATAGACAAGATAGAGGCAGAGAGGTTGTTTCCACTGGTCGGGGAGACTAGAACTAGGGGGCACAGCCTCAAAATACGGGGGAGCCAATTTAAAACCGAGTTGAGAAGGAATTTCTTCTCCCAGAGGGTTGTGAATCTGTGGAATTCTCTGCCCAAGGAAGCAGCTGAGGCTAGCTCATTGAATGTATTCAAATCACAGATATAGATAGATTTTTAACCAATAAGGGAATTAAGGGTTATGGGGAGCGGGCGGATAAGTGGAGCTGAGTCCACGGCCAGATCAGCCATGATCTTTTTGAATGGCGGAGCAGGCTTGAGGGGCTAGATGGCCTACTCCTGTTCTTAATTCTTATGTTCTTATGTTCTTATGTTCTTATGATTCAGGTCCACTTCCCTGCTCACTCCCTATAACCCCTTATCCCATTATTGTTTAAGAAACTGTCTATCTCTGTCTTAAATTTATTCAATGTCCCAGCATCCATTCTCTGAGGCAGCGAATTCCACAGATTTACAACGCTCAGAGAAGAAATTCCTCCTCATCTCTGTTTTAAATGGGCGACCCCTTATTCTAAGATCATGCCCGCTAGTTCTAGTCTCCCCCATCGGTGGAAACATCCTCTCTGCATCCACCTTGTCAAGCCCCCTCATAATCTTGTATGTTTCGATAAGATCACCTCTCATTCTTCTGAATTCCAATGAGTAGAGGCCCAACCTACTCAACCTTTCCTCCTAAGTCAACCCCCTAATCAGCCTCGTGAACCTTCTCTGAACTTCCTTCAAAGCAAGTATATCCTTTCTTAAATATGGAAACCAAAACTGCACGCAGTATTCCAGGTGTGGCCTCACCAATACCCTGTATAACTGCAGCAAGACTTCCCTGCTTATATACTCCATCCCCTTGTTACCGTACGTTTGGAGGAATCTGCTTGTCCCCAGTGATACAGCGTGTGCTAGTGGGCCAGAATTCGCAGGCAAAGTAATGGTGAGGCTAACGCCACTCACCGTTATTCATGGTTAAAATGGTGCAGCAACTTCAGGCGAGCGGCTGATACACAACGAAATTCCAATATCCAAAATTGCTTGTCCGAGTCGTATTGCTCCACTTCACAGAAATGGCATCTCGCCGTCTGCCTCACCATCGAAATGCATTGAGCGGCGTGGAGTCGTTGTGCTTGCGTGGTGGATGCAAGCTAAACTCGCCGCAGAAAGCGAAGTATTGTCATTTCAAGCCCCAGAACTCTTTTAATGACGCGATAATGGTCAATTACTGCCAGTCAACCTATCTGGCACTGAAAATTAACTTTACAAGTGTGGAGTCACATTCTTTCCGGTTTTAATTGTTGGCCATTTTATAAATGTGAAATTTAACATTTTCACATTTGGTTTTACTTTTCCCTTCTGTCCCTTTTTTCTCTCTCTCTTAATCCAATCTTTCTTTCCTTCTCTTGATTTCTCTATCTGTACCTGATTTGACGTTGAATTCACCCACTGTAACTTACACTTCCTGTTCCGTCCTTCCGCTGTTTATTTCTCAATCCTCAATCCCATTGGTTAAGGAGATATCCTGTTCACTCAGGTCCCAGGTGCCCTGTTGCCCTCACTGCCTCGTTATAAGGCCCATCGAGCCTGTTCCGCTATTTAATACAATCATGGCTGATCTGATCATGGACTCAGCTCCACTTCCCTGCCCGCTCCCCATAACCCCTTGTCCCCTTATCGTTTAAGAAACTGTCTATTTCTGTCTTAAATTTACTCAATGTCCCAGCTTCCACAGCTCTCTGAGGCAGCGAATTCCATAGATCCACAACCCTCTGAGAGCAGAAATTCCTCCTCTTCTCTATTTTAAATGGGTGGCCCCTTATTCTAAGATTATGCCCTCTAGTTCTAGTCTCCCCCATCAGTGGAAACATCCTCTTGGCATTTCAATGAGTAGAGGCCCAACCTACTCAACCTTTCCTCATAAGTCAACTCCCTCATCTCTGGAATCAACCTTGTGAACCTTCTCTGAACTGCCTCCAAAGCAAGTACATCCTTTCGTAAATATGGAAACCAAAACTGCACGCAGTATTCCAGGTGTGGCCTCACCAATACCCTGTACAACTGTAGCAGGACTTCCCTGCCTTTATACTCCATCCCATTTGCAATAAAGGCCAAGATTCCAGTGGTCTTCCTGATCACTTGCTGTACCTGCATACTATCCTTTCGTGTTTAATGCACAAGTACCCCCCGGTCCCGCTGTACTGCAAGACTTTGCAATCTTTCTCCATTTAAATAATAACTTGCTCTTTGATTTTTTTCTGCCAAAGTGCATGACCTCACACTTTCTGACATTATACTCCATCTGCCAAATTTTTGCCCATTCACTTAGCCTGTCTATGATCTTTCGCAGATTTTTTGTGTCCTCCTCACACATTGCTTTTCCTCCCATCTTTGTATTGTTGACAAACTTGGCTACATTACACTCGGTCCCTTCCTCCAAGTTGTTAATATAGATTGTAAATAGTTGGGGTCCCAGCACTGATCCCTGCTGGAACTTTCAGCAACTTGGCAGGCAAAAATATTTTTGAGCTGAAGGGTGCAGGGGCAAGTTGAATTCACAGCAGATGCCATTAGGGACCCTGCAGTGGCAAAATCTGGCTGTGTGTGTTTTTCTTTCAGAGATTCTGATTTTGGTCAAGGTACAAAATATCCATTGAAGGGAACTTCATGGAGGTCCCAGTTGTTCAGGTAATACTGATGATATTATGATTTGAACGACTTAGAATATTACCAACAATTAAGAGGCTCCATAGCCCATTCCATTCAAAGAAATAAAAACAGAAAATGCTGGAAGTACTCAACAGATCAGGCAGCATCTGTGGAGAGAGAACTGGAAAAAGTTAGAAATGCAGCAGGTTTTAAGCAAGTGCAGAGGCAGGGAAAGAGGAAAGAACAAAAGGAAAGGCCTGTGATAGGGTGGAAGGCAGGAGAGATTAGAGAGACAAAAGAGATGGATGGTGTGAGGCCAAAGGGGATGGTATTGGAACAAGTAAAAAAACAAAAGATGGGTCTCAAAGAGGAGTCAGTAAGTATAGCAGAATCATAGAATGATTACAGCACAGAAGGAGGCCATTTGGCCCGTTGAGCCCGTGCTGGTTATCAAAGAATACCAAAAAAATCGTTTTTGAACAAAAGTAACAGAAAACATTAATGTTTATTCAGAAAATATTACGAATTAAATATTCTACTTGATATTATTTGGCACAAGAATATTTTTGGCATATGTTATACACAGTGGGGCTTACATTTGGAGCAACAACAATTTGTATTTATATAGCGACTTTAACATCGTAAAATGTCCCAAGGTGCTTCACAGGAGCGGTTTCAGACAAAACTTTGGTAGATTGTAAGGAACAATTTAAAGAAGGAAAGAGAGGTAGAGGGGCAGAGAGGTTTAAAGAGGTAATTCCAGAGCTTCGGGCCCAGGCCGCTGAAGGCACGGCCGCCAATGGTGGGGCAATGGAATATCAGAAGTACAAATGGAGAACCATGTAAAACACCTAAGGCCCCAGCCCAGCACCATGCCCACGACCAACACCGGTTAATGCTGGAATGGAAACTATTTTGAACTGTAAAATAGTAATCAGCTAAACAGCACCATCAGCTTTGGCTTAGTGCGTAGCACTCTCTCGCCTCTGAGTCAGAAGGTTGTGGGTTCAGGGACTTGAGCACACAAATCTAGGCTGACACTCCAGTGCAGTACTGAGGGAGTGCTGCACTGTCTGGAGGTGCCGTCTTTCGGATGAGATGTTAACCCGAAGCCCCGTCTGCCCTCTCGGGTGGATGTAAAAGATCCCTTGGCACTATTTTGAAGAAGAGCAGAGGAGTTATCCCCGGTGTCCTGGCCAATATTTATCCCCCAGTCAACATAACAAAAAAAAAGATTATCTGGTCATTATCACATTGCTGTTTGTGGGATCTTGCGTGCACAAATTGGTTGCTACATTTCCCACATTACAACAGTGAATACATTCGAAAAGTACTTTATTGGCTGTAAAGCGCTTTGAGATGTCTCGAGATCATGAAAGGCGCTATTTAAATGCAAGTCTTTCTATTTATAGAGTACCTCTCCCGACCTCAGGATGTCCAAAAGTGCTTTACAGCCAATGAAGTCCTTCTGAAGTGTAGTAATATCAGAAGTAAAAATCAGAAGAGCAAAAGCAAAAGAGAAAGAGAAAAAAAAGATCTTTACGATCTCATCATGAGGCAGCTTTGATTGTCTATGTAAAATGTACTTCATTGGCTGTAAAGCACTTTGAGATGTCCGGTGGTCGTGAAAGGCGCTATATAAATCCAAGTCTTTTTTATCACCTCACTGTAGATATTTCAGTTTCAATTCATCTGCAATAACCCCCGGGAATATTGGAAGGTATAGTAATAGTAAAAGTTGAAATTGAGAGCATTCCTCAGATGAAATGTCTTGACAGCTCTGGACAGACAGCTGTTTAAATAGAGGTGAAATAATTTCTTTGACATTCAACCAAATGACAGCCGCAGCTGCATATTTCATGCAGCAAGTGCGAAATAATATTTTGATTGGCAACTCAGAATGATTGGCATGTCCATTCAAGATGCAGAGGCTGACGAGTTCAGTGGCTTCTAACTGTGCCAAAGGTGAAACAGGGAGCTTGAATTGAAGATCAGATACTTTCCGCTGCTCTTGAAAATTTCAGATGTTTTCATTTAAATTTCAGAGGCAACCGGGTGCTTAAATTCAGGTTGCCAACTCTGACCGGACGTATTCCTGGAGGTGTCATCGCATGACCTCTGACCTTCGACCTTCCCGTGGCCAATCGGAAAGCGAATAGACTTTTCATTACCCAATTGGCTGATTCTTGACGTTCAATCAAACAGCCATGTTGCAATATTTTTATGACCAATAAACAAAAGACGTTCAGATGTATTTTTTTAAAAACACAATGGGGGCGATTTTCATCAGCCGACTGCCGCCCACTGCCACCGACATTCCTCCTGCAGATCCGCCCAGTGCCACTTTCGGAGTGGGCTGGAAGGGGCGGGAGGAGGGAGTCGCGGGAACCGCCCGCTGACGTCAACGGACGGCAGAGTGGTGCAACTGAGCTCCCGCCCGCCGAGCTCCCAGGTTCCTGCGGGCGGGAGTTGGTGGGACGCGGTGGCAGAACAGGGGTGGACCGTTGGCTGGAGGCTGGTCTGTCCCCGACGTTAAGTCTGAAGATCCCGAAAAAAAAGCTAAGTGAACATTTTTTTTGAATTTTTCAACAGCGACTTACCTGGATGGGGGTCCCCTGAAGGTCTTCGGATACTGTTTGTATTTTTTTATTTGTGATTTTTATTTTCAGGTCTTCGACCCTCCGTGGGGCCCGACTCCATCCTCGGAGGCACTTGGGCGGCAAGCGCCTCTGCCGCCGAGAATGTGACCTCCCGCCCGCTGCCGCCCAGATTGGCGGTGTACGTCGTCCATTTGCCACCCGCCGACCTTCGAGGGACCTCGGCCACGAATATCCCGCCCAAAGTACCGTCCCGGTACCTCGGCGGCCACCGGCGGCACTTTGGGCGGCACTTGGGCCAGCGGAGGCCTTGCTGAAAATTGGCCCCAATATTTTATTGCTCATGGCTTTTCTTCCATAAAACCATGTTGGCTTTGCCTAATCAGATTACGATTTTCTAAGTGCCCTGTTGCCATGACCCCAAAATGTTAGAATCTACTATTAGGGATGTGGTACAATGGGAACGGTATCATAATGGTCAAATTATGGGACTAGTAATCCAGAGGCCTGGACTAATAATTCAGAGACATGAGTTCAAATCACACCTCCGCAGTTATGGAATTAAATTCAGTTACATTTTTTTTAACATTAATGATTTAGACGAGGGGATTAAATGTAGTATCTCCAAATTTGCGGATGACACTAAGTTGGGTGGCAGTGTGAGCTGCGAGGAGGATGCTATGAGGCTGCAGAGTGACTTGGATAGGTTAGGTGAGTGGGCAAATGCATGGCAGATGAAGTATAATGTGGATAAATGTGAGGTTATCCACTTTGGTGGTAAAAACAGAGAGACAGACTATTATCTGAGTGGTGACAGATTCGGAAAAGGGGAGGTGCAAAGAGACCTGGGTGTCATGGTACATCAGTCATTGAAGGTTGGCATGCAGGTACAGCAGGCGGTTAAGAAAGCAAATGGCATGTTGGCCTTCATAGCGAGGGGATTTGAGTACAGGGGCAGGGAGGTGTTGCTACAGTTGTACAGGGCCTTGGTGAGGCCACACCTGGAGTATTGTGTACAGTTTTGTTCTCCTAACTTGAGGAAGGACGTTCTTGCTATTGAGGGAGTGCAGTGAAGGTTCACCAGACTGATTCCCGGGATGACGTGACTGACATATCAAGAAAGACTGGATCGACTGGACTTGTATTCACTGGAGTTCAAAAGAATGAGAGGGGATCTCATAGAAATGTTTAAAATTCTGACGGGTTTAGACAGGTTAGATGCAGGAAGAATGTTCCCAATGTTGGGGAAGTCCAGAACCAGGGGCCACAGTCTAAGGATAAGGGGTAAGCCATTTAGGACCGAGATGAGGAGAAACTTCTTCACCCAGAGAGTGGTGAACCTGTGGAATTCTCTACCACAGAAAGTTGTTGAGGCCAATTCACTAAATATATTCAAAAAGGAGTTAAATGCAGTCCTTACTACTAGGGGGATCATGGCGAAAAAGCAGGAATGGGGTACTGAAGTTGCATGTTCAGCCATAAACTCATTGAATGGCGGTGCAGGCTCGAAGGGCCGAATGGCCTACTCCTGCACCTATTTTCTATGTTTCTATGTATCAGGGCACTTAGAAAATATGATTAAAAGACTTGCATTTATATAGCGCCTTTCATGACCATGGACTTCTCAAAGCGCTTTACAGCCAATTATGTAATTTTGGAGTGTAGTCACTGTTGTAATGTAGAACACGGCAGCCAATTTGTGCACAGCAAGCTCCGACAAACAGCGATGTGACAATGATCAGATAATTTGTTTTCGTGATGTTGATTGAGGGATAAATATTGCCCAGGACACAGGAGATAACTCCCCTGCTCTTCTTCGAAATAGTGCCATGGGATCTTTTACGTCCACCTGAGAGGGCAAGTGCGGCCTCGGTTTAATGTCTCATCCGAAAGACGGTACCTCTGACAGTGTAGTGCTCCCTCAGCACAACTCTGGAGCTGTTATGTGCTCACTTGAAAGCCCAACCTTCTGACTATGAATATGCAGAGTCAACATGGTTTTGTGAAAGGGAAATCGTGTTTGACAAATCTGTAACGTTTTTTGAAGGTGTAACTAGTAAGATGGCTAAGGGGGGACCAGTGGATGTTGTGTATTTGGATTTTCAGAAGGCATTCGATAAGGTGTCACACAAGAGATTATCACACAACATTAGGACTCATGGGTTTGGGGGTAATATTTTAGCATGGATTGAGGATTAGTTAACGGACAAAAAACAGAGAGTAGGAATAAAGGGGACTTTTTCGGGTTGGCAGGCTGTAACTAGCGGGGTACCACAAAGATCAGTGCTTGAGCCTCAGCTACTTACAATCTATATTAATGATTTAGATGAAGGGACTGAGTGTAATGTAATGCTGATGATACAAAGTTAGGTGGGTTAGTAAGCTGTGGGGAGGATGCAAAGAGGCTGCAGAGAGATATAGACAGGTTGACTGAGTGGGCAAGAACATGGCAAATGGAATACAATGTGGGGAGGTGTAACGTTATCCACTTCAGTAGAAAAACAAAAAAGCAGAATATTTGTTGAATGGTGAGAGACTGGGAAATGTTTGCATTCAGAGGGACCTGGGTATCCTAGTACAGGAATCACAGAAAGCTAACATGCAGGTACAGTAAGCAACTAGGAATACAAATGTTATGTTAGCTTTTGTTCCGAAGGGATTAGAGTACAAGCGTAAAGACGTCACTACAATTATACAGGGTTCACACCTGGAGTACTGTGAACAGTTCTGGTCTCCTTACCTAAGGAAAGACATATTTGCCTTACAGGGAGTGCAGCGAAGGTTCACTAGACTGATTGCTGGAATGAGGGGGATTGTCCGATGAGGAGAGATTGAGTAGACTAGGCCTATAATCCCTAGAGATTAGAAGAATGAGAGGTGATCTCATTGAAACATACAAAATTCTTACAGGGCTTACAGGGCTTTGCTGAGAAAATATTTTCACTGGCTGGGGATTCTCAAACACGGGGTTACAATCTCAAGATAAGGGGTCGGCCATTTGGGACAGAGATGAGGAGGAATTTCTTCACTCAGAGGGTGGTGAACCTTTGGAATTCTCTACCCCAGAGGGCTCTGGAGGCTCAATCGTTGAGTAGATTTAAGACAGAGATCGATACATTTTTGGGAGCTAAGGGAATCAAAGGATATGGGGATAGTGCAGGAAAGTGGAGTTGAGGTAGATCAGCCACCATCTTATTGAATGGTGGAGGAGGCTCGAGGGGTTAAATGACCGACTCATGCTCCTATTTCTTATGTTCTTATGTTCTCTTGGGTGTTGCTTGCAGCAGTGTCCTAGAGATTAGTCTTTAATTCCTGGAGGGTCGTCAACCCTAGTTGAAACTGATCAAAGAAATGTTCTAAAGTATTGCTAACGTGATAGTGCAATCCATTAATACCAACCCATGGTCAGCAAAGAGAAGGCTGTGTTCAAAATAGTGCCATGGGATACTTAGAGGGCGATTTTAAACCCTATTCACTTAGCAGAATCCTGGCGAGTGGGCAGTTAAAATTCGCCCTGGCTCTTACCTGTCTGAAAGCCGCCACGATCGCAACAATTTTAACCCACTCTCCTGAGCAGGCAACAAGGACATACGTCCGGAGCTAACAGGGTCCTTCTTTACCTATACATGTTGTGGCCCGATAGTGTCATTGAGACCCGTCGGTGATTTTAACTTGGGTCTGAGCGGGGAACCCACCTGGAGTTAAAATCGGGCCCACTTGAGAGGGCAGGCAGGGCCTCAGTCTAACGTCTCATCCGAAAGACGGCACCTCCGACAGTACAGCACTCCCTTTGTACTATCCGCTCAGTTGTTCAACGCTGACACTATATCAGTTATCGTTGTATGGTTTTATTCGGCATAAGCAACTACTTAAGCAGTAGTTTACAAAGTACAACTGAGAATGATATTACCCGATGTACTTTGGGCAGAAGATGTGGCCCATTCCCTGAACCCCAAAAATGGGAACTATTAAAAAATCCATCCAATCATAGGCACGGTAAGTTCTATGTCTGTGCCGGGAGTACTTTGCACAGATTTGGTCTCCTTATAGAAACATAGAAATTTACAGCGCAGAAGGAGGCCATTTCGGCCCATCATGTCCACACAACCCTCGGTCAGCAGCCCTGAAGGTTACATATAAACCTATGAACAATGAACAATGGCAGAAAATTAAAGAGCACCCAGCCCAACCAGTCCGTCCTACCGTTGTGTATGCAATAACTGTTAGACTGAGTACTGTTTAACTCCAAGAGGTATGACCTTGGCTCTGCTTTATTAAGGCCCAAAGTGACTAACATACAAAATGGCTGGCCTTTTATACTTGGGCTCCACACACGTGCATGCAGCCCAATGGCCTCCAACAGTGACGCCATCTAGTGGCTAGTGATTCTAAAAGTACATACATGATACCCACACAATGCGACACCCCTTACACTGAAACATCCTGCACTCCACCCCAACCGGAGCCATGCGATCTCCTAGGAGAGGCAAATACCAGATAAAAACCCAGGCCAATTGGGGAAAAAAATCTGGGAAAATTCCTCCCCGACCCATCCAGGCGATCAAAACTAGTGCAGGAGATCACCCTGGCCGTATTCGATTCCTTGCAGCACTTACCATCGTATCTGAGGAAGGACATACTTATCTTAGAGGCGGTGCAACGAAGGTTCACTAGGCTGATTCCTGGGATGGAAGAGCTGTCCTGTAAGGAGAGATGGGGTTGATACTATCTGGAATTTAGAAGAATTTAGAGGTGATCTCATTGAAACGTGTAAGATTCTGAGGGGGATTGACTGGGCAGATGCTGAGAGGTTGTTTCCCTGGGCTGGAGAGTCTAGAACTAGGGGGTACAGTCTCAGGATAAGGGGTCGGCCATTTAAGACAGAGATGAGGAGGAATTTCTTCACTCAGATGGTTGTGAATCTTTGGAATTCTCTGCCCCAGAGGGTTGTGGATGCTGAGTCTCTGAATATATTCAAGGTTGAGATCGCTAGATTTTTGGACTCTGGGGGAATCAAGGGATATGGAAATTGGGCGGGAAAGTGGAGTTGAGGTGGAAGATCAGTCGTGATCTTATTGAATGGTTCGATGGGCCGCATGGCCTACACCTGCTCCTGTTTCTTATGTTCTTATGTGTCCCTAAGGTACTGAGCCTCCCTCATCTGCTTTTTAGCCTTCGCAAAGCTCTCGTTTTCTGTTTCTACAGTTGATGTCGCAACTCATGGCAGAGCGGCAAATTGGATCCAAAATTGGCTCAGTGGCAGGCAGCAAACGGTAATGGTTGAGGGGAGCTTTTGTGACTGGAGGCTGTTTCCAGTGGGGTTCCTCAGAGCTCAGTGCCAGGAGAGACGAGAATCTGGGGCCCAGAAGAGGCGAGGGCCCAGGGCAGCACGGGCCAGCCCACACTGCGATATGTGTGCGCACTAGATCTGTGCAGCAGAGCTGGTCTCCAGTTAGTCTTGGGTAATCCTTGCCACTGGACCAAGACCTAGCTCTGTCAAGCCCGTGTGGCGGCTGGTGTGCAACGGCCACCACACGTTAAAAAAATCCAAGCACAGGCATCTTCCACCCTTCAGGATGTAGTTCGGGATCTGGAATATTAGGTCCTTCATTGAAACACCTGTGAACTCATCCCTTTTTGGCGTGGAAGCAAGTCATCCTCGCTTCGAGGGACCGCCTATGCTGATGATGATGATGGACCTTGAAGATAACAGGCGTTGTAACTGTAGGTTCAACAGTTCTTGGTTGTAAAGCACTTTGAGATGTCTGGTGGTCGTGAAAGGCACATGTAAATTTTTGAGCGATAAGGGAATAAAGGGTTATGGGGAGCGGACAGGGAAGTGGAGCTGAGTCCATGATCAGATCAGCCATGATCTTATTAAATGGCGGAACATGCTCGGAGGGCCAAATGGCCTACTCCTGATCCTATTTCTTATGTTCTTATATAAATCCAAGTCTTTCTTTTCTTCCCCAATTCGAACAACGGAAACCTAAAGTAATAAAACTATCAACTTGCAAATTAATATTAAATTACAATCTAGCAGAGCTTAATACTGAAAAATAGTAAAAGATTATATTTCAATAAATTACAAAAGCTCTCTGTCATATAGCTCCGCCTACTGGATTACTGCTCCACCGAGTGGACTACTGTGGTAATGCAGCCATTGTTGGTAAATACAGCAAATGCATCATGTGACTAGGTCACCTGACCAGTTCCTGTGGAGCCATCTTGTCAGTGTGTGCTTCAGTGATGTCAGAGAGAAGATGCCACACTCTCAGCGCATTCTTGCATCCAGGGAGGAGACGGAAGAGATAACGCTGCAGACAGCTTCAAATCTCAAGCCAATTTTTCCCTCCCACCGAGCAATAACAATTAGTTTTTTGCAATAACGAGAATACTTCTGATCAATGTTCCCGTTAAGCTGTGCGGCCATCCAGAGGTCCCATCCAGGCCGCCTGCCGGCTTTACAACAGAAAAAACACACATGCGCAGAGATTTGAATGGGCCACGCACCCAAAAAAAATCCATTAGAGGAACGTTGCTTGTGATCACACGGCATCCTGAAAGTCCAAAAGCAATGGATTTCACAGAATAGCAGTTCTAGCAAAAAGCTGAGGCACATTTGACTCTTTCAATGCTTAATCCCTCTAAAATAACCTCACAAGTTTATATTCTTACAAGTACTCCACTGGAACTGTCAGCCTAGCTTGTGCGTCTTATGGAGGGGTCTGGAACTCATTGCCTGAAAGGGCGGCAGAGGCAGAAACCCTCACTGCATTTAAAATGTATCTGGATCTATACTTGAAGTGCCGGAAGCTACTTCTAGGCAGTCCCTCGTATCGAGGATTATGCTCTTCACACCAAAAAAAAAGGCTCACAACTGTTACAATGACTTACATCTTAAAGGGTGGAAGATGCCTGTGAGTGGATTTTTTTTAACGTGTGGTGACCGTTATACATCAGCCACCCCACAGGCTTGACAGAGCTAGGTCTTGGTCCAGTGGCAAGGGATAACCAGGACGACTGGAGACCTGCTCTGTTGCGCCTCCCCTGGGCCCCGATCCCTCCATTGTTAAATGCTGCGCGCCGCTCGCTGGGCTCGACCTTCGCCCTCGTTGGGCTGGAACACCGCCCCCCGCTGGGCCCGGCTCTCAGCCCCCGCTGGGCCCGACTCTCAGCCCCCGCTGGGCCCGACTCTCAGACCCCCACCGGGCCCGACTCTCAGCCCCCCGCCGGGCCCGACTCTCAGCCCCCCGCCGGGCCCGACTCTCAGCCCCTCGCTGGGCCCGACACTCAGGCCCCCTCTGGGCCCAACTCTCAGCCCCCCGTTGGGCCCAACTCTCAGCCCCCCGCTGGGCCTGACTCTCAGCCCCCCGCTGGGCCCGACTCTCAGCCCCCGTTGGGCCCGACTCTCACCCCCCCCGCTGGGCCTGACTCTCAGCCCCCACTGGGTCCGACTCTCAGCCCCTCGCTGGGCCCGACACTTAGCCCCCCACTGGGCGCGACTCTCAGCCCCCCGCTGGGCCCAACTCTCATCCCCCCGCTGGGCGCGACTCTCAGCCCCCCGCTGGGCCCGACTCTCAGCCCCCCGCTGGGCCCGACTCTCAGCCCCTCGCTGGGCCCGACACTCAGCCCCCCGCTGGGCCCGACTCTCATCCCCCCGCTGGGCGCGACTCTCAGCCCCCCGCTGGGCCCGACTCTCATCCCCCCGCTGGGCCCGACTCTCATCCCCCCGCTGGGCGCGACTCTCAGCCCCCCGCTGGGCCCGACTCTCATCCCCCCGCTGGGCGCGACTCTCAGCCCCCCGCTGGGCCCGACTCTCAGCCCCCCATTGGGCCCGACTCTCATCCCCCCGCTGGGCGCGACTCTCAGCCCCCCGCTGGGCCCGACTCTCAGCCCCCCGCTGGGCCCGACTCTCAGCCCCCCATTGGGCCCGACTCTCAGCCCCCCGCTGGGCCCGACTCTCAGCCCCTCGCTGGGCCCGACACTCAGCCCCCCGTTGGGCCCGACTCTCAGCCCCTCGCTGGGCCCGACACTCAGCCCCCCGTTGGGCCCGACTCTCAGCCCCTCGCTGGGCCCGACACTCAGCCCCCCGTTGGGCCCGACTCTCAGCCCCTCGCTGGGCCCGACACTCAGCCCCCCGTGTGGAAATGTATTTTTATCTAAGCTGATACCATACGGTATTTGTGTGCCTTTTGATTAAAATGGAGTCCTGGCCCTTCCAGAACTTTCTGCATTTTAGCAGCCAGCTTATTATGAACAGCTAAACCTGCTGTTAGATGGCTGATGGTTATCAGACAGCTAGGAGACAAGTCATGCTGAGACAAGTAACCCCCCATGGTGCTCTCCTATTGTCTACACTACAGGAGTTCCATGTCACCCCACCCTTATCTTCTAGCCATTATCTCTTTCCTTTACCTCATCCATTTGAAGCAAACAGGTAAACTGACCAGGAAATAGCCCATTACCTATGACTCATGGAGTAATGGCCGTTTGGCTTTCTGATAACCCTGACAAAAGGGAATATCTTGACACCATTTCAGTCCAGGATATAGTAATTAACTCTTTATCTGTATTCACTGACTGTGAGACAGAGCAATACACAGGGAGAGGCCAGAACTTGGGTTTTACTGTATAAATATCTTGTGAAGCTGTACCATTGCGGAGGTTTCATTTAGCCCTTGACTGAGTGAAACTTACCCCTTGCGAGCAAGTAAATTAAAAGGGAAACTTCCATCGGAGCTGTAAGTGTCGGAGTCATTCTTTTCTGAGGTCGAGATTTCGACAGTTTAATTGGAGGTTCCACCGAGATGCATACTCTCTGTTCTGTGAGTAAAACGGATACAGGCATAGTGCCTCTCCAGTGAAAGGCTTCGGTGGCCAAACAAGGAGAGCCTTTGCTCACAAGAGGTTTCTTCACTGTTGAATCGCAGATGTAATCTGTTGTCCACAGCTGAGGTACTGCATCTACAAGACTCGGCATTTAAAAGTTAAAGGTATTTTTTTTATAACCATTTCTTTCTCAGCTCGCCAGCAGAAGAGAACAGGTTCTGGAAAAAATCTCGAGACAGCCCGGGGAAGGTTTCAGTAGGTAAAAGAAAGCGCTAGTCGATCGAAAAGGGTTCCAGGTTCTTATATGATAAGATTTTTATTGTTTTTAATTCGGAAGGGGTTCTTATGTGATAAGACTATTAAAAAAAAAAAAAAAGAAAGCGCTAATAATCGATCGAAGGTTCTTATGTGATAAGATTTTTATTGTTTTTAATTCGGAAGGGGTTCTTTTGTGATAAGACTATTAAAAAAAAAGAGCGCAATCGATCAAAGAGTTTGGGTACGGAACCTTAAGTTTTATCAGCTGTTATTAGGATAAGTTAAGGACTCGGTCTGTAGTGGCGTACAACGCAGACTGAGAATTTGTTTAGAGGTTATAATTTGTGTTCTCACGGAAATATTGTGTGTTGTCCTTGTATTACTGTTGTGTGCAATACCTTTATGAGTCATTGCCATTAGAGAAACGGGAAGAGTCACTAGGGAAAGTTGTGATTCGAAAAAAAAAAAAAAAACACAAGGATTGATTAGGAAAAGAAACAGTAACTGATTGATCAACTACGATTGGTTCGTGCCAACATATCTCACACACCCAGACTGAGCCCGAATTAAGAGCCTTTTCAGGCCACGTAACGGCCAGGAGAAGTGGGCGTAGAGAACTCGGTTGGCCGAAAGGATTGTGAGATCAGAAACTGTGGGAAAATCTTAATCATCCAGAATGGGTGCCGGAGCAAGTTAAAACACCACAAAAGGCACACCAGCCTATGTCATGCTCCAGAATTGTGGTCAGTCTTCAATTGACCAAAGAAACAAAAACCAGTAAAGTGGACTAAGGGTGAAAACAGGCCATTTCCACCCGATGGTTCATTTAATTTAGAGAGAACAACTTGTCTCCAGGAGTGTCTTATAAACAGAGATCCAAAAAAAAAAAGGAAAGTAATAGAAAAGGCCTGGGTTCCGATTCTTCAAGCCCATGTAAAATTAACAGAGGAAGTAAATCAAATGTAAAAAAAAAGAGAACCTGATAGTGACTTATGAAAAAAAAATGAAGCTAGTAAAAGAAAAAGCTTTATTGAATGGAGAGAGACTTGTGAATGTCTTGTCTTTGAATGAGAGTGCGTGAATGTCTTGTCTTTGAATGAGAGTGCTTCTGTCTTTTTTCCTTGTGTCTGGAAACCTGTTTGGAAAAGTTGTGGAGCTGCCTGTTTGTTTTAGCTCCACCCACTTTTTCAAACAAAGTGAAGTTTTTTTTTAACCCTTCATAGTGTTGTCCTGTATGTGGGAAGTTTAAGACATTTTAAGTTAGAAGCGCAGGTGTGGATTTATTCGGATGAGAGGTTACAGAGCTAGGAAATGCACAAAGGGATAGGTTTGTTGAGACATGGTCCCGGTGGTTAAAAGTTGTAATGCTTTTTTTTTTTAAAAGCCTTTGTGGGTCTCTCGAGGTGCAGGCTGGGGGAGTACACTCTCATTGTCCTTGGTGTAAAATCTTGGTACAAAAGCTTCTAACTCAGTAGGAGGATTTTTTTGGATAAAGAGTGGCAGTACAATAATTGAATTGGGATTTTGAGATATTTCAGGTGATCTCCTTGATCAACATTTTGAGTGTATTGGAAAAATCTTGGGTTTGGAAGCCTTTTAATAAGATTAGAAAACAAGTACTTTACATTCTGTGATCTGTGAATCACTATAAGCATAAATGAGAAGTCCGTGTAACACACAGATTCGTCCAGTTCAGAAGCCCACACAAATGGAGGTTTGTCCATGACCTACGAGCTGTGAATGAATCTACTATATTCTCACAATGCTTAAAGGATGTGGAATGAAGTATTCCGGAATGCTTTCCAGAATCTTAAACAGTCCCTCACTTCAGCACCAGCCTTGGGATTACCAGATTACACTAAGCTATTCAACTTATTTGTGCATCACAAGTCGGGTTTTGCACAATCTGTTTTGACTCAGTTACATGGGGACAGGCAGCGACCGGTAGCGTATTTCAGTACCCAACTAGACCCAGTGGCACGCGGACTACCAGGATGGCTTCCTTTGTTGGCAGCAGCTTATTATGCTATGCAACAGGCTCAGACAATCAAAAATGCAGAACAAGTGGAAAATCTCCTGCGAGCCATTCAATGCCCCTTAAAACTTGCCATTATCAAATACCAAGCACATACAGGCCAGTCGAATGAGGTGGCACTTGGGAATGCCAGAGCTGATAATGCAGCTAAGTCAGCAGCTCTGTCGAAAGGGGGGATGCAGGTGTCATTGTTCCCACTAAGGAAAAATAATTGCTCAGACCCGCCACCCACTATTAATGACGTGCTGGTCTTTCAGACACAGGCCAGTACGGAGGAGGTGGTGACCTGGACGAAGGATCAATGTTATAAAAATCCAGAAGGAATATGGGTTCACCATGACGGCCGCGTGGTGGCCCCTAGATCCTTACTTCCATGGATTGCCCGATGTGTTCATACATTCACACATGCAGGCAAAGGGGGATTGGCAGATTATATTTTGGCAACTTGGTATGCACCAGGTATTTCGGCAATTGCAAAACAAATCTGTGAAAATTGTGTTACCTGTCAGACAATGAATCCGGGTAAGACGGAAAAAGTAGAATCTGCCTCCCACCCAAATCCAATCGGGCCTTTTGTACATTTACAAATGGATTTTATTGAATTACCTATGTGTATGGGATTCAAGTATGTATTAGTTATTGTAGATGTGTTCTCTAGATGGATTGAAGCCTTTCCATGTAAAAAGGCCGATGCCACTACTGTTGCTAAATGTTTGTTAAAAGAAATTGTACCGCGCTTCGGAATCCCTGCTAAGCTTTCCAGTGATAACGGGTCACATTTCACGGGAACTGTCATAAGAGAAATGTGTAAAGCTTTACAGATTAATCAACGTTTTCATTGCAGTTATCATCCACAATCAGCTGGACTTGTTGAAAGATATAATGGAATGCTTAAAAATAAGCTGGCAAAACTATGCAATGACACTGGACTGAAATGGACAGAACTGCTGCCCTTAGCTTTGATGGTAATGCGATCTGCAACCAACAGAACAACAGGCTTGTCACCACATGAGATAGTTATGGGACGTCCCCAACGACTACCTTTTACAGCACCATTTACTGCAAAACAGATGGACATCCACAAAATGGAGGAAAATATGTTGAATTATTGTATTGCACTAACCAAATGTATTTCCAGCTTTCATTCACAGGTAAAGGAAGCTCAAGTCAAGCCAGCGGAAGGGAAGTGTCATAACCTGGAGCCAGGGGAATTCGTTTACATCAAGATTTTTAAAAGGAAAAGCAGTCTACAGCCAAGATTCGAAGGACCATACCAGGTCTTGCTGGCGACCAATACTGCAATCAAGGTAAAGGAAAGACCAACATGGATCCACGCATCCCATTGCAAACGGGCACCCGACCAGGAGGAAGGGACGAAGGAATCAGAGGAACAGAAAAAGGAAGACTGAATAAAGAACTGTATGGACTATGGGGACTGATGGTGCTGGGCTTGACAGGGTTTTACTTCACATTATTGATTACACCAGGGGTACAGACCCACCACCGAATGGGAATTGCACGTAAACGTATTTATGGCACTGAGTCATAGGTATGCTCAAGAAAGAAACTTGTCGAGTTGCTGGATATGTTCCCATGTACCTGTCCACTCCAGGGGGGGTATTCCCCTGAGATCTGTCCCCTTTAACGAATCAGAAATGGTAGAATGGTTGACAGTGCAAAACAGGACAAAACTAACTAAGGGGCCAGAAACGAAGGAGCAAACAGAATGGAGGTCGGCAGGGTATAAACTTACAGCCTTCCAGGGATGGTACCAGCCCAATTATGATAATAACCATCAGCCTCCCTTCCTAAGCATTACTCCCAGAATAAGAAATCCTGAGGGTATAATATGCCTAGTGAGTAATGAGACAAAAGGACCAGAAATGGGACGCAGCAAGTGTTCCCAAATGATTAAATGGCAAGCCACAACTAATCCGACTGAGAGAAAGATAGCAACCGTTGGCTGGACAATGGTCCCTAACAAAGCCCCAGGTGAAGGGTGGGAAGGTGAGACCACTCGAGTAGGGACAGTGCGAAAGGACCAGGAGCTGACGTCCTATAATTGCACCTACTTTATTTGTGGCCATAAAGCCTACCCATGGTTACCAGCCAACTGGACAGGGTCCTGTTACTTAGGATATGTGGTATCCCTTATCAGATCAGTAAGGACTCTAAGGGAGGCCTATGGAAGCCACAGATTTAAACGGGATTTGACGTGGCTAAACGGAATATTCAAGGTAATGGTGCCACCCTATGGAATAGCATCGACCGAATGGCAGTTACGGGAACTGGCTAACTTAGTAGAATCAGTAGCCAACGCAACTTCCCAAGCCTTTGAAGGGATAAATGACGAAATGGTAGCTATTCGAACAGTGGCTCTCCAAAATCGTATGGCCTTAGATTATCTCCTAGCCAAGGAGGGAGGGACATGCGCATTAATAGGTGAAGAATGCTGTACATATATCCCAGATAAATCAGAAGATATCGGCAGTCTAGCTGAAAACATCAGGAAAAAGGGTAATAGAGTATAAACAGACAGTTGGCCAGGACGGTATCACCTTGTGGGGTTGGGCATCAGGATGGTTGGGAGCCCTGGGGAAATCTGTGGTACAGGGTTTGATCATATTCCTGCTGATAGTCTTCGCCCTGTATCTATTATTTGTCGTCATTAAGTGTTGCTGTGCCAGGGTTGGAGAAACTATGTTACCTACCGAGACCACGGCTAGAGTTATGGTCGCAACAACTGCTGAAGGCTCTTGTGTAGAAATGGAAATGGAGAGACTGTACAAGATCAGAATGGATTGAGTTGTCCTTGTGAAGGACAAAATGGGGGAATGTGGAAATGTATTTTTATCTAAGCTGATACCATACGGTATTTGTGTGCCTTTTGATTAAAATGGAGTCCTGGCCCTTCCAGAACTTTCTGCATTTTAGCAGCCAGCTTATTATGAACAGCTAAACCTGCTGTTAGATGGCTGATGGTTATCAGACAGCTAGGAGACAAGTCATGCTGAGACAAGTAACCCCCCATGGTGCTCTCCTATTGTCTACACTACAGGAGTTCCATGTCACCCCACCCTTATCTTCTAGCCATTATCTCTTTCCTTTACCTCATCCATTTGAAGCAAACAGGTAAACTGACCAGGAAATAGCCCATTACCTATGACTCATGGAGTAATGGCCGTTTGGCTTTCTGATAACCCTGACAAAAGGGAATATCTTGACACCATTTCAGTCCAGGATATAGTAATTAACTCTTTATCTGTATTCACTGACTGTGAGACAGAGCAATACACAGGGAGAGGCCAGAACTTGGGTTTTACTGTATAAATATCTTGTGAAGCTGTACCATTGCGGAGGTTTCATTTAGCCCTTGACTGAGTGAAACTTACCCCTTGCGAGCAAGTAAATTAAAAGGGAAACTTCCATCGGAGCTGTAAGTGTCGGAGTCATTCTTTTCTGAGGTCGAGATTTCGACACCCGTTGGGCCCGACTCTCAGCCCCCCGCTGGGCCCGACTCTCAGCCCCCGTTGGGCCCGACTCTCAGCCCCCCGCTGGGCGCGACTCTCAGCCCCCCGTTGGGCCCGACTCTCAGCCCCTCGCTGGGCCCGACACTCAGCCCCCCGCTGGGCGCGACTCTCAGCCCCCCGTTGGGCCCGACTCTCAGCCCCCGTTGGGCCCGACTCTCACCCGTCGCCATTACCGCCCCGAAGTACCAAAAATCCAGTCCCCAAAATGCTTTACAGCCAATGAAGTACTTTAAAAGTGCAGTCACTGTTGCAATGTGGTAAGCTACAACTTCTAGCCCAAGCTGCTCCAAGCTTGCGATGACTTCGAAGTGGGCGACTGGGTGATGTCTTCAAAACGCAAGTCGCTGTTTGGAGCGTGAGCAGGAACATCGGTGGGGCCCGGTACAGCAGAGGAGCAGGAAGGTCGGGGCAGATGAGCGGCAAGAGATCGTGACGGAGGTGCGGCAAATGTTTGAGGTGGAGAAGCGACGAGAGATCTTGGCTGAGATTCGGCGAGTGATTATGGAGGAGGTGCGGCGAATGTTTGTGGCAGAGGAGCGGCGAGAGATCATTGTGAAGGTGTGGTAAATGGGGTACGGGGCCCAGAAGAGCCGAGGACCCAGTGGCAGCACGTGCCAGCCCACACTGCGATATGTGCGTGCACTAGGTCCGTGCAGCAGAGCAGGTATCCAGTCGTCCTGGTTAACCCTTGCCACTGGATAAAGGCCTTCATCTGTCGAGCCCGTGTGGTGGCTGGTGTGCAACAGTCACCACACGTTAAAAAAAATCCACGCACAGGCATCTTCCACCCTTCAATTGGAGTTCGGGACTGGAACATCGGGTCCTTCATTGAAACATCAGTGAACTCATCCCTTTTGGTGTGGAAGCAAGTCATCCTCGATTTCGAGAGACCGCCTATGATGATGATGATGATGTAGGAAACACGACAGGCAATTGAATATCAAATCTAATATCGTAACATCATAGAATAGTACAGCACAGATGGAGGCCATTCGGCCCATCGAGTCTGGGATGGATATCTTTTAAAGATATCTGTTTTACATCAGAACATTTCATTCTGTAGTGTCAGTGGCTCAGTGGGCAGCCTCTGAGTTCAGAAGAGTATGGGTTCAAGTCCCACTCGGTAAGACTTTGAGCACATAATCCAGGCTGACACTCCGAGCGCTGTACTGAGGAAATCCTCATGCTGTCAGAGGTGCCGTTTTCAGATGAGACATTAAACCTTATATAACCTATCTTCTCTCTCAGGTGGACATAAAATTTTGAAGAAGAGCAGGGGAGTTATCCCCGGTGTCCTTGGGGGCCAATATTTATCCCTCAACCAACATCATTGAAACAAATGATCTGGTCATTATCACGTTGCTGTTTGTGGGAGCTTGCTGTGCGCGAATTGGCTGCAGCATTTCCCACATTACAACAGTGACTATGCTTCAAAAGTATTTCATTGGCTGTAAAGCACTTTGGAATGTTTTGAGGTCGTGAAAGGTGTTATGTATGAATAAGGAGTCTGACTAGATACTGTGAGCTCAAAGTAAAGTGTGACCTTAGTCTTTTATTGCAGGTGTCCTGAGTACCTCTCCAGCTTGTGAGGCCTCCTTAAGTACAGGTGCTCCCAAGGGATTGTGGGATCCCTTGGGACTCCAGGGGATGAGTTCTCTGGTGGCTACATAAGGTATAAACAGGTTTACATATATAACAATAGGCTCTATAGAAACGCAAGATTTTACCACTACGAAAATCAACAGCTAGAGACACATGTGGGTTCATCATAGGTAGTCCCTCAGAATCGAGGGAGACTTGCTTCCACTTTTAAAATGAGTTCTTTGGTGGCTGAACAGTCCAATATGAGAACCACAGTCCCTGTTGTCATGTATCTTACATTATTATATATATAACTGTATCCTAACATGCTATACATGACTGTAATAAGATATGACCTGTAACCACCAGCATACCTTACCACCAGGGGTGCACTTGCAAGAGACAGGTATATAAGGACAGGTCTCAGGCAAGTTCAGCATTCCAGAGCTGTGAAATAAAGGTGCAGGTCCAGAGTAACCTTGACTTCACTACATGCCTCGTGTGAATCTGTACTGAGGGGACAGGACTTTACACCTGACACAGGTGGGACAGATAGTCGTTGAAGGAAAGGGTGGGTGGGATAGGTTTACTGCATGCTCTTTCCGCTGCCTGCGCTTGGTTTCTGCATGCTCTCGGCGATAAGACTCGAGGTGCTCAGTGCCTTCCCGGATGCACTTCCTCCACTTAGGGCGGTCTTTGGCCAGGGACTCCCAGGTGTCGGTGAGGATGTTGCACTTTATCAGGGAGGCTTTGAGGGTGTCCTTGTAACGTTTCCGCTGCCTTCCTTTGGCTCGTTTGTCGTGAAGGAGTTACGAGTAGAGCGCTTGCGTTGGGAGTCTCGTGTCTGGCATGCGAACAATGTGGCCTGCCCAGTGGAGCTGATCGAGTGTAGTCAGTGCTTCAATGCTGGGGATGTTGGCCTGGTCGAGGACGCTAATGTTGGTGTGTCTGTCCTCCCAGGGGATTTGTAGGATCTTGCAGAGACATCGTTGGTGGTATTTCTCCAGCGACTTGAGGTGACTACTGTACATGGTCCATGTCTCTGAGCTATACAGGAAGGCGGATATTTCTACAGTCCTGTAGACCATGAGCTTGGTGGCAGATTTGAGGGCCTGGTCTTCGAACACTCTTTTCCTCAGGCGGCCGAAGGTTGCACTGGCGCACTGGAGGCGGTGTTGGATCCCGTCGTCAATGTCTGCTCTTGTTGGTAAGAGGCTCCCAAGGTATGGGAAATGGTGCGAGTTGCGCCATGGATCTTGATGACTGGGGGACAGTGCTGTGCAGGGAGGACAGGCTGGTGGAGGACCTTTGTCTTACAGATGTTTAGCGTAAGGCCCATGCTTTCGTACGTCAACTATGTCCTAGAGTTCAGCCTCTGTATGCGCGCAGACACAGGCGTTGTCCACGTATGTGGGTTATCAGGGTAAGGGCTGATGCGAATTAATACAAAAGCAAAACACTGCGGGTGCTGGAATCTGAAATAAAAAACAGAAAATTCTGGAAAGCTCAGTGGATCAGGCAGCTGTGGAGAGGAAGCAGAGTTAACGTTTCGGGTCGATGACCCTTCGTTCTGACTAGAGTATAGAAGAATGAGAGGGGATCTCATTGAAATGTTTAAATTCTGACTGGGTTGGATAGTCTGGATGTGGGGAGGATGTTTCCCACTGGCTGGGAAGTCTAGAACAAGGGGTCACAGTCTCAGGATACGGGGTAGGAAATTTAGGACTGAGATGAGGAGAAATTTCTTCACTCAGAGGGTGGTGAACCTGTGGAATTCTCTACCACAGAAGGCTGTGGAGGCCAAGTCACTGAATATATTTAAAAAGGATATAGTTAGATTTCTAGACACAAAAGGCATCGATGGGTATGGGGAGAAAGCGGGATTATGGTGTCGAGATAGACGATCAGCCATGATCATATTGAATGGCGGTGCAGGCTCGAAGGGCCTAATGGCCTACTACTGCTCCTTTCTTCATGACGGGAATTAATGAAACATTTGGGTCCTTCATGACAATCTTGAAGCTTTTATTCCTCTCGTTACCCCATTGTAATGTATTTGCCTCATGGGTTCTTTGCTTAAGAATTCATTGCAACACATTGCTATTAAGAACTAGCTGATTTAGTAACAAAGGTTCAACAATCACACTACACATTGCCAGTTCATCCACTAGGCTCACAACTGCATACCTCATCGTGGATGACCAAGACCCAACTGACTGGGGTTTTATTATGGGCCGAAATTCAGGCACTCCAGAAAGCTGGCGCACCAACGATTTCCTGTCTGATTTCACCGCTGGGAGCGATGAGGCAGACTCTGGATCGATTTTAAGGGACTTTGTACTTTTTTTTTTTGACGTCGGACCGGAAGTCAGTCATAGTGGAGGGCGGAGGTGCAGCGGTAAGTAGTCCTGCTGAGGGGCGGAAGTCGGGATGGGATCGAGCTCCACCGCTGCTCACCCTGGAGTAGGACTTGAACCCACAACCTTCTGACTCAGAGGCGAGCGTGCTACCCACTGAGCCACGGCTAACATTGTCCACTGCCCAGTAACATAACCACTACACTGCCGCTCCCAATACCCAGGGATTTCGGAGAGCCGCGACGTACCTGTTAGTACTTGGAATTTTTGAAAATGACATGCTGACTCATGAATAAAATATTTCTCTGAAAGCGGCTTTCAAGTTAAAAATAGAGCGGTGTCCAGGAGGGTGCGAGTCGCACATTAGATCCGTGATACGTATTAAGCTTACAAGTGAAGGCTTAAACTCTGGTAGTGTATTGATTGATACTCGCTGTCCTGGGTGATTGACAGCAGCATTTAAGTATTTCATTCCAATAGGTGCTTCGAAACTATTAGACGAATGCATCAAAATATTCCAAGTAATCTCCCACTACATTTGACATCCGTTCGGTTTCTATAGGAGAAGCGATACCCTTCAAAGAGATGGATAAATTATTTAAAATGAAAACCAGAGACGCTGCCGCTGTCTTTCATATTCTGATACCTTCTAATATCAGTAAAACCCTGTTCTGTGAGCACCAACATTTCTCTGTTTTAAAAGATGAACAGGTTCCGCTGACCGCTTAATGCAAAAGACATTCGTTGCCAAACACCATTTTCCCTCAGTAAGTGGGATTAGGCGACTGAATAACTAGAAATACAGACCATTGAAAGAAAGACTTTGGGGGGCCAAAATTGCTGCTTTCCTTAAGGCCTGTTACCACCACAAACCGGCGATCATGCTGTGGAGTGGAGTGGCCGCTGACTTTTGGTGGAATGGCCGCTGATAGCCCAATTGCCCTCCCGAGTTTTCCCGGCGATGCCCCGATTCCCCCCCCCTCCCCCCCACCGTGGTAAGCACGTCGTCACCGTGTGCACCGCCGATCGAACCGCAACCCCGCCGATCTAACGGCAACATTGCCCTCTGAAAATCTTCGGCCCGCCCGGCGATGCCAAAACAACCTTTTCCCTGGTGGTCCAGTGAGGCTGTGGCCTTCTGCAACAGCCATGCGGCCTCCCTTAAAGGGGAGGGCGCACTGCCGCAGTCGCCATGTTTTTTATTTTGTCGGCTGACTGCCGTGTCGGGCCGCCAATTATGCACCCGGGTTCAGCCGGGCCGCCAACAGGCAGCCAGGCACCCCCTCTTGGGTTGCCAGGCCGCTGGCCCGGCCAAAGCCCTCCCAGGTGGCCCAGTGGGCCGAAGTTTTAAAATCGAGCAGTGGTGATGTGGCGCCATGATGACATCATCACGGCGGTCACTCCGCACCGCCCCCAACCTCCACCCCTCAGCAGGACTTACAGCCACACCTTCGCCCCCGCTATGACCGACTTCCAGTCCCAGGTCAAAAATAAAGTACAAAGTCCCTTAAAATCAATCCAGAGTCTGCCTCACATGTTGGCACTGTCCCGTCTCTGCCCCTCTCATATAGTCATCACCCCCATTAAAAGCAACTTCCGGATCCAAGTCCAAAAAAAACAAAGAGCAGAATTTCATTCACGAGGCGACCCCAACCGCCATGGGGGGCAATTTCAGCCCCTTGCATTTATATAGCACCTTTCACGAACACCGGACGTCTCAAAGCGCTTTACAGCCAATGAAGTACTTTTGGAGTGTAGTCACTGTTGTAATGTGGGAAACCCGGCAGCCAATTTGCGCACAGCAAGCTCCCACACACAGCAATGTGATAATGACCAGATAATCTGTTTTTTAGTGATTGTTGATTGAGGGATAAATATTGGTCCCAGGACAGCGGGGAGAACTCCCCCGCTCTTCTTCAAAATAACACTGTGGGATCTTTAAAGTCCAGCTGAGAGAGGAGACGGGGCCTCGGTTTAAGGTCTCATCCGAAAGATGGCACCACCGACAGTGCCGCACTCCTTCAGCACTGCACTGGGAGTGGCAGCCTGGATTTATGTGCTCAGGTCCCCAGAGTGCGACGTGAACCCACATTCTTCTGACTCAGCCATACCGGCGAGACATCGTAGGAGGGCGAACTCCAGACCTGATGCAGAAACACTGGACTCTGAGAACATCGGACATCTTGTGGGGATGAGCGGGGAGAACATCCAACAATCTCGATTGCTCCTGGAAGTCTTTGGTGAGGTGAGGGAGAGTTGGGAGGACTGTCATTACAGGTGGAAAGACTTTCAGGACGGTTGAACGAGGGAGTATCGGCAATAGGGGGGCTCACCCACGCTGTCCTTACTGCGAGGAGCGCTTTCCACTCTGCACCAAAATCAATGGTTGAACCTGAGTCTGAGGTTGACTACGAAGAGGAACCCGGGCATAGAAACATAGAAACATAGAAAATAGGTGCAGGAGTAGGCCATTCGGCCCTTCGAGCCTGCACCGCCATTCAATAAGATCATGGCTGATCATTCCTTTAGTACCCCTTTCCCGCCTTCTCTCCATACCGCTTGATCCCCGTAACCGTAAGGGCCATATCTAACTCCCTCTTGAATATATCCAATGAACTGGCATCAACAACTCTCTGCGGCAGGGAATTCCACAGGTTAACAACTCTCTGAGTAAAGAAGTTTCTCCTCATCTCAGTCCTAAATGGCCTACCCCTTATCCTAAGACTATGTCCCCTGGTTCTGGACTTCCCCAACATCGGGAACATTCTTCCCGCATCTAACCTGTCCAGTCCCGTCAGAATCTTATACGTTTCTAGGAGATCCCCTCTCATCCTTCTAAACTCCAGTGTATAAAGGCCCAGTTGATCCAGTCTCTCCTCATATGTCAATCCAGCCATCCCTGGAATCAGTCTGGTGAACCTTCGCTGCACTCCCTCAATAGCAAGAACGTCCTTCCTCAGATTAGGAGACCAAAACTGAACACAATATTCCAGGTGAGGCCTCACCAAGGCCCTGTACAATTGCAGTAAGACCTCCCTGCTCCCATACTCAAATCCCCTAGCTATGAAGGCCAACATGCCATTTGCCTTCTTCACTGCCTGCTGTAACTGCATGCCAACTTTCAAAGACTGATGAACCACAACACCCAGGTTTCGTTGCACCTCCCCTTTTCCTAATCTGCCGCCATTCAGATAATATCCTGCCTTTGTGTTTTTGCCACCAATGTGGATAACCTCACATTTATCCACATGTTGAAGGGTGGAAGATGCCTGTGTGTGGATTTTTTTAATGTGTGGTGACTGTTGCACACCAGCCACCACACGGGCTTGACAGAGCTAGGTCTTGGTCCAGTGGCAAGGGTTAAACAAGACGACTGGAGACCAAGCTCTGCTGCACGGACCTAGTGCGCACACATATCGCAGTGTGGGCTGGTTCATGCTGCCCCTGCGCCCTCGCCTCTTCTGGGCAACGAACCCGCCCGCGCCTCTCCTGGGCCCCGATCACGTCCGTCTATAATCTCTCACCACACATTCGCCCTGACTTCGCTGCTCCTGCTGTACCTGCCCACGCTCCAATCACCGACCTGGATCTCGGTGACGTCCCTCTTCACTGCCGTTGCTCTCCTGCTCCAGCACGTGCTGCTCCCTGGACTGGTAGGCCGCCACGCTGCTCCTTCCACTCCCCGGCCTGCTCCGATGCTGCTCGCAAGCCGGGGGCCGCTCAGCCTGCAGGAAGGAGCCATCTGGGGGTACGGGGGGCAAGGAAGCAGAAGTCTGCAACTACGGGCACGCGCAGGGGTAGCGGCATCTACTAGGGCAGGATTAGCGCACAGCGCTAAGGAGGAGGATAGATGGCTTGTTTGTTTTTTGGTTGATTTAGTTGATTGCTCTTTTTAAAGTTTGCCACTGTCATGTATGTAACCACAATGTAACACCACTGTATTACTGTATACACTCAACCTAGATGCACACCTTGACCACAAGGGGTGATCTTGTGGGAGACACTCCTGACCTGATCACACAGGTATCAAAAGGGAGGTCCCACGCAGGGTCATCGTCTTTGGAGTCCTGTAAATAAAGAGAGCAGGTCACAGAGTGACCTCATCCCCAGAATGTGCCTCGTGTGGTTTCATGCTGTAGAGTAAGGATTTTACATTGGTGACGCGAAATGGGAATTCACAGCCCACGAGAATGGCCACCGGTAGCACAGAGGAACGGTACTGTGCTGGGGAAGACTGGGGCGATTTTGTTGAGAGGCTTCTGCAAAGCTTTGTTACGAAAGACTGGCTGGGGGATGCAGCAGCCGACAAGCGAAGGGCTCATCTTTTGACCAGCTGCGGACTAAAGACTTACGCGCTCATGAAGGACTTACTAGCACCCGAAAAGCCGGCGGACAAAACCTTTGAAAAACTTACCAAATTGATCGGGGAGCACCTCAAACCGGTGAGTAACATACATATGGCCCGACACAGATTCTACACCCACCGAAGTCGTGAAGGACAGAGCATACCGGACTTCATAGCAGACCTCCAGCGTTTGGCCAGCCTCTGTAAGTTCACAGACGCCTGCAGGGGGCAGATGCTAAGGGACTTCTTTATCGAGGGCATCGGTCATGCGGGAATTTTACGCAAATTAATTGAGACCAAGGATTTGACCTTGGAAGCGGTGGCGTTGATGGCTCAAACTTTCATGGCGGGGGAGGAAGAGACGAAAATAATGTACGCACGCAATTCTACCTCTAACGATGGATCAGAGAGTCAACATCATCAATGCGACTCAGAGCCCCGCAGGCAGGCACGGGTAGTCCGACATCCCCCTGGCAGCAATAGACCCCAGAGTAGGGCTTCTACAGAGACAATGGCAGGCTGAACGGACATTCACGCCATCGCAGTGGACAATGCGGCCCGGGATGGGGCCATTGATACCCACTAATAGGGTACTTAAGAGCAGTCAAAGGGACAGTCAGCGCGGAATACCTGGCCATAGTCCCTTTGTTCCCAACAATGGAAACTTTAACTCATGCTGGAGGTGTGGGGGAAAACACTCAGCTAGGTCTTGCAGATTTCAACAGTTTGTCTGCAGGAACTGCAATCTCAGTGGCCATTTAGCTCGAATGTGAAGGAAACCTGCAACCAGACTAATATATGAGGCGGATAGACCAGAAGAGGGTTCTTTGAGGCAGGATGACTGTTGGGGCAAGTCGATGGACGCCGAGGTTCAGCGGGTCCATATAACGAATATTCACAGTTCATACACCAGAACGCCACCAATGATGATGAGGGTTTTATTAAACGGTATCCCTGTACTCATGGAGCTGGACACTGAGGCCAGCCAGTCACTCATGGGAGTTCAGCAATTTGAGAAGCTATGGCCACTAAAAGTCAGTAGACCCAAATTAGAGCATGTATCGAGACACAGTTACAGACTTACACTGAAGAAATCATTCCGGTGCTAGGCAATGCAATGTTGGCTGTCACACAAAATGGGTTAGTGAATCGGCTGCCGCTCTGGATTGTCCCTGGCAATGGTCCCGCATTGTTGGGGAGGAGCTGGTTAGCCGAGATGAACTGGAAATGGGGGGATGTTCACACAATGTCATATGTGGAGCGAAGTTCGTGCTCACAAGTCCTACAATAATTTGATTCACTATCCCAACCTGGGGTCGGGACTTTCAAAGGCACTAGGGTAGTGATACACATCACCCCGGAGGCCAGGCCAGTGCACCACAAAGCCAGAGCGGTGCCGTATGTGATGCAGGAAAAGATTGAGAGCGAATTGGACCGGCTGTTGAGAGAGGGCATCATCTCGCCTGTTGAATTCAGTGACTGGGCAAGCCCCATCGTTCCCGTCCTAAAAGCGGATGGTTCTGTCAGGATCTGTGGTGAGTACAAGGCCACCTTCAATCGGGTGTCCCTACAAGATCAATACCCGCTCCCGAGAGCAGAGGACCTCTTCGCCACGCTGGCAGGCAGCAAGCTGTTCACCAAGTTTGACCTCACTTCAGCCTATATGACTCAGGAACTGGCCGACGAATCTAAACTACTGACCACCATCACCACGCACAAGGGACTGTTCGTTTATAACGGGTGCCCGTTTGGCATTCGTTCAGCGGCCGCAATTTTTCAACGAAACATGGAAAGCCTGCTTAAATCCATTCCTGGAACGATCATATTCCAGGACGACATCCTCATCATGGGTCGAGACACCGAGGAACACCTCCACAACCTGGAGGAGGTGCTACGCCGACTGGACCGGGTAGGCCTACGACTCAAGAAGTCTAAATGTGTGTTCTTAGCTCCTGAGGTTGAGTTCCTAGGTAGGAGGATTACTACAGATGGGATTCGGCACACCGAATCTAAAACAGAGGCGATTCGACGAGCACATCAGAGTTGCGTTCATTCCTGGACTGTTGAACTATTTCGGGAACTTTCTGCCGAACTTGAGCACATTGTTGGAGTCGCTACACGTGCTCCTGCATAAGGGTTGTGATTGGTTTTGGGAAGACTGTCAGGAACGGGCTTTTGATCGGTCACAAAACCTACTTTGTTCAAACAAGTTGTTGGCCCTGTACGACCCCTGAAAAAAAATTGGTTCTGCCATGTGATGCATCGTCCTATGGGGTTGGGTGCGTGTTGCAGCAGGGCAATGCTGAGGGTCAACTACAACCTGTAGCTTATGCCTCCAGGTCGCTCTCAAGCAGAACGGGAATATGGGATGGTCGAGAAGGAAGCGCTTGCATGTGTCTATGGTGTAAAAAAAATGCATCAGTACCTCTTTGGTCGGAAGTTTGAATTAGAGACGGACCACAAGCTATTAACATCCCTGTTGTCAGACAGCAAGGCTGTCAATGCCAACGCATCAACTCGCATACAGCAATGGGCTCTCACGCTGGCTGCTTATGACTACTCCATCTGGCACCGGCCCGGCACTGAAAATTGCGCTGACGCGCTCAGCAGGCTTCCACTGGCCACCACTGAGGGGGCAGCGGAACAAAGCGCCGAGATGGTCTTGGCTGTCGATGCCTTTGACAGCGCAGGCTCCCCCATCACAGCCACCAGATCAAAATCTGGACCAACAGAGGTCCCCTCCTATCCCTGATTAAGAAATGTGTCCTGACTGGGGATTGGGCGCCCGCACACGGAGCATGCCCTGAGTAGGTCAGACCGTTCCACTGACGGATGGATGAGCTCTCCATCCAAGCCGACTGCCTACTATGGAGCAGCCGGGTAGTTATGCCCCAGAAGTGTAGGGAGGCATTCATCAGGGAACTCCACAGCGAGCACCCAGGCATTGTGCTGATGAAGGCCATTGCCCGGTCACAGGTTTGGTGGCCTGGAATTGATTCAGACCTGGAACACTGTGTTCGCAGGTGCATGACGTGTGCCCAGCTGGGCAATGCCCCCAGGGAGGCCCCGCTCAGCCCATGGCCCTGACCCACCAGGCCATGGTCACGCATTCATGTTGACTACGCGGGCCTGTTAATGGGTAAGATGTTCCTTATTGTGGTAAATGCGTACTCGAAATGGATCGAGAGCATCATTCTGAATTCATGCACGTCATCCACCACCGTGGAAAGCCTCCGTGCGATCTTTGCAACCCATGGCTTGCTGGACATCCTAGTTAGTGATAACGGCCCATGTTTCACAAGCTACGAATTCCGAGAGTTTATGTCGGACAATGCCATCAACCACGTCCAGACTGCGCCGTTCAAGCCAGCCTCCAATGGCCAGGCAGAACGTGCGGTCCAAATCATTAAGCAAGGGGTGCTCAGGATTCAAGGACCCTCCCTACAATGCCACCTATCGCGCCTCCTGCTGGCCTATAGATCCTGACCGCACTTGCTCACGGGGGTCCCGCCCGCAGAGCTACTAATGAAACGGACACTCAAAACTCGGTTGTCCCTCATTCACCCAGTCCTGACCAACATAGCTGAGGGCAAGCGCAAGTCACAAAACGAGTACCATGACCATAATTCGAGGGGGAGATGTATAGAAATAAATGATCCTGTATTCGTCCTCAATCACGCCATGGGGCCCAAATGGCTTGAGGGCACTGTAATTGACAAAGAGGGGAATCGGGTCATTGTGGTAAAACTCAACAATGGTCAGATATACCGTAAGCATCTGGACCAAGTAAAAAAAAGGTTCAGCATCGACACGGAGGAACCTGAAGAAGACCATGAGATGGAGCTCACAACACCGCCAGTGATCGAGCAACAAGAGCAATCAGAAGAATGCACAGTCCCTGCGGTCAGCCCGGACAGGCCGGAATCACTACAGGTGACAGACACTCACGTCAGTGTCCAACAACCAGAGCCCCAACTGCAGCGCTCCTCGAGGGAGCGTAGACAACCTGAAAGACTAAACTTATGATCCTAATAAGACTTTGGGGGGGAAGGTGATGCCATATATGTAACCACAATGTAACACCACTGTATTACTGTATACACTCAACCTAGATGCACACCTTGACCACAGGGGGTGAACTTGTGGGAGACACTCCTTACCTGATCACACAGGAATAAAAAGGGAGGTCCCACGCAGGGTCATCGTCTTTGAAGTCCTGTGAATAAAGAGAGCAGGTCACAGAGTGACCTTGTCCCCAGAATGTGCCTCGTGTGGTTTCATGCTGTAGAGTAAGGACTTTACAGCCACGGTTTTGAATAAAGTTTTTTAAGTTATGAAGGTTTAAAGATAAGTAATGTTAAGCTAATTACAACTGTGCTGTACAAACATTTAATAAACATTTAACTTTTGGACTTTGAACCTGACTCCTGCACTTCCTGCACTAATAAATATTACAGGATAACTGGACTCAACGTGTAAAATGGCCTCACCCCTTGCAACCTATTGGTTTAAATGATACAGGGGCAGGTTCCAGTATTTAGGTGTTCCTGGATCCTGCCTTGCTCTGGGTCATTGATACATGTAACGAAGGACCATGGTGCGTATATCAGTGACCCTCACCCAGTCTGGATCCATGAACACCTTAGTATTGTTGTCTACCTAAGCACTCCAACACTCCAAACCTTCATTAAAACATACAAGATTTGTGGTGAGAATATTTAATACACATAAACTTCTTCACCCAGAGAGTGGTGAACCTGTGGAATTCTCTACCACAGAAAGTTGTTGAGGCCAATTCACTAAATATATTCAAAAAGGAGTTAGATGTAGTCCTTACTACTGGGGGGAATCAAGCGGTATGGCGAGAAAGCAGGAATGGGGTACTGAAGTTGCATGTTCAGCCATGAACTCATTGAATGGCGGTATAGGCTCGAAGGGCCGAATGGCCTACTCCTGCACCTATTTTCTATGTTTCTATGTTTCTATAATGCAATGTCCACCAAAGCACTTCAGCACTCCTTTAAAACATAAAAGATTTATGGTGGGAATATTTAATATAAATATGTAGTTTCCACCTAAGCACTCCAATACTTCATAAAAACATAACAGATTTGTGGTGGGATTATTTTTTTTTATACAATGTAATGTTCCACCTTTATTAGAAATCACTGCTGCTTCCCTATGAGCCTGGAGTGTCCTGCACGGTCCTTTGTGTGTAGACCTTCAGCCTGGGATAGCAGTAGGCCGCGTGGGTGGAGGTCCTTCGGCCTGGGACAGCAGCAGCTGCGGTAGATGTCAGGGAAAGGTAGATGACCACCCTTGTGGTGCAGTGAAGAGAAGACTGCTTTGAAAACCTGCTGGATGTCTACGAAGATTCTGCAAACTGCTGGGATTACCTTGCTTGGAACCTTCTTGGAAGACTTTTGGACACAGAAACATCGCTGGAAAAATGTTAAATTTTTTTTCTACAATGGTATGGCCTGATTACACTCAACATCAAAGGAGCAGCATTTTTGGGAAGTTTAGTGATTTGACATTTTCTTTACCTACGTATAGTTCCTGTTGCATTTTTAATTTTGCCAAAAGTTTAATTTTGAGTCAGGGAGTCCATTCGGCCAGGGACAGGAGCTTGCGTTTCTGTAAGTGAAGGTAAGGGTGCTTGTCGGGTCTGTGCGCTGGTTCGAAAAATTTATTCCGGGAATGAACTTGGCCCTGTGCCCAGAACTGGCTCAGGAGTGCGCCTTCTTTGCAGGTACAGCAGCGGCAGAATGTTTGGTGCTAAGCAAAATCTTCAGCGGCATAAAAATCCCAGTTTCTCGTCGCCAATGATATGCCCTTACAATACAGTATAAATGCACACGAGGCCCATACTTGAGAGAAGGTCACTCTGTGACCAATTACCTTTATTACCAAGACCTCAAGTGATGTAGATAGGTGGAGCTTCCCCTTTAAAACCTGAAAGTCCAGGTTAGGAGTGTCTCCCACAAGTTCACCCCCTTGTGGTCAATGTTCTCAAGGTGTACAACTTAGGTCAGCTTATACATGGGTTACAATGCGAGTTGAATACATGACACAAACTATCAAGCAGGGCTTGAAGAGGAAGGCTCACTGCAGACTCGCCTACCCCGAGTCCTGCTTAGAAAATACGGCGCCCAGTGCTGGGAAAACTTTGGGCCTATACGAGGTTAACATAACTTCACTGCTTTTCACCATCAGTAGGCTGAGCCGTTGAAGAGAGCAGCGTGCGGCAGCATACCACTGCAGGGTGCAGCGCGTGTTGCTGCAGGAGGGCGACGGCTGACTGCAGTGCGGGCTGGTACAGCAGGAGGGGCGAAGGAGCAGCGAGAGATTGCAGAGGGAAGTGACTGGAGCCCAGGAGAGGCGAGAGTTCAGGGCCCAGGAGAGGCGAGAGTTCGGGGCCCAGAAGAGGCGAGGGCCCAGGGGCAGCACGGGCCCAGCCCACACTGCGATATGTGCGCGCACTCGGTCTGTGCAGCGGAGCAGGTCTCCGGTCGTCTTGGGTAATCCTTGCCACTGGACCTAGACCTAGCTCTGTCAAGCCCGTGTGGTGGCTGGTGTGTAACGGCCACCACACGTTAAAAAAATCCACGCACAGGCATCTTCCACCCTTCAAGATGTAGTTCGGGATCTGGAATATTAGGTCCTTCATTGAAACTGTTATGTATGAAGAAAGAGTCTGACTGGATACTGTGAGCTCAAAGTAAAGTGTGACCTTAGTCTTTTATTGCAGGTCTCCAGAGTGCCTCTCCAATCTGTGAGGCATCCAGAAGTACCTGTGCTCCCAAGGGATTATGGGATCCCTTGGGACTCCAGGGAATGAATCCTCTGGTGGCTGTACAGGGTATATACAAGTTTACATATATAACAACATTCCCCCGCAATGTCAACAGTGTAACTTTTTACAAGGTGAGTCGATCTGGGGCCCTTCTTGCCCTGGTTGATCGTATCGGGGCAAATGCTGGTGTTGGTGAATCATCTGTTGGGCCTTCGCTGGGCTGCTATGCAGCTGGCCTTGCTGGGCTGCCTGGTGTGTTGGGCCCTGCAGGGCTGCTGTGGACGATGGGTTCTGCTTCGTGGCCAACCGCGGTGTCGGTTGCCACTGGTGTGTATGTTGCGGGGTCAAAGAAGGTAGGGTCCAAAGTGAGTTGCTCAGGATAGTCCGTGAATCTGAGTTTGATTTGGTCCAAGTGTTTCCGGTGAATGAGTCCATTTGAAAGTTTGACCCAAAACACCCTGCTCCCCTCTTTGGCCACAACAGTGCCGGGATGCCACATGGGACCTTGTCCATAATTCAATACAAATACAGGATCATTGATTTCAATCTCGCGTGACACATTTGCACCATCATGGCATGTACTTTGTTGAAGCCGCCTGCTCTCTACCTGTTCATGTAGATCAGGGTGAACTAACAATAGCCTTGTCTTAAGTGCCCATTTCATGAGCAGTTCAACAGGTGGAATCCCAGTAAGCGAGTGGGATCTCGTGCGGATGCTAAGCAGGACTCGGGGTAGGCGAGTCTGCAGTGAGCCTTCCTCTTCAAGCCCTGCTTGATAGTTTGTGTCATGTATTCAACTCGCATTGTAATCCATGAAGAAGCTGACCTAAGTTGTACACCTTGAGAACATTGACCACAAGGGGGTGAACTTGTGGGAGACACTCCTAACCTGGACTTTCAGGTTTTAAAGGGGAAGCTCCACCCATCTACATCACTTTGAGGTCTTGGTAATAAAGGTAACTGGTCACAGAGTAACCTTCTCTCAAGTATGGGCCTCGTGTGCATTTATACTGTATTGTAAGGGCATATCATTGGCGACGAGAAATTGGGATTTAAACCACGCGAGCATGGCCACTAGCAGCACAGTCGAGAGGTACTGTGTTGGTGATGATTGGGACAACTTTATTGAGAGACTACAGCAAAGTTTTGTCACTAAGGAATAGTTGGGACAGGATTCGGCCGACAAATGCAGCGCTCATCTCCTGACGGTTTGTGGATCCAGAATGTACTCCCTGATGAAGGACCTTCTAGAGCCAGAGAAGCCGGCGGACAAGACGTCCGAAGAGCTCAGTAAGTTGATCGGGGAACACCTTAAACCGACGAACAGCATGCACATGGTGAGACACCGGTTTTACATGCACCGGCGGCGAAAAGGGCAAAGCATCCCAGACTTCGTGGCAGATCTCCAGCGACTGCGAGCCTATGTAAGTTCCCAGATGCATGCAGAGCGGAGATGCTGTGAGGCTTTTTTATTGAGGGCATCGGGCATGCTGGAGTTTTCAGGAAACTGATTGAGACCAAAGAGTTGACCTTGGAAGCGGCGGCTCTGATAGCCCAGACATTTACCTCAGGGGAGGAAGAGACCAAAATGATGTATGACAAAAATCTTGGCTCAAATGCAGCAAACGACCAGGGAGTCAACATTGCTAACGCGGCACACAGTTCTCTAGGCAGACAAGGGCAATCGAACATGCCCCAGTATGTAGTCGAACCCAAAGGGGGAATTCAACAGACACAATGGCTAGCTGAACGGCGATTCATGCCATCGCAATGGACAATGCAGCCAGTAATGGTGCCATCAACACCTGTTAATGGTGCACTTAAAGACAGTTACAGAGACAGCCAGAGACGATCGACTGGTAATGGACCTTTTGTTTCCAACAACGGGGCCTCCAGCTCAGGCTGGAGGTGTGGAGGCATACACCCAGCCAGAGCTTGCAGGTATCAGCAATATACCTGCAGAAACTGCAACGTCAGCGATCACTTGGCACGTATGTGCAGGAAGCCTGCAGCCAGGTTGACGTACGAGGAGGACGGGCCCTACGAGGCCAAATGGACAATGGTGGAAATCGCTGGAAGCTGAAGTTCAGCGAGTTCATGTGGAGCACATATACAGTTCATACACCAGGACGCCACCGATAATGATGAAAGTGCTCCTCAATGGCATCCCAGTATCAATGGAGCTGGACACAGGGGCCAGCCAGTCCCTGATGAGTATCAAACAGTTCGAAAAGTTGTGGGCGTTCAAGGCCAGGAGGCCAAAATTAGTGAGGATTGACGCACAGCTACGGACATATACAAAGGAGATCATTTCGGTGCTAGGCAGTGCCACGGTCGTCGTGACCCACAAAGATTCGGAGAACAGGTTGCCACTCTGGATTGTCCCGGGGGATGGTCCCGCACTAATGGGGAGGAGTTGGCTTGCTGTCATGAACTGGAAATGGGGCAATATCAATGCAATTTCTTCTATGGAGCGAGTATCATGCTCACAGATCCTGGACAAATTTGACTCATTATTTCAACCGGGCACCTGAGCCCCACGAGGTTGAGTCGACTAAGAACCTCCTTCAGGTTCTGCAGATGCTCACTTGTGTCCCGACCTGTAACTGTCCCAACCTGTAACCAAGATGTCATCCTGGAAGATCACCGTGTGTGGGACCGGCTTCCTTAAGCTTTCCATGTTTCTCTGGAATATCTACTTTGGAACAAGTACTTTGGTTCGGTATTCACGAAGGAGGACACAAACAACCTTCCGGTTATAAAAGGGGTCGGGGGGTCTAGTAAGGAGGAGCAACTGAGAGAAATCCTTATTAGCCGGGAAATTGTGTTGGGGAAATTGATGGGATTGAAGGCCGATAAATCCCCAGGGCCTGATGGACTGCATCCCAGAGTACTTAAGGAGGTGGCCTTGGAAATAGTGGATGCATTGACAGTCATTTTCCAACATTCCATTGACTCTGGATCAGTTCCTATAGAGTGGAAGGTAGCTAATGTAACCCCACTTTTTAAAAAAGGAGGGAGAGAGAAAACAGGGAATTATAGACTGGTCAGCCTGACATCGGTAGTGGGTAAAATGATGGAATCAATTATTAAGGATGTCATAGCAGTGCATTTGGAAAGAGGTGACATGATAGGTCCAAGTCAGCATGGATTTGTGAAAGGGAAATCATGCTTGACAAATCTTCTGGAATTTTTTGAGGATGTTTCCAGTAGAGTGGACAAGGGAGAACCAGTTGATGTGGTATATTTGGACTTTCAGAAGGCGTTCGACAAGGTCCCACACAAGAGATTGATGTGCAAAGTTAGAGCACATGGGATTGGGGGTAGTGTGCTGACATGGATTGAGAACTGGTTGTCAGACAGGAAGCAAAGAGTAGGAGTAAATGGGTACTTTTCAGAATGGCAGGCAGTGACTAGTGGGGTACCGCAAGGTTCTGTGCTGGGGCCCCAGCTGTTTACACTGTACATTAATGATTTAGATGAGGGGATTAAATGTAGTATCTCCAAATTTGCGGATGACACTAAGTTGGGTGGCAGTGTGAGCTGCGAGGAGGATGCTGTGAGGCTGCAGAGCAACTTGGATAGGTTAGGTGAGTGGGCAAATGCATGGCAGATGAAGTATAATGTGGATAAATGTGAGGTTATCCACTTTGGTGGTAAAAACAGAGAGACAGACTATTATCTGAGTGGTGACAGATTCGGAAAAGGGGAGGTGCAAAGAGACCTGGGTGTCATGGTACATCAGTCATTGAAGGTTGGCATGCAGGTGCAGCAGGCGGTTAAGAAAGCAAATGGCATGTTGGCCTTCATAGCGAGGGGATTTGAGTACAGGGGCAGGGAGGTGTTGCTACAGTTGTACAGGGCATTGGTGAGGCCACACCTGGAGTATTGTGTACAGTTTTGGTCTCCTAACCTAAGAAAGGACATTCTTGCTATTGAGGGAGTGCAGCGAAGGTTCACCAGACTGATTCCCGGGATAGCGGGACTGACCTATCAAGAAAGACTGGATCAACTGGGCTTGTATTCACTGGAGTTCAGAAGAATGAGAGGGGACCTCATAGAAATGTTTAAAATTCTGACGGGGTTAGAAAGGTTAGATGCAGGAAGAATGTTCCCAATGTTGGAGAAGTCAGGAAGCAGAGGTCACAGTCTAAGGATAAGAGATAAGCCATTTAGGACCGAGATGCGGAGGAACTTCTTCACCCAGAGAGTGGTGAACCTGTGGAATTCTCTACCACAGAAAGTTGTTAAGGCCAATTCACTAAATATATTCAAAAAGATGTTAGATGAGGCCCTTACTACAAGGGGGATAAAGGGGAATGGCGAGAAAGCAGGAATGGGGTACTGAAGTTGAATGTTCAGCCATGAACTCATTGAATGGCGGTGCAGGCTAGAAGGGCCGAATGGCCTACTCCTGCACCTATTTTCTATGTTTCTATGTTTCTATGTCATTGCTGCTGATCGAATTCCAAGCGGGTAAATGTTATAAATGAAGAGATCTTTGTGCGTGTTGATGCAGGTGAGGGCCTTCAATGATTCCTCCAGCTCCTGCATCATGTAGGCCGAGGTTAAGTCCAGCTTCGTGAACATCTTTCCTCCTGCCAGCGTAGCAAAAAGGTCGTCGGCCTTTGGTAGTGGGTATTGGTCCTGCAGGGAGAAACGATTGATAGTTACGTTGTAATCACCACAGATTCTGATGGTGCTGTCTCCCTTGAGGACAGGAACGATTGGACTGGCCCACTCGTTGAATTCGATCGGCGAAATGATGCCCTTTCGTTGCAGCCGGCCTAGCTCGATCTCTACCCTTTCTCTCATCATGTACGGTACTGTTCTCGCCTTGTGATGGATGGGTCGCGCCCCCGGAATTAGGTGAATCTGCACTTTTGCTCCTTGGAACTTCCCGAGGCCTGGTTCGAACAGCGAAGGGAACTTGTTTAAGACCTGGGCACACGAAGTGTCATCAGCAGACGAGAGCGCTTGGACGTTGTCCCAGTTCCAGCGTATCTTTCCCAGCCAGCTCCTGCTGAGCAGTGTGGGACCATCGCCCGGTACCACTCAGAGTGGTAGTTTGTGCACCGCTCCATCGTAGGAGACCCTTACGGTAGCACTGCCAGTTACGGGAATCAGTTCCTTTGTGTAAGTTCTCAGTTTTGTCAATTAGAGTGAAGACTGGCCTTGCTGCACCACAATTTTTCGATAGTCTTTTTGCTCATAATTGACTGGCTCGCACCTGTGTCCCACTCCATTGACACCGGGAGTCCATTTAGTTCAACCTTCAGCATTATCGGGGGACACTTAGTGGTAAATGTATGCACCCCATACACCTCTGCTTCCTCGGTCTGAGGCTCTGGTTCATCGTGATCCGCCATGGATCTGTCCTCTTCTGCAACGTGGTGGTTTGCAGGATTAACAGGATTTGCAGCTCGCCTGCACATACATTGGAGGTGTCCCATTGTTCCACAGCCTTTGCAAATGTATCCTTTGAAGCAGCATGAATGGAAACGATGTTCACCCCCACAGCGCCAACAAGGTGTTAATGGCCTAGCACTCATCACCCTTGATGGTGGACTCTGAAACATCTGCGGACATGCAGCTGCAGGCATGTTGGGCCTGCCCTGCACGTTGCAATTTGAAAACAACATCACTTTGTTCACAGTACTAGTAGCAGCACTCGAGTGCTGAGAGATTTGCTTTGTATTGTCACTGGTGGCAATGAATGCCTGGGCTATCGCTATGGCTTTACTCAAGTTTGGGATCTCTACAGTCAAAAGTTTGCGAAGTATCGTTTCATGGCCAATGCCTAGTACGAAAAAGTCTCTGAGCATGTTCTCCAAATGTCCTTCAAATTCGCAATGTCTTGCAAGGTGTCTTAGCTCGGCGACATAACTCGCCACTTCCTGGCCTTCAGACCTTTGTAGGTGTAGAACCAGTACCTCGCCATCAGAACGCTTTCCTGCGGATTCAGATGCTCCTGGACCAGTGTGCACAAATCATCAAACGATCTCTCTGTGGGTTCCGTTGGAGCAAGCAGATTTTTCATGAGGCCATACTTTGGTGCCCCGCAGACGGTGAGGAGAATCGCCCTTCGTTTGTCAGTGTTCGCTTCTCCTTCCAGCTCGTTGGCCACAAAGTATTGGTCGAGTCGCTCAACGAAGGTTTCCCAATCATCTCCTTCCAAGAATGTCTCCAGGACGCCCGCTGTTCTCTGCATCGTTGGGTTCGTTATCTGGATCTCATCGCCAGTTGTTATGTATGAAGAAAGAGTCTGATTGGATACTGTGAGCTCAAAGTAAAGTGTGAACTTAGGTTTTTATTGCAGGTCTCCAGAGCGCCTCTCCAACCTGTGAGGCCTCCTTAAGTACCTGTGCTCCCAAGGGATTATGGGATCCCTTGGGACTCCAGGGGATGAGCCCTCTGGTGGCTGTACAGAGTAAATACAAGTTTACATATATAACAGAAACAACTGTGAACTCATCCCTTTTTGGCGTGGAAGCAAGTCATCCTCGCTTCAAGGGACTGCCTATGACGATGATGATGACGTTTTTCAAGTCTCTGCCTGTAGAATTCAAACCCCAGTGCAGCTGTGCAGGTGGTGTGTAGTCTGGGCCTATGGAACAGGGAGTCACCAAGTTGTAGCATGTCCAATGGTCCTTCTCAACTGACCTAATGTCTGCTGAGCCTCGAGGTAAGCACCAGGATAGTAAGAGTTAACATAGAAACATAGAAGATAGGTGCAGGGGTAGGCCATTCAGCCCTTCGAGCCTGCACCACCATTCAATATGATCATGGCTCATCATGCAACTTCAGTACCCCATTCCTGCTTTCTCTCCATACCCCTTGATCCCTTTAGCTGTAAGGGCCATATACAACTCGCTCTTGAATATATCTAACGAACTGGCCTCAACAACTTTCTGTGGTCGAGAATTCCACAGGTTCACAATTCTCTGAGTGAAGAAGTTTCTCCTCATCTCAGTCTTAAATGGCTTACCCCTTGTCCTTCAACTGTGACCCCCTGGTTCTGGACTTACCCAACATTGGGAACATTCTTCCTGCATCTAACCTGTCCAATCCCGTCAGAATTTTATATGTTTCGATGAGATCCCCTCTCATTGTTCTAAATTCCAGTGAATACAAGCCCAGTCGATCCAGTCTTTCTTCATATGTCAGTCCTGCCATCCCAGGAATCAGTCTGGTGAACCTTCGCTGCACTCCTCAATAGCAAGAATGTCCTTCCTCAGATTAGGAGACCAAAACTGTACACAATATTCAAGATGTGGCCTCACCAAGGCCCTGTACAACTGCATTAAGACCTACCTGCTCCTATCCTCAAATCCTCTCGCTCTGAAGATGAGAGCAAAAAACACATAAAATCCAAAAGCCAGCAAAACTAGATGGAAACAGGAAGAGTAAGAGATGCCATACGCTAACAAATGCAATAAACCTCAAACTAGGATGGATTTTTGGCTTTGCTGATTTTGGGTCGGTAATGGTGGCGGGCGGTAAAGTTTGCGCCCGGGAACAGTTTCGCCTCAGTCAGCAAAATTGGGCAGCCATGTCCTGAGTGTGGGGCGCAGCGCTAAGGGAGGCGTTGCACACCTCTCTTAGGGCGCTAGGCCGGCTGAGCAAGCGAAAATCCCGAAGTTAAAGAGCCGGTCTCAGAGTACTCTGGGAGAGGCTCGGGGAGAAAAAACAAACCTGAAAAGAACCCACCAAAAACATTCCCAATACATAGCCCACACCACCACAACATAAATTGCAAAAAAACAGAAATAACAATGGCACTTACCTGAGGTGGGCATTATTTACCCCAGTGCAGCCGCTACAGCTCGGAACGCCCGCTTTCACAGGCAGCCCCAGCAGGGGGAGCTAAGGAGCGCTATGGCTCGGGCGGGAGTCACAAATCGAACCGGTGTCGGAAACCGGGGCGTTGCCCACCGGCTCGCCTCTCGTGGGTGGTAACGTTCCGCGCCCTGCCAAAGCCAGCCCCGAAAACCCCCATGCGGCGCTGGAAGCTGCCCGCCAGCCCGGAAGAGTTCACCGCCGCCATTGCTGCCCCTCCGGGGCGAAAACAGAGATGGTCAGCAGGGAAAAATCCAGCCCAAGGAGCCTTGGAACTAGAGAGTAAAACATTTCTTTCGGCAGATTGATCGTCAAGAAGAGGGTAACGTTTTTTTATTCATTCACGGGATGTGGGCGTTGTCAGCGGGGCCAGCATTTATTGCCCATCCCTAATTGCCCTCGAGAAGGTGGTGGTGAGCCAATTTTTACAACTGAGTGTCTTGCTGGGCCATTTCAAAGGGCAGTTAAAAGTCAACCAACATTGCTGTGGGTCTGGAGTCACATATAAGAACATAAGAAATAGGAGCAGGTGTAAGCCCCTCAAGCCTGCTCTGCCATTCAAGAAGATCATGGCTGATCTGATCATGGACTCAGCTCCACTTCCCTGCCCGCTCCCCATAACCCTTTACTCCCTTATCGCTCACAAATCTGTCTATCTCCACCTTAAATATATTCAATGACCCAGCCTCCACAGCTCTCTGGGGCAGAGAATTCCACAGATTTACAACCCTCAGAGAGAAGAAATTTCTCCTCATCTCAGTTTTAAATGTCCAGACCAGGTAAGGACGGGAGATTTCCTTCCCGAAGGGACATTAGTGAACCAGATGGGTTTTTACGACAATCCGCGAGTTTCATGGTCACCATTACTGACACTGGCTGTTAATTCCAGATTTATTTGATCAACTGAATTTAAATTTCCCAACTGCCATGACTTCAGATCATTAGTCCAGGCATCTGGATTACTAATCAGGCAACATAACCACAATGCTACCGTACCCCTATGTGGACTATGTTACAGTACCCATATGTGGACGATGTTACTGTACCCCAGAGTGGAGTTTGAAATGTGCAGCCCAGGTGAATTTATCAGGTTCTCCCCTCATTATTGTACTGCCCCAAATCAAGCACCTGTTTATGGACATTGGAATAGTACAGGACGGAGAGAATTTATTTTGCCCTACTAACTAGTCCCAGAGTTCAAAGACACAGTGCAGAGTTCACAACCCAATTCCCACGATTGATTTTCACACTTAGAAACATAGAAAATAGGTGCAGGAGCAGGCCATTCAGCCCTTCCAGCCTGCACCGCCATTCAATGAGTTCAGGGCTGAACATGAAACTTCAGTAACCCTTCCTGCTTTCTCGCCATACTCCTTGATCCCCCAAGTAGTAAGGACTTCATCTAACTCCCGTTTGAATATATTTAGTGAATTGGCCTCAACTACTTTCTGTGGTAGAGAATTCCACAGGTTCACCACTCTCTGGGTGAAGAAGTTTCTCCTCATCTCGGTCCTAAATGGCTTACCCCTTATCCTCAGACTGTGACCCCTGGTTCTGGATTTCCCCAATTTTGGGAACATTCTTCCTGCATCTAACCTGTCTAAACCCGTCAGAATTTTAAACGTTTCTATGAGGTCCCCTCTCATTCTTCTGAACTCCAGTGAATACAAGCCCAGTTGATCCAGTCTTTCTTGATAGGTCAGTCCCACCATCCCGGGAATCAGTCTGGTGAATCTTCGCTGCACTCCCTCAATAGCAAGAATGTCCTTCCTCAAGTTAGGAGACCAAAACTGTACACAATACTCCAGGTGTGGCCTCACCAAGGCCCTGTACAACTGTAGCAACACCTCCCTGCCCCTGTACTCAAATCCCCTCGCTATGAAGGCCAACATGCCATTTGCATTTCTTAACCGCCTGCTGTACCTGCATGCCAACCTTCAATGACTGATGTACCATGACACCCAGGTCTCGTTGCACCTCCCCTTTTCTTAATCTGTCACCATTCAGATAATAGTCTGTCTCTCTGTTTTTACCACCAAAGTGGATAACCTCACATTTATCCACATTATACTTCATCTGCCATGTATTTGCCCACTCACCTAACCTATCCAAGTCACTCTGCAGCCTCATAGCATCCTCCTCACAACTCACACTGCCACCCAACTTAGTGTCATCCGCAAATTTGGAGATACTACATTTAATCCCCTCGTCTAAATCATTAATGTACAATGTAAACAGCTGGGGCCCCAGCACAGAACCTTGCGGTACCTCACTAGTCACTGCCTGCCATTCTGAAAAGTACCCATTTACTCCTACTCTTTGCTTCCTGTCTGACAACCAGTTCTCAATCCACGTCAGCACACTACCCCCAATCCCATGTGCTTTAACTTTGCACATTAATCTCTTGTGTGGGACCTTGTCGAAAGCCTTCTGGAAGTCCAAATATACCACATCAACTGGTTCTCCTTTGTCCACTTTACTGGAAACATCCTCAAAAAATTCCAGAAGATTTGTCAAGCATGATTTCCCTTTCACAAATCCATGCTGACTTGGACCTATCATGTCACCATTTTCCAAATGCGCTGCTATGACATCCTTAATAATTGATTCCATTATTTTACCCACTACTGAGGTCAGGCTGACCGGTCTATAATTCCCTGTTTTCTCTCTTCCTCCTTTTTGAAAAAGTGGGGTTACATTGGCTACCCTCCACTCGATCGGAACTGATCCAGAGTCAATGGAATGTTGGAAAATGACTGTCAATGCATCCGCTATTTCCAAGGCCACCTCCTTAAGTACTCTGGGATGCAGTCCATCAGGCCCTGGGGATTTATCGGCCTTCAATCCCATCAATTTCCCCAACACAATTTCCTGACTAATAAAGATTTCCCTCAGTTCCTCCTCCTTACTAGACCCTCTGACCCCTTTTATATCCGGAAGGTTGTTTGTGTCCTCCTTAGTGAATACCGAACCAAAGTACTTGTTCAATTGGCCTGCCATTTCTTTGTTCCCCGTTATGACTTCCCCTGATTCTGACTGCAGGGGACCTACGTTTGTCTTTACTAACCTTTTTCTCTTTATATACCTATAGAAACTTTTGCAATTCGCCTTAATGTTCCCTGCAAGCTTCTTCTCGTACTCCATTTTCCATGCCCTAATCAAACCCTTTGTCCTACTCTGCTGAGTTCTAAATTTCTCCCAGTCCCCGGGTTCGCTGCTATTTCTGGCCAATTTGTATGCCACTTCCTTGGCTTTAATACTATCCCTGATTTCCCTTGATAGCCACGGTTGAGCCACCTTCCCTTTTTTATTTTTACGCCAGACAGGAATGTACAATTGTTGTAATTCATCCATGCGGTCTCTAAATGTCTGCCATTGCCCATCCACAGTCAACCCCTTAAGTATCATTCGCCAATCTATCCCAGCCAATTCACGCCTCATACCTTCAAAGTTACCCTTCTTTAAGTTCTGGACCATGGTCTCTGAATTTACTGTTTCATTCTCCATCCAAATGCAGAATTCCACCATATTATGGTCACTCTTCCCCAAGGGGCCTCGCACAATGAGATTGCTAATTAATCCTCTCTCATTACACAACACCCAGTCTAAGATGGCCTCCCCCCTAGTTGGTTCCTCGAGATATTGGTCGAGAAAACCATCCCTTATGCACTCCAGGAAATCCTCCTCCACCGTATTGCTTCCAGTTTGGCTAGCCCAATCTATGTGCATATTAAAGTCACCCATTATAACTGCTACACCTTTATTGCATGCACCCCTAATTTCCTGTTTGATGCCCTCCCCAACATCACTACTACTGTTTGGAGGTCTGTACACAACTCCCACTAACATTTTTTGCCCTTTGGTGTTCTGCAGCTCTACCCATATAGATTCCACATCATCCAAGCTAATATCCTTCCGAACTATTGCCTTAATCTCCTCTTTAACCAGCAATGCTACCCCACCTCCTTTTCCTTTTATTCTATCCTTCCTGAATGTTGAATACCCCTGGATGTTGAGTTCCCAGCCCTGATCATCCTGGAGCCACGTCTCCGTAATCCCAATCACATCATATTTGTTAACGTCTATTTGCACAGTTAATTCATCCCCCTTATTACGGATACTCCTTGCATTAAGACACAAAGCCTTCTATGCCTGTCCAACTCCCTCTTAAAATGACTACTGTTCAAAGTGTAGTCACTGTTGTAATGTAGGAAGCGCGGCCGGCAATTACGCACAGCAAGCTCCCACAAACAGTAATCGGGTAATGACCAGATCATGTGTGCGCACTAGGTCTATGCAGCAGAGCAGGTCTCCAGTCGGTCTGATTAACCCTTGCCACTGGACCAAGACCGAGCTCTGTCCAGCCCGTGTGGTGGGTGATGTGCAACGGTCACCACGCGTTAAAAAAATCCACGCACAGGCATCGTCCACTCCCTCAATTGGAGTTCAGGACTGGAACATCGGCTCCTTCATTGAAACATCTGTGAACCCATGTGGAAGCAAGTCATCCTCGTTCGAGAGACCGCCTATGATGGCGATGATGATGAGATAATCAACTTCGGTTCACTTTATTTGGCAGTTCATTTCAGACATTCTTCACCCTCTGTTGTACAGGAGTTATATCTAAGCTGTCCTTTCACCATCCATCTTCTAAGCACCTTGTTTCATTTTCATTCTTCAAGAATACAGTCAAGGCTGAGACAGATAGACTTTTGGATTCTAAAAAAGAAAGAAAGACTTGGATTTATATAGCGCCTTTCACGACCACCAGACATCTCAAAGCGCTTTACAGCCAATGAAGCACTTTTGGAGTGTAGTCACTGTTGTAATGTAGGAAACGCGGCAGCCAATTTGCGCACAGCAAGCTCCCACAAACAGCAACGTGATAATGGCAGATAATCTGTTTTTTTGTTATGTTGATTGAGGGATAAACATTGGTCAGGATACCGGGGATAACTCCCCTGCTCTTCTTCGAAATAGTGCCATGGGATCTTTTACATCCACCCTAGAGAGCAGACGGGGCCTTGGTTTAACATTTCATCCAAAAGACGGCACTTCCGACAATGCAGCACTCTCTCAGCATTGCACTGTCATTCTAGATTTTTTTATGTGTTCCTGGAGCAGGACTTGAACCCACAACCTCCTGACTTAGAGGTGCGTATGCAACCCACTGAGCAACAGCTGACGCTAAGGGAATTAAGGCTTATGGGGATAGTGCAGGAAAGTTGAGTCGAGGTGGAAGATCAGCCACGATCTCATTGAATGGCGGAGCAGGCTAAGGGGCCGTATGGCCCACTCCAGCTCCTAATTCTTATGTTCTTATGTGTTTTTCTTGGGTTCGACTTGTCAGTACCCTTCAAGGTCTTGAACACCTCAGTACGATCCCCTATCAATCTTCTCTCTCCAACTTAAACAAAACTCACTTTCTGTAGTCTCTCCTTGTAGCTACTGTGCCTGTAATTCGCGGCTGAGATTCTCCCCCACATTCCCGCTGCAGCACTGTCAGCACTCAGTAGTCCGGCAATGGTGGGCTTCCTCCTTGACAGCGGAAATCCCACTGGGAGCCTGCCGTGTGTTCTGGATGAATTCCAACCCATAACACTGGGTTATGGATCAGGCCCTGTCAGCTGAAATTACTGAAGATATACAATCCCACAGCACAGCAGGAGGCCATTCGGCCCATGTTCCTGATGCCGGTACTTTGAAAGAGCTATTCAAAATTTTCCCCTCTCTCCAATTCTCTTTCGAAAGTTGTTGAATCTGCAACCACCTAGCTTTTAGACAGGGCATTCCAGATCCAAACCACTTGCTGTGTAAAAAAAGATTCTCATATGATAGAATCGTAGAATCATAGGGGAGGCTTTGGCCTTCATTTTAGGCGGTTTTCTCAGCGGTACGGCTGTTTTTGCCCGGCGAAAGTTTCCCCCTTTTACCCTTTGAATGGTACGGCCCAAATCTCAAAATGCTCGCCAGGAACAAACTGCCGACGTGCACCGTCGAGACAATCGCCAGGGCGTAAGTTTGGCCTCAACGGAAGCCCGTCCCGATCGCCGAGGGAACCGCCCTGTGAAAGCTGCTCAAACAGGGTGGTGGGTGAGCACTCTGCAAAGAAAGGTAAGTTAAAGATTCTTTATTATTTTTTTATTGCAAAACAGCGATTAACTGTAAAACTATCTGGGGAGTGTGTTTTAACTTTTAATTTTTTTTGTGAAATTTTTTTTTTAGTTTTCCCCCCTCTCTAGGCCCAACCGCAGCCTCTGAGTAAATTTTTTTGTTAAAAATGTAAGAACCGCCCGTTTAACCTCGTTTCGCTTTTAACCACCGAGAAATCGCTGAGAATCCCGGTGCAAGATCCATTTTCTCGCCGGGCAGTATTTTTTACCTTAAATATGGACATTTTCACCGGCGTGAGTTGCAAAATGTCAGCGGTTTTTCTGGGCGGGAATTGGGCGTTGAGGGGCTCTCGGGAAATTCTGGCCCATGGAATCATAGAATGATTACAGCACGGCAGAAGGCCATTCGGCCCATTGAGCCCGTGCCGACTCTCAGCTAGTCCCACTCGCCCACCCTTTCCCCGTAGCCCTGTAATTTATTTAATGTCCTCTCTGGCACTTTTACCAATTACCTTCAAACTGTATCCTCCAATTACTGACCCTCCAGCCAGTGGAAACAGTTTCCCTGATTTACTCTAACAAAACCACTCATAATTTTGATTAATTCTATTAAATCTCCCCTTAACCTTCTCTGCTGTGAGAAGAACAACCCCCAGCTCTTCTAGCCTCTCCACAGAACAGAAGTCCCTCCTCCTTGGAACCATCCTGGTAAATCTCCTCTGCACCCTCTCCAAGGCCTTGACATCCTTCCTAAAGTGTGGTGCCCAGAATTGGACACAATCATCATCATCAACATCATAGGCAGTCCCTTGAAATCGAGGAAGACTCTAAAAGTGAGTTGTCAGGTGACTGAACGGTCCAATACGAGAACCACAGTCCCCGTCACAGGTGGGACAGATAGTTGTTGAGGGAAGGGCTGGGTGGGACTGGTTTGCCGCACGCTCCTTCCGCTGCCTGCGCTTGTTTTCTGCATGCTCTCGCCGACGAGACTCGAGGTGCTCAGCGCCCTCCCGGATGCTCTTCCTCCACTTAGGGCGGTCTTTGGCCAGGGACTCCCAGGTTCGGTGGGAATGTTGCACTTCTCGATCTTCCTCGCTGCAATGCTCCACTTCACGCTCAGCAAGCTCCCCGATGGAGTGGAACTAAACTGTAGAACCAGTAGGAACCTGTCCAACCTGCACCGTCTCCAGCCTAGGACACAATATTCCACCTGAAGCCGAAGTAGTTTAACATAACTTCCTTGCTTTTGTGCCTGTATTTATAAAGCCAAGAATCCGGTGTGCTTATTAAACATTTTTTTTTCATTTGAATTTGAATGACTCACAATTGACCTTTTTGGTATTACAGAAATAAATCATTTAAATCATGGGCTGTAGAAAACAGAACGATTATTGCTTCTTATGGGGTTCCCTCCACTTGTACCTTTTCTCACTACAAGGCATCTCTCGAAACTATTCCAATATGACTCAGTGGGTAGCACCCTCACCTCTGGATCAGAAGGTTGTGGGTTCAATGTCCCACTCCAGAGACTTGAGCACAAAAATCTAGGCTGACGCTCCCAGCGCAGTGCTGAGGGAGCGCTGCACTGTCGGAGGTGCCGTCTTTCGGATGAGACGTTAAACCGAGGCCCCGTCTGCTCTCTCAGGTGGATGTAAAAGATCCTGTGGCACTGTTTCAAAGGAGAGCAGAGGAGTTATCACCGCTGTCCTGGATAATATTTATCCCTCAATGAACATAACAAAAACAGATGATCTGGTCATTATCACATTGCTGTTTGTGGGAGCTTGCTGTACGCAAATTGGATGCTGCGTTTCCTACATTACAACAGTGACTACACTTCAAGAAGTGCTTTGTTGGTTGCAAGGTGCTTTGGGATGTCGGGTGTTTGTGAACGATGCTATATAAATGCAAGTCTTTCTTTCTGATTACCAGGTTTCACTGGAAAGTTTTTCTCTGGTGCCTATTCTTGGCCTCTCTTTGTTTCACACTTGGCTATGTTGTTTGCCACTGCTCACTGGGCAGCCTCTCAGGTTAGAAATCATTCCGTTGCACAGCCAGCAAACCACAGGGGAGGCAGGAGGGCAAGGCCATCTGGCTTATGATGTGATCTCAACCATCACAGTATGAGCCGTTTTAAAAATACCTCCGAGAGATGAGACTATCTGTGTTCTGCAGTTAAAGGTAAACTGTAGACTGAGTGGATTCCCCACTGATAGCGAAAGTCCTGAAGAAAGACTGCTGGTGTCACATTGATTTTTTTTTTTATATATAAGGCAAAGAGAAATTGTTCAAAATATTGAGCACATCGTCGAGCCTTGCTATTGTGTTATCACCTACGTTTCTGCTTGCAGATGCAAGTGTCACCTGCGCCTCAGTGACTAGCCCCCCCCCCCACCTCTGAGTCAGAAGGCTGTGGGTACAATTCCCCACATTACAGACTGGAGCACACACTCCATGCTGTAACCCTCAAAGGGAGTGCTGCACTGTCAGAGGTGCTGACCTTCGAATCAGACGTTTTACCGAAGGCTCCATCTGTCCTCTCAAGTGGATGGAAATTATCCCCCAGCACTATTTTGAAGAAGAACAGGGGAGTTATCCTCGGTGTCCTGGCCAGTATTTATCCCTCAACCAACACCACTAAAAAGAGCAGTCTTATAGACAGTTTCTTAACCGAGAAGGGAATAAGGGGACGGGCAGGGAAGTGGAGCTGAGTCCATGATCGGATCAGCCATGATCGTATTAAATGGTGGAGCAGGCTCGAGGGGCCTTATGGCCTACTCCTGTTCCTAGTCCTTATGTTCTTATAGACAGCACAGTTATATGTTGCTGTTTGTGGGAGCTTGCTGTGCACAAATTGGCTGACAGCGTTTCGTACATTACGACAGCGACTGCACTTCAAAAAGTACTTCACTTCACTGGCTGTAAAGCGCTTTGAGACATCCGGTGGGTGTGAAAGGCGCTATATAAATGCAAGCCTTTCTTTACATCTGCATTACTTCGACCATATTAGTGGATTCAACATGTGAAAAACGCAGCATCGATCATACCATCGGCACAGACACTCAACTATCATCATCATCATCATAGGCAGTCCCTCGGAACCGAGGAAGACTTGCGTCCACTCTTAACATGCGTTCTTAGGTGGCCGAACAGTCCAATACGAGAACCACAGTCTCTGTCACAGGTGGGACAGATAGTCGTTGTGGGAAAGGGAGGGTGGGACTGGTTTGCCGCATGCTCTTTCCGCTGCCTGCGCTTGTTTTCTGCACATTCTCGGCGACGAGACTTGAGGTGCTCAGCGCCCTCCCGGATGCTCTTCCTCCACTTAGGGCAGTCTCTGGCCAGGGACTCCCAGGTGTCGGTGGAGATGTTGCATTTTATCAGGGAGGCTTTGAGGATGTCCCGTAATGTTTCCGCTGCCGGCCTTTGGCTCTTTTCCCGTGAAGGAGTTACGAGTAGAGCGCTTGCTTTGGGAGTCTCGTGTCTGGCATACGAACTACGTGGCCTGCCCAGCGGAGCTGATCAAGTGGGGTCAGTGCTTCAATGCTGGGGATGTTGGTCTGGTCGAGGACGCTAACGTTGGTGCGTCTGTCCTCCCAGGGGATTTGTAGGATCTTGCGGAGACATCGTTGGTGGTATTTCTCCAGCGACTTGAGGTGTCTACTGTACATGGTCCATGTTTCTGAGCCATACAGGAGGGCGGGTATTACTACAGCCCTGTAGACCATGAGCTTGGTGGCAGCTTTGAGGGGCTTGTCTTTAAACACTCTTTTCCTCAGGCGGCCGAAGGTTGCATTGGCGCACTGGAGGCAGTGTTGGATCTCGTCGTCAATGCCTGCTTGTTGATAGGAGGCTCCCGAGATATGGGAAGTGGTCCACGTTGTCCAGGGCCGCGCCGTGGATCTGTGCGGCAAGGACAGGCTGGTGGAGGACCTTTGTCTTACTGATGTTTGGCGTAAGGCCCATGTTTTCAGACACCTCAGTAAATACATCGACTATGTCCTGGAGTTCAGCCTCTGTATGTGCGTCGTCTGCGTACTGTAGCTTGACAACAGAGGTTGGGGTGGTCTTGGACCTGGCCTGGAGACGGCGAAGGTTGAACAGCTTCCTACTGGTTCTGTAGTTTAGTTCCACTCCAGTGGGGAGCTTGTCGATGGCAACGAGGAAGATTGAGAAGGGGATTGGGGCGATGATCAGCTCTGTTTGACCCCGGTCCGGACGTGGATTTGATACTCAGATAATACACTCGCTGACTAAACTACTTTGCTGGCTATCAAATAAAATGAATGAATGAAGACTTGCATTTATATAGCGCCTTTCACGACCACTGGATGTCTCAAAGCGCTTTACAGCCAATGAAGCAATTTTTGGAGTGTAGTCACTGTTGCAATGTAGGAAAGGTGGTAGCCAATTTGCGCACAGCAAGCTCCCACAAACAGCAATGTGATAATGAGCAGATAATTTGTTTTAGTGATGTTGATTGAGGGATAAATATTGGCCCCAGGACACCGCGGATAACTCCCATGCTCTTCTTCGAAATAATGCCTTGGGATCTTTTGCGTCCACTTAAGACATCAGATGGGGCCTCGATTTAATATCTCATCTGAAAGACGTCACCTCTGACAGTGCAACACTCCCTCAGCACTGCACTGGAGTGTCAGCCTACATTTTTTTTGTGCTCAAGTCTCTGGAGTGGGGCTTGAGTACCTCATTATCATCATAGGCAGCCCCTCGAAACGAGGATGACTTGCTTCCACACCAAAAAGGATGAGTTCACAGTTGTTTCAATAAAGGACCTAATATTCCAGGTCCCGAACTACATCTTGAAGCGTGGAAGATTCCTGTGTGTGGATTTTTTTAATGTGGGGTGGCCTTTGCACACCAGCCACCACACGGGCTTGAAAGAGCTAGGTCTTGGTCCAATGGCAAGGGTTAACCAAGATGACTGGAGACCAGCTCCGCTGCACGGACCCAGTGTGGGCTGTGCCCGTGCTGCCCCTGGGCCCCTGGCCCTGAACTCACGCCTCTCCTGGGCCCCGATCACATCCCTCCACAGTCTCTCACCACTCCTTTGCCCCGACCTCACCGCTCCTGCTGTATCTGCCCACGCTCCAATCACCGACATGGATCTTGATGATGTCACTCTTTGCTGCCGTCGCCCTCCCGCACCAGCTCACGCTGCTCCCTGAAGTGGCCTTCACGCCGCCCCCGAGGCCTTCACACTGCTCCCGGGGCCTCTACACTGCTCCCGGGGCCTTCACACTGCTCCCGGGGCCTTCACACTGCACCCGGGGCCTTCACACTGCTCCCGGGGGCCTCCACACTGCTCCCGGGGCCTTCACACTGCACCCGAGGCCTCCACACTGCTCCCGGGGCCTTCACACTGCTCCCGGGGCCTCTACACTGCTCCCGGGGCCTTCACACTGCTCCCGGGGCCTTCACACTGCTCCCGGGGCGTTCACACTGCACCCGGGGCCTTCACACTGCTCCCGGGGCCTGCACACTGCTCCCGGGGCCTGCACACTGCTCCCGGGGCCTCCACACTGCTCCCGGGGCCTTCACACTGCTCCCGGGGCCTTCACACTGCACCCGGGGCCTTCACACTGCTCCCTGGGCCTGCACACTGCTCCCGGGGCCTGCACACTGCTCCCGGGGCCTTCACACTGCTCCCGGGGCCTTCACACTGCTCCCGGGGCCTTCACACTGCTCCCGGGGCCTTCACACTGCTCCCGGGGCCTGCACACTGCTCCTGGGGCCTTCACACTGCTCCCGGGGCCTTCACACTGCTCCCAGGGCCTTCACACTGCTCCCTGGGCCTTCACACTGCTCCCGGGGCCTTCACACTGCTCCTGGGGCCTCCACACTGCTCCCAGGGCCTTCACACAGCTCCTGGGGCCTTCACGCCGCCCCCGAGGCCTTCACACTGCTCCCAGGGCCTTCACACTGCTCCCGGGGCCTTCACACTGCTCCCGGGGCCTCCACACTGCTCCCGGGGCCTTCATGCCGCCCCCGAGGCCTTCACACTGCTCCCAGGGCCTTCACACTGCTCCCGGGGCCTTCACACTGCTCCCGGGGCCTTCACACTGCTCCCGGGGTCTTCACACTGCTACCGGGGCCTTCACACTGCTCCTGGGGCCTTCACACTGCTCCCGGGGCCTCCACACTGCTCCTGGGGCCTCCACACTGCTCCCGGGGCCTTCACACTGCTCCCGGGGCCTTCACACTGCACCCGGGGTCTTCACACTGCTCCCGGGGCCTTCACACTGCTCCCGGGGTCTGCACACTGCACCCGGGTCCTCCACACTGCTCCCGGGGCCTTCACACTGCTCCCAGGGCCTTCACACTGCTCCCGGGGCATCCACACTGCTCCCAGGGCCTTCACACTGCTCCCGGGGCCTCCACACTGCTCCTGGGGCCTTCACACTGCTCCTGGGGCCTTCACACTGCTCCCAGGGCCTTCACACTGCTCCCTGGGCCTTCACACTGCTCCCGGGGCCTCCACACTGCTCCCAGGGCCTTCACACTGCTCCCGGGGCCTTCACACTGCTCCCGGGGCCTTCACACTGCTCCCGGGGCCTCCACACTGCTCCCGGGGCCTTCACACTGCTCCCGGGGCCTTCACACTGCACCCGGGGCCTTCACACTGCTCCCGGGGCCTGCACACTGCTCCCGGGGCCTGCACACTGCTCCCGGGGCCTCCACACTGCTCCCGGGGCCTTCACACTGCTCCCGGGGCCTTCACACTGCACCCGGGGCCTCCACACTGCTCCCGGGGCCTTCACACTGCTCCCGGGGCCTTCACACTGCACCCGGGGCCTTCACACTGCTCCCGGGGCCTGCACACTGCTCCCGGGGCCTGCACACTGCTCCCGGGGCCTCCACACTGCTCCCGGGGCCTTCACACTGCTCCCGGGGCCTTCACACTGCACCCGGGGCCTTCACACTGCTCCTGGGGCCTGCACACTGCTCCCGGGGCCTGCACACTGCTCCCGGGGCCTTCACACTGCTCCCGGGGCCTTCACACTGCTCCCGGGGCCTTCACACTGCTCCCGGGGCCTCCACACTGCTCCTGGGGCCTCCACACTGCTCCCGGGGCCTTCACACTGCTCCCGGGGCCTTCACACTGCACCCGGGGTCTTCACACTGCTCCCGGGGCCTTCACACTGCTCCCGGGGTCTGCACACTGCACCCGGGTCCTCCACACTGCTCCCGGGGCCTTCACACTGCTCCCAGGGCCTTCACACTGCTCCCGGGGCATCCACACTGCTCCCAGGGCCTTCACACTGCTCCCGGGGCCTCCACACTGCTCCTGGGGCCTTCACACTGCTCCTGGGGCCTTCACACTGCTCCCAGGGCCTTCACACTGCTCCCTGGGCCTTCACACTGCTCCCGGGGCCTCCACACTGCTCCCAGGGCCTTCACACTGCTCCCGGGGCCTTCACACTGCTCCCGGGGCCTTCACACTGCTCCCGGGGCCTCCACACTGCTCCCGGGGCCTTCACACTGCTCCCGGGGCCTTCACACTGCACCCGGGGCCTTCACACTGCTCCCGGGGCCTGCACACTGCTCCCGGGGCCTGCACACTGCTCCCGGGGCCTCCACACTGCTCCCGGGGCCTTCACACTGCTCCCGGGGCCTTCACACTGCACCCGGGGCCTCCACACTGCTCCCGGGGCCTTCACACTGCTCCCGGGGCCTTCACACTGCACCTGGGGCCTTCACACTGCTCCCGGGGCCTGCACACTGCTCCCGGGGCCTGCACACTGCTCCCGGGGCCTCCACACTGCTCCCGGGGCCTTCACACTGCTCCCGGGGCCTTCACACTGCACCCGGGGCCTTCACACTGCTCCCGGGGCCTGCACACTGCTCCCGGGGCCTGCACACTGCTCCCGGGGCCTTCACACTGCTCCCGGGGCCTTCACACTGCTCCCGGGGCCTGCACACTGCTCCTGGGGCCTTCACACTGCTCCCGGGGCCTTTACACTGCTCCCAGGGCCTTCACACTGCTCCCTGGGCCTTCACACTGCTCCCGGGGCCTTCACACTGCTCCCGGGGCCTCCACACTGCTCCCAGGGCCTTCACACTGCTCCTGGGGCCTTCACGCCGCCCCCGAGGCCTTCACACTGCTCCCAGGGCCTTCACACTGCTCCCGGGGCCTTCACACTGCTCCCGGGGCCTCCACACTGCTCCCGGGGCCTTCATGCCGCCCCCGAGGCCTTCACACTGCTCCCAGGGCCTTCACACTGCTCCCGGGGCCTTCACACTGCTCCCGGGGCCTTCACACTGCTCCCGGGGTCTTCACACTGCTACCGGGGCCTTCACACTGCTCCTGGGGCCTTCACACTGCTCCCGGGGCCTTCACACTGCTCCCGGGGCCTTCACACTGCACCCGGGGTCTTCACACTGCTCCCGGGGCCTTCACACTGCTCCCGGGGTCTGCACACTGCACCCGGGTCCTCCACACTGCTCCCGGGGCCTTCACACTGCTCCCAGGGCCTTCACACTGCTCCCGGGGCATCCACACTGCTCCCAGGGCCTTCACACTGCTCCCGGGGACTCCACACTGCTCCTGGGGCCTTCACACTGCTCCCGGGGCCTTCACACTGCTCCCAGGGCCTTCACACTGCTCCCTGGGCCTTCACACTGCTCCCGGGGCCTCCACACTGCTCCCAGGGCCTTCACACTGCTCCCGGGGCCTTCACACTGCTCCCGGGGCCTTCACACTGCTCCCGGGGCCTTCACACTGCACCCAGGGCCTTCACACTGCCCCCGGGGCCTTCACACTGCTCCCGGGGCCTTCACACTGCTCTCGGGGCCTTCACACTGCACCCAGGGCCTTCACACTGCTCCCGGGACCTTCACACTGCACCCAGGGCCTTCGCACTGTTCCCGGGGCCTCCACACTGTTCCCGGGGCCTTACACTGCTCCCGGGGCCTTCATACTGCTCCCGGGGCCTTCACACTGCTCCCGGGGCCTTCACACTGCTCCCGGGGCCTCCACACTGCTCCCGGGGCCTTCACACTGCTCCCGGGGCCTCCACACTGCTCCCGGGGCCTTCATGCCACCACCGAGGCCTTCACACTGCTCCCAGGGCCTTCACACTGCTCCCGGGGCCTTCACACTGCTCCCGGGGCCTTCACACTGCTCCCGGGGCCTTCACACTGCTACCGGGGCCTCCACACTGCTCCCGGGGCCTTCACACTGCTCCCGGGGCCTTCACACTGCTCCCGGGGTCTTCACACTGCTACCGGGGCCTTCACACTGCTCCTGGGGCCTTCACACTGCTCCCGGGGCCTCCACACTGCTCCTGGGGCCTCCACACTGCTCCCGGGGCCTTCACACTGCTCCCGGGGCCTTCACACTGCACCCGGGGTCTTCACACTGCTCCCGGGGCCTTCACACTGCTCCCGGGGTCTGCACACTGCACCCGGGTCCTCCACACTGCTCCCGGGGCCTTCACACTGCTCCCAGGGCCTTCACACTGCTCCCGGGGCATCCACACTGCTCCCAGGGCCTTCACACTGCTCCCGGGGCCTCCACACTGCTCCTGGGGCCTTCACACTGCTCCTGGGGCCTTCACACTGCTCCCAGGGCCTTCACACTGCTCCCTGGGCCTTCACACTGCTCCCGGGGCCTCCACACTGCTCCCAGGGCCTTCACACTGCTCCCGGGGCCTTCACACTGCTCCCGGGGCCTTCACACTGCTCCCGGGGCCTCCACACTGCTCCCGGGGCCTTCACACTGCTCCCGGGGCCTTCACACTGCACCCGGGGCCTTCACACTGCTCCCGGGGCCTGCACACTGCTCCCGGGGCCTGCACACTGCTCCCGGGGCCTCTACACTGCTCCCGGGGCCTTCACACTGCTCCCGGGGCCTTCACACTGCACCCGGGGCCTCCACACTGCTCCCGGGGCCTTCACACTGCTCCCGGGGCCTTCACACTGCACCCGGGGCCTTCACACTGCTCCCGGGGCCTGCACACTGCTCCCGGGGCCTGCACACTGCTCCCGGGGCCTCCACACTGCTCCCGGGGCCTTCACACTGCTCCCGGGGCCTTCACACTGCACCCGGGGCCTTCACACTGCTCCCGGGGCCTGCACACTGCTCCCGGGGCCTGCACACTGCTCCCGGGGCCTTCACACTGCTCCCGGGGCCTTCACACTGCTCCCGGGGCCTTCACACTGCTCCCGGGGCCTGCACACTGCTCCTGGGGCCTTCACACTGCTCCCGGGGCCTTTACACTGCTCCCAGGGCCTTCACACTGCTCCCTGGGCCTTCACACTGCTCCCGGGGCCTTCACACTGCTCCCGGGGCCTCCACACTGCTCCCAGGGCCTTCACACTGCTCCTGGGGCCTTCACGCCGCCCCCGAGGCCTTCACACTGCTCCCAGGGCCTTCACACTGCTCCCGGGGCCTTCACACTGCTCCCGGGGCGTCCACACTGCTCCCGGGGCCTTCATGCCGCCCCCGAGGCCTTCACACTGCTCCCAGGGCCTTCACACTGCTCCCGGGGCCTTCACACTGCTCCCGGGGCCTTCACACTGCTCCCGGGGTCTTCACACTGCTACCGGGGCCTTCACACTGCTCCTGGGGCCTTCACACTGCTCCCGGGGCCTCCACACTGCTCCTGGGGCCTCCACACTGCTCCCGGGGCCTTCACACTGCTCCCGGGGCCTTCACACTGCACCCGGGGTCTTCACACTGCTCCCGGGGCCTTCACACTGCTCCCGGGGTCTGCACACTGCACCCGGGTCCTCCACACTGCTCCCGGGGCCTTCACACTGCTCCCATGGCCTTCACACTGCTCCCGGGGCATCCACACTGCTCCCAGGGCCTTCACACTGCTCCCGGGGCCTCCACACTGCTCCTGGGGCCTTCACACTGCTCCCGGGGCCTTCACACTGCTCCCAGGGCCTTCACACTGCTCCCGGGGCCTTCACACTGCTCTCGGGGCCTTCACACTGCACCCAGGGCCTTCACACTGCTCCCGGGGCCTTCACACTGCACCCAGGGCCTTCGCACTGTTCCCGGGGCCTCCACACTGTTCCCGGGGCCTTACACTGCTCCCGGGGCCTTCACACTGCTCCCGGGGCCTTCACACTGCTCCCGGGGCCTTCACACTGCTCCCGGGGCCTCCACACTGCTCCCGGGGCCTTCACACTGCTCCCGGGGCCTCCACACTGCTCCCGGGGCCTTCATGCCGCCACCGAGGCCTTCACACTGCTCCCAGGGCCTTCACACTGCTCCCGGGGCCTTCACACTGCTCCCGGGGCCTTCACACTGCTCCCGGGGCCTTCACACTGCTACCGGGGCCTCCACACTGCTCCCGGGGCCTTCACACTGCTCCCAGGGCCTTCACACTGCTCCCGGGGCCTCCACACTGCACCCGGGTCCTCCACAATGCTCCCGGGGCCTTCACACTGCTCCCGGGGCCTCCACGCTGCTCCCGGGGCCTTCACACTGCTCCCGGGGCCTTCACACTGCTCCCGGGGCCTTCACACTGCACCCGGGGCCTTCACACTGCACCCGGGGCCTTCACACTGCTCCCAGGGCCTTCACACTGCTCCCAGGGCCTCCACACTGCTCCCGGGGCCTCCACACTGCTCCCGGGGCCTCCACACTGCTCCCGGGGCCTTCACACTGCTCCCGGGGCCTTCACACTGCTCCCGGGCCCTTCACACTGCTCCCGGGGCCTCCACGCTGCTCCTGGGGCCTTCACACTGCTCCCAGGGACTTCACACTGCTCCCAGGGCCTTCACACTGCTCCCTGGGCCTTCACACTGCTCCCAGGGCCTTCACACTGCTCCCGGGGCCTTCACACTGCTCCCAGGGCCTTCACACTGCTCCCAGGGCCTTCACACTGCTCCCGGGGCCTTCACACTGCTCCCGGGGCCTCCACACTGCTCCCGAGGCCTTCACACTGCTCCCGGGGCCTCCACACTGCTCCCGAGGCCTTCACACTGCTCCCAGGGCCTTCACACTGCTCCCGGGCCCTTCACACTGCTCCCGGGGCCTCCACACTGCTCCCGGGGCCTTCACACTGCTCCCAGGGCCTTCACACTGATCCTGGGGCCTTCACGCCGCCCCCGAGGCCTTCACACTGCTCCCAGGGCCTTCACACTGCTCCCGGGGCCTTCACACTGCTCCCGGGGCCTCCACAATGCTCCCGGGGCCTCCACACTGCTCCTGGGGCCTTCACGCCGCCCCCGAGGCCTTCACACTGCTCCCGGGGCCTTCACACTGCTCCCGGGGCCTTCACACTGCACCCAGGGCCTTCACACTGCACCCAGGGCCTTCACACTGCTCCCGGGGCCTTTACACTGCTTCCGGGGCCTTCACACTGCTCCCGGGGCCTTCACACTGCACCCAAGGCCTTCACACTGCTCCCGGGGCCTCCACACTGCCCCCGGGGCCTTCACACTGCACCCAGGGCCTTCACACTGCTCCCGGGGCCTTCACACTGCTCCCGGGGCCTTCGCACTGCACCCGGAGCCTTCACACTGCTCCCGGGGCCTCCACACTGCTCCCGGGGCCTTCATACTGCTCCCGAGGCCTTCACACTGCACCCGTGTCCTCCACACTGCTCCCGGGGCCTTCACACTGCTCCCGGAGCCTTCACACTGCTCCCGGGGCCTCCATGCTGCTCCCGGGGCCTTCACACTGCTCCCTGGGCCTTCACACTGCTCCCGGGGCCTTCACACTGCTCCCGGGTACTTCACACTGCTCCTGGGGCCTTCACACTGCTCCCGGGGCCTCCATGCTGCTCCCGGGGCCTTCACACTGCTCCCGGGGCCTTCACACTGCTCCCGGGGCCTTCACACTGCTCCCGGGACCTTCACACTGCTCCCGGAGCCTCCACACTGCTCCCGGGGCCTTCACACTGCTCCCGGGGCCTCCACACTGCTCCCGGGGCCTTCATACCGCCACCGAGGCCTTCACACTGATCCCAGCGCCTTCACACTGCTCCCGGGGCCTTCACAGTGCTCCCGGGGCCTTCACACTGCTCCCGGGGCCTTGACACTGCTCCCGGGGCCTCCACACTGCTCCCGGGGCCTTCACACTGCTCCCGGGGCCTCCACACTGCTCCTGGGGCCTTCACACCGCTCCCCGGGCCTTCACACTGCTCCCTGGGCCTTCACACTGCTCCCGGGGCATCCACACTGCTCCCAGGGCCTCCACACTGCTCCCGGGGCCTCCACACTGCTCCTGGGGCCTTCACACTGCTCCCAGAGTCTTCCCACTGCTCCCAGGGCCTTCACACTGCTCCCTGGGCCTTCACACTGCTCCAGGGGCCTTCACACTGCTCCCTGGGCCTTCACACTGCTCCCAGCGCCTTCACACTGCTCCAGGGGCCTTCACACTGCTCCCTGGGCCTTCACACTGCTCCCAGCGCCTTCACATTGCTCCTGGGGCCTTCACGCCGCCCCCGAGGCCTTCACACTGCTCCCAGGGCCTTCACACTTCTCCCGGGGCCTTCACACTGCTCCCGGGGCCTCCACACAGCTCCCGGGGCCTTCACACTGCTCCCGGGGCCTCCACACTGCTCCCGAGGCCTTCACACTGCTCCCAGGGCCTTCACACTGCTCCCGGGGCCTTCACACTGCTCCCAGGGCCTTCACACTGCTCCCGGGGCCTTCACACTGCTCCCGGGGCCTCCACACTGCTCCCGGGGCCTTCACACTGCTCCCAGGGCCTTCACACTGCTCCCGGGGCCTTCACACTGCTCCCAGGGCCTTCACACTGCTCCCGGGGCCTCCACGCTGCTCCTGGGGCCTTCACGCTGCTCCCAGGGTCTTCACACTGCTCCCAGGGCCTTCACACTGCTCCCTGGGCCTTCACACTGCTCCCGGGGCCTTCACACTGCTCCCTGGGCCTTCACACTGCTCCCAGGGTCTTCACACCGCTCCTGGGGCCTTCACGCCGCCCCCGAGGCCTTCACACTGCTCCCAGGGCCTTCACACTGCTCCCGGGGCCTTCACACTGCTCCCGGGGCCTCCACACTGCTCCCGGGGCATTCACACTGCTCCCGGGGCCTCCACACTGCTCCCGAGGCCTTCACACTGCTCCCAGGGGCTTCACACTGCTCCCGGGGCCTTCACACTGCTCCCAGGGCCTTCACACTGCTCCTGGGGCCTTCACACTGCTCCCGGGGCCTCCACACTGCTCCCGGGGCCTTCACACTGCTCCCAGGGCCTTCACACTGCTCCTGGGGCCTTCACGCCGCCCCCGAGGCCATCACACTGCTCCCAGGGCCTTCACACTGCTCCCGGGGCCTCCACACTGCTCCCGGGGCCTTCACAATGCTCCCGGCGCCTCCACACTGCTCCCGGGGCCTCCACACTGCTCCCAGGGCCTTCACACTGCTCCCGGGGCCTTCACACTGCTCCCAGGCCCTTCACACTGCTCCCGGGGCCTCCACACTGCTCCCGGGGCCTTCACACTGCTCCCGGGGCCTTCACAATGCTCCCAGGCCCTTCACACTGCTCCCGGGGCCTCCACGCTGCTCCTGGGGCCTTCACACTGCTCCCAGGGACTTCACACTGCTCCCAGGGCCTTCACACTGCTCCCTGGGCCTTCACACTGCTCCCAGGGCCTTCACACTGCTCCTGGGGCCTTCACGCCGCCCCCGAGGCCTTCACACTGCTCCCAGGGCCTTCACACTGCTCCCGGGGCCTTCACACTGCTCCCGGGGCCTCCACACTGCTCCCGGGGCCTTCACACTGCTCCCGGGGCCTCCACACTGCTCCCGAGGCCTTCACACTGCTCCCAGGGCCTTCACACTGCTCCCGGGCCCTTCACACTGCTCCCGGGGCCTCCACACTGCTCCCGAGGCCTTCACACTGCTCCCAGGGCCTTCACACTGCTCCTGGGGCCTTCACGCCGCCCCCGAGGCCTTCACACTGCTCCCAGGGCCTTCACACTGCTCCCGGGGCCTTCACACTGCTCCCGGGGCCTCCACACTGCTCCCGGGGCCTCCACACTGCTCCTGGGGCCTTCACGCCGCCCCCGAGGCCTTCACACTGCTCCCGGGGCCTTCACACTGCTCCCGGGGCCTTCACACTGCACCCAGGGCCTTCACACTGCACCCAGGGCCTTCACACTGCTCCCGGGGCCTTCACACTGCTTCCGGGGCCTTCACACTGCTCCCGGGGCCTTCACACTGCACCCAAGGCCTTCACACTGCTCCCGGGGCCTCCACACTGCCCCCGGGGCCTTCACACTGCACCCAGGGCCTTCACACTGCTCCCGGGGCCTTCACACTGCTCCCGGGGCCTTCGCACTGCACCCGGAGCCTTCACACTGCTCCCGGGGCCTCCACACTGCTCCCGGGGCCTTCATACTGCTCCCGAGGCCTTCACACTGCACCCGTGTCCTCCACACTGCTCCCGGGGCCTTCACACTGCTCCCGGAGCCTTCAAACTGCTCCCGGGGCCTCCATGCTGCTCCCGGGGCCTTCACACTGCTCCCTGGGCCTTCACACTGCTCCCGGGGCCTTCACACTGCTCCCGGGTACTTCACACTGCTCCTGGAGCCTTCACACTGCTCCCGGGGCCTCCATGCTGCTCCCGGGGCCTTCACACTGCTCCCGGGGCCTTCACACTGCTCCCGGGGCCTTCACACTGCTCCCGGGGCCTTCACACTGCTCCCGGAGCCTCCACACTGCTCCCGGGGCCTTCACACTGCTCCCGGGGCCTCCACACTGCTCCCGGGGCCTTCACGCCGCCACCGAGGCCTTCACACTGATCCCAGCGCCTTCACACTGCTCCCGGGGCCTTCACAGTGCTCCCGGGGCCTTCACACTGCTCCCGGGGCCTTGACACTGCTCCCGGGGCCTCCACACTGCTCCCGGGGCCTTCACACTGCTCCCGGGGCCTCCACACTGCTCCTGGGGCCTTCACACTGCTCCCCGGGCCTTCACACTGCTCCCTGGGCCTTCACACTGCTCCCGGGGCATCCACACTGCTCCCAGGGCCTCCACACTGCTCCCGGGGCCTCCACACTGCTCCTGGGGCCTTCACACTGCTCCCAGAGTCTTCCCACTGCTCCCAGGGCCTTCACACTGCTCCCTGGGCCTTCACACTGCTCCAGGGGCCTTCACACTGCTCCCTGGGCCTTCACACTGCTCCCAGCGCCTTCACACTGCTCCAGGGGCCTTCACACTGCTCCCTGGGCCTTCACACTGCTCCCAGCGCCTTCACATTGCTCCTGGGGCCTTCACGCCGCCCCCGAGGCCTTCACACTGCTCCCAGGGCCTTCACACTGCTCCCGGGGCCTTCACACTGCTCCCGGGGCCTCCACACAGCTCCCGGGGCCTTCACACTGCTCCCGGGGCCTCCACACTGCTCCCGAGGCCTTCACACTGCTCCCAGGGCCTTCACACTGCTCCCGGGGCCTTCACACTGCTCCCAGGGCCTTCACACTGCTCCCGGGGCCTTCACACTGCTCCCGGGGCCTCCACACTGCTCCCAGGGCCTTCACACTGCTCCCAGGGCCTTCACACTGCTCCCGGGGCCTTCACACTGCTCCCAGGGCCTTCACACTGCTCCCGGGGCCTCCACGCTGCTCCTGGGGCCTTCACGCTGCTCCCAGGGTCTTCACACTGCTCCCAGGGCCTTCACACTGCTCCCTGGGCCTTCACACTGCTCCCGGGGCCTTCACACTGCTCCCTGGGCCTTCACACTGCTCCCAGGGCCTTCACACCGCTCCTGGGGCCTTCACGCCGCCCCCGAGGCCTTCACACTGCTCCCAGGGCCTTCACACTGCTCCCGGGGCCTTCACACTGCTCCCGGGGCCTCCACACTGCTCCCGGGGCCTTCACACTGCTCCCGGGGCCTCCACACTGCTCCCGAGGCCTTCATACTGCTCCCAGGGGCTTCACACTGCTCCCGGGGCCTTCACACTGCTCCCAGGGCCTTCACACTGCTCCCGGGGCCTTCACACTGCTCCCGGGGCCTCCACACTGCTCCCGGGGCCTTCACACTGCTCCCAGGGCCTTCACACTGCTCCTGGGGCCTTCACGCCGCCCCCGAGGCCATCACACTGCTCCCAGGGCCTTCACACTGCTCCCGGGGCCTCCACACTGCTCCCGGGGCCTTCACACTGCTCCCGGGGCCTCCACACTGCTCCCGGGGCCTCCACACTGCTCCTGGGGCCTTCACGCCGCCCCCGAGGCCTTCACACTGCTCCCGGGGCCTTCATACTGCTCCCGGGGCCTTCACACTGCACCCAGGGCCTTCACACTGCACCCAGGGCCTTCACACTGCTCCCGGGGCCTTCACACTGCTCCCGGGGTCTTCACACTGCTCCCGTGGCCTTCACACTGCACCCAAGGCCTTCACACTGCTCCCGGGGCCTCCACACTGCTCCCGGGGCCTTCACACTGCACCCAGGGCCTTCACACTGCTCCCGGGGCCTTCACACTGCTCCCGGGGCCTTCGCACTGCACCCGGAGCCTTCACACTGCTCCCGGGGCCTTCACACTGCACCCGGGGCCTTCACACTGCTCCCGGGGCCTTCACACTGCACCCGGGTCCTCCACACTGCTCCCGGGGCCTTCACACTGCTCCCGGGGCCTCCACACTGCTCCCGGGGCCTTCACACTGCACCCGGGGCCTTCACACTGCTCCCGGGGCCTTCACACTGCTCCCAGGGCCTTCACACTGCTCCCGGGGCCTTCACACTGCTCCCAGGGAATTCACACTGCACCCGAGGCCTCCACGCTGCTCCCAGGGCCTTCACACTGCACCCAGGGCCTTCACACTGCTCCTGGGGCCTCCACACTGCACCCGGGTACTCCACACTGCTCCTGGGGCCTTCACACTGCTCCCGGAGCCTCCACGCTGCTCCTGGGGCCTTCACACTGCTCCCGGGGCCTTCACACTGCTCCCGGGGCCTCCACACTGCACCCGGGACCTCCACACTGCTACCGGGGCCTTCACACTGCTCCCAGGGCCTCCACGCTGCTCCCGGGGCCTTCACACTGCTCCCAGGGCCTTCACACTGCACCCGGGGCCTCCACACTGCTCCCAGGGCCTTCACACTGCACCCGGGGCCTTCACACTGCACCCGGGGCCTTCACACTGCTTCCAGGGCCTTCACACTGCTCCCGGGGCCTTCACACTGCTCCCGGGGCCTTCACACTGCTCCCGGGGCCTCCATGCTGCTCCCGGGGCCTTCACACTGCTCCCTGGGCCTTCACTCTGCTCCCGGGGCCTTCACACTGCTCCCGGGGCCTCCACACTGCTCCCGGGGCCTTCACGCCGCCACCGAGGCCTTCACACTGATCCCAGCGCCTTCACACTGCTCCCGGGGCCTTCACAGTGCTCCCGGGGCCTTCACACTGCTCCCGGGGCCTTGACACTGCTCCCGGGGCCTCCACACTGCTCCCGGGGCCTTCACACTGCTCCCGGGGCCTCCACACTGCTCCTGGGGCCTTCACACTGCTCCCCGGGCCTTCACACTGCTCCCTGGGCCTTCACACTGCTCCCGGGGCATCCACACTGCTCCCAGGGCCTCCACACTGCTCCCGGGGCCTCCACACTGCTCCTGGGGCCTTCACACTGCTCCCAGAGTCTTCCCACTGCTCCCAGGGCCTTCACACTGCTCCCTGGGCCTTCACACTGCTCCAGGGGCCTTCACACTGCTCCCTGGGCCTTCACACTGCTCCCAGCGCCTTCACACTGCTCCAGGGGCCTTCACACTGCTCCCTGGGCCTTCACACTGCTCCCAGCGCCTTCACATTGCTCCTGGGGCCTTCACGCCGCCCCCGAGGCCTTCACACTGCTCCCAGGGCCTTCACACTGCTCCCGGGGCCTTCACACTGCTCCCGGGGCCTCCACACAGCTCCCGGGGCCTTCACACTGCTCCCGGGGCCTCCACACTGCTCCCGAGGCCTTCACACTGCTCCCAGGGCCTTCACACTGCTCCCGGGGCCTTCACACTGCTCCCAGGGCCTTCACACTGCTCCCGGGGCCTTCACACTGCTCCCGGGGCCTCCACACTGCTCCCAGGGCCTTCACACTGCTCCCAGGGCCTTCACACTGCTCCCGGGGCCTTCACACTGCTCCCAGGGCCTTCACACTGCTCCCGGGGCCTCCACGCTGCTCCTGGGGCCTTCACGCTGCTCCCAGGGTCTTCACACTGCTCCCAGGGCCTTCACACTGCTCCCTGGGCCTTCACACTGCTCCCGGGGCCTTCACACTGCTCCCTGGGCCTTCACACTGCTCCCAGGGCCTTCACACCGCTCCTGGGGCCTTCACGCCGCCCCCGAGGCCTTCACACTGCTCCCAGGGCCTTCACACTGCTCCCGGGGCCTTCACACTGCTCCCGGGGCCTCCACACTGCTCCCGGGGCCTTCACACTGCTCCCGGGGCCTCCACACTGCTCCCGAGGCCTTCATACTGCTCCCAGGGGCTTCACACTGCTCCCGGGGCCTTCACACTGCTCCCAGGGCCTTCACACTGCTCCCGGGGCCTTCACACTGCTCCCGGGGCCTCCACACTGCTCCCGGGGCCTTCACACTGCTCCCAGGGCCTTCACACTGCTCCTGGGGCCTTCACGCCGCCCCCGAGGCCATCACACTGCTCCCAGGGCCTTCACACTGCTCCCGGGGCCTCCACACTGCTCCCGGGGCCTTCACACTGCTCCCGGGGCCTCCACACTGCTCCCGGGGCCTCCACACTGCTCCTGGGGCCTTCACGCCGCCCCCGAGGCCTTCACACTGCTCCCGGGGCCTTCACACTGCTCCCGGGGCCTTCACACTGCACCCAGGGCCTTCACACTGCACCCAGGGCCTTCACACTGCTCCCGGGGCCTTCACACTGCTCCCGGGGTCTTCACACTGCTCCCGTGGCCTTCACACTGCACCCAAGGCCTTCACACTGCTCCCGGGGCCTCCACACTGCTCCCGGGGCCTTCACACTGCACCCAGGGCCTTCACACTGCTCCCGGGGCCTTCACACTGCTCCCGGGGCCTTCGCACTGCACCCGGAGCCTTCACACTGCTCCCGGGGCCTTCACACTGCACCCGGGGCCTTCACACTGCTCCCGGGGCCTTCACACTGCACCCGGGTCCTCCACACTGCTCCCGGGGCCTTCACACTGCTCCCGGGGCCTCCACACTGCTCCCGGGGCCTTCACACTGCACCCGGGGCCTTCACACTGCTCCCGGGGCCTTCACACTGCTCCCAGGGCCTTCACACTGCTCCCGGGGCCTTCACACTGCTCCCAGGGAATTCACACTGCACCCGAGGCCTCCACGCTGCTCCCAGGGCCTTCACACTGCACCCAGGGCCTTCACACTGCTCCTGGGGCCTCCACACTGCACCCGGGTACTCCACACTGCTCCTGGGGCCTTCACACTGCTCCCGGAGCCTCCACGCTGCTCCTGGGGCCTTCACACTGCTCCCGGGGCCTTCACACTGCTCCCGGGGCCTCCACACTGCACCCGGGACCTCCACACTGCTACCGGGGCCTTCACACTGCTCCCAGGGCCTCCACGCTGCTCCCGGGGCCTTCACACTGCTCCCAGGGCCTTCACACTGCACCCGGGGCCTCCACACTGCTCCCAGGGCCTTCACACTGCACCCGGGGCCTTCACACTGCACCCGGGGCCTTCACACTGCTTCCAGGGCCTTCACACTGCTCCCGGGGCCTTCACACTGCTCCCGGGGCCTTCACACTGCTCCCGGGGCCTCCATGCTGCTCCCGGGGCCTTCACACTGCTCCCTGGGCCTTCACTCTGCTCCCGGGGCCTTCACACTGCTCCCGGGTACTTCACACTGCTCCTGGGGCCTTCACACTGCTCCCGGGGCCTCCATGCTGCTTCCGGGGCCTCCACACTGCTCCCGGGGCCTTCACACTGCTCCCGGGGCATCCACACTGCTCCCAGGGCCTTCACACTGCTCCTGGGGCCTTCACACTGCTCCCGGGTACTTCACACTGCTCCTGCGGCCTCCACGCTGCTCCCGGGGCCTTCACACTGCTCCCAGGGCCTTCACACTGCACCCGGGGCCTCCACACTGCTCCCAGGGCCTTCACACTGCACCCGGGGCCTTCACACTGCACCCGGGGCCTTCACACTGCTTCCAGGGCCTTCACACTTCTCCCGGGGCCTTCACACTGCTCCCGGGGCCTCCACGCTGCTCCTGGGGCCTTCACGCTGCTCCCGGGGCCTTCACACTGCTCCCGGGACCTCCACACTGCACCCGGGACCTCCACACTGCTCCTGGGGCCTTCACACTGCTCCCCGGGCCTTCACACTGCTCCCTGGGCCTTCACACTGCTCCCGGGGCATCCACACTGCTCCCAGGGCCTCCACACTGCTCCCGGGGCCTCCACACTGCTCCTGGGGCCTTCACACTGCTCCCAGAGTCTTCCCACTGCTCCCAGGGCCTTCACACTGCTCCCTGGGCCTTCACACTGCTCCAGGGGCCTTCACACTGCTCCCTGGGCCTTCACACTGCTCCCAGCGCCTTCACACTGCTCCAGGGGCCTTCACACTGCTCCCTGGGCCTTCACACTGCTCCCAGCGCCTTCACATTGCTCCTGGGGCCTTCACGCCGCCCCGAGGCCTTCACACTGCTCCCAGGGCCTTCACACTGCTCCCGGGGCCTTCACACTGCTCCCGGGGCCTCCACACAGCTCCCGGGGCCTTCACACTGCTCCCGGGGCCTCCACACTGCTCCCGAGGCCTTCACACTGCTCCCAGGGCCTTCACACTGCTCCCGGGGCCTTCACACTGCTCCCAGGGCCTTCACACTGCTCCCGGGGCCTTCACACTGCTCCCGGGGCCTCCACACTGCTCCCAGGGCCTTCACACTGCTCCCAGGGCCTTCACACTGCTCCCGGGGCCTTCACACTGCTCCCAGGGCCTTCACACTGCTCCCGGGGCCTCCACGCTGCTCCTGGGGCCTTCACGCTGCTCCCAGGGTCTTCACACTGCTCCCAGGGCCTTCACACTGCTCCCTGGGCCTTCACACTGCTCCCGGGGCCTTCACACTGCTCCCTGGGCCTTCACACTGCTCCCAGGGCCTTCACACCGCTCCCGGGGCCTTCACGCCGCCCCCGAGGCCTTCACACTGCTCCCAGGGCCTTCACACTGCTCCCGGGGCCTTCACACTGCTCCCGGGGCCTCCACACTGCTCCCGGGGCCTTCACACTGCTCCCGGGGCCTCCACACTGCTCCCGAGGCCTTCATACTGCTCCCAGGGGCTTCACACTGCTCCCGGGGCCTTCACACTGCTCCCAGGGCCTTCACACTGCTCCCGGGGCCTTCACACTGCTCCCGGGGCCTCCACACTGCTCCCGGGGCCTTCACACTGCTCCCAGGGCCTTCACACTGCTCCTGGGGCCTTCACGCCGCCCCCGAGGCCATCACACTGCTCCCAGGGCCTTCACACTGCTCCCGGGGCCTCCACACTGCTCCCGGGGCCTTCACACTGCTCCCGGGGCCTCCACACTGCTCCCGGGGCCTCCACACTGCTCCTGGGGCCTTCACGCCGCCCCCGAGGCCTTCACACTGCTCCCGGGGCCTTCACACTGCTCCCGGGGCCTTCACACTGCACCCAGGGCCTTCACACTGCACCCAGGGCCTTCACACTGCTCCCGGGGCCTTCACACTGCTCCCGGGGTCTTCACACTGCTCCCGTGGCCTTCACACTGCACCCAAGGCCTTCACACTGCTCCCGGGGCCTCCACACTGCTCCCGGGGCCTTCACACTGCACCCAGGGCCTTCACACTGCTCCCGGGGCCTTCACACTGCTCCCGGGGCCTTCGCACTGCACCCGGAGCCTTCACACTGCTCCCGGGGCCTTCACACTGCACCCGGGGCCTTCACACTGCTCCCGGGGCCTTCACACTGCACCCGGGTCCTCCACACTGCTCCCGGGGCCTTCACACTGCTCCCGGGGCCTCCACACTGCTCCCGGGGCCTTCACACTGCACCCGGGGCCTTCACACTGCTCCCGGGGCCTTCACACTGCTCCCAGGGCCTTCACACTGCTCCCGGGGCCTTCACACTGCTCCCAGGGAATTCACACTGCACCCGAGGCCTCCACGCTGCTCCCAGGGCCTTCACACTGCACCCAGGGCCTTCACACTGCTCCTGGGGCCTCCACACTGCACCCGGGTACTCCACACTGCTCCTGGGGCCTTCACACTGCTCCCGGAGCCTCCACGCTGCTCCTGGGGCCTTCACACTGCTCCCGGGGCCTTCACACTGCTCCCGGGGCCTCCACACTGCACCCGGGACCTCCACACTGCTACCGGGGCCTTCACACTGCTCCCAGGGCCTCCACGCTGCTCCCGGGGCCTTCACACTGCTCCCAGGGCCTTCACACTGCACCCGGGGCCTCCACACTGCTCCCAGGGCCTTCACACTGCACCCGGGGCCTTCACACTGCACCCGGGGCCTTCACACTGCTTCCAGGGCCTTCACACTGCTCCCGGGGCCTTCACACTGCTCCCGGGGCCTTCACACTGCTCCCGGGGCCTCCATGCTGCTCCCGGGGCCTTCACACTGCTCCCTGGGCCTTCACTCTGCTCCCGGGGCCTTCACGCTGCTCCCGGGTACTTCACACTGCTCCTGGGGCCTTCACACTGCTCCCGGGGCCTCCATGCTGCTTCCGGGGCCTCCACACTGCTCCCGGGGCCTTCACACTGCTCCCGGGGCATCCACACTGCTCCCAGGGCCTTCACACTGCTCCTGGGGCCTTCACACTGCTCCCGGGTACTTCACACTGCTCCTGCGGCCTCCACGCTGCTCCCGGGGCCTTCACACTGCTCCCAGGGCCTTCACACTGCACCCGGGGCCTCCACACTGCTCCCAGGGCCTTCACACTGCACCCGGGGCCTTCACACTGCACCCGGGGCCTTCACACTGCTTCCAGGGCCTTCACACTGCTCCCGGGGCCTTCACACTGCTCCCGGGGCCTCCACGCTGCTCCTGGGGCCTTCACGCTGCTCCCGGGGCCTTCACACTGCTCCCGGGGCCTCCACACTGCTCCCGGGGCCTTCACACTGCTCCCAGGGCCTTCACACTGCACCCGGGGCCTCCACACTGCTCCCAGGGCCTTCACACTGCACCCGGGGCCTTCACACTGCACCCGGGGCCTTCACACTGCTTCCAGGGCCTTCACACTGCTCCCGGGGCCTTCACACTGCTCCCGGGGCCTTCACACTGCTCCCGGGGCCTCCATGCTGCTCCCGGGGCCTTCACACTGCTCCCTGGGCCTTCACTCTGCTCCCGGGGCCTTCACACTGCTCCCGGGTACTTCACACTGCTCCTGGGGCCTTCACACTGCTCCCGGGGCCTCCATGCTGCTTCCGGGGCCTCCACACTGCTCCCGGGGCCTTCACACTGCTCCCGGGGCATCCACACTGCTCCCAGGGCCTTCACACTGCTCCTGGGGCCTTCACACTGCTCCCGGGTACTTCACACTGCTCCTGCGGCCTCCACGCTGCTCCCGGGGCCTTCACACTGCTCCCAGGGCCTTCACACTGCACCCGGGGCCTCCACACTGCTCCCAGGGCCTTCACACTGCACCCGGGGCCTTCACACTGCACCCGGGGCCTTCACACTGCTTCCAGGGCCTTCACACTGCTCCCGGGGCCTTCACACTGCTCCCGGGGCCTCCACGCTGCTCCTGGGGCCTTCACGCTGCTCCCGGGGCCTTCACACTGCTCCCGGGACCTCCACACTGCACCCGGGACCTCCACACTGCTCCTGGGGCCTTCACACTGCTCCCCGGGCCTTCACACTGCTCCCTGGGCCTTCACACTGCTCCCGGGGCATCCACACTGCTCCCAGGGCCTCCACACTGCTCCCGGGGCCTCCACACTGCTCCTGGGGCCTTCACACTGCTCCCAGAGTCTTCCCACTGCTCCCAGGGCCTTCACACTGCTCCCTGGGCCTTCACACTGCTCCAGGGGCCTTCACACTGCTCCCTGGGCCTTCACACTGCTCCCAGCGCCTTCACACTGCTCCAGGGGCATTCACACTGCTCCCTGGGCCTTCACACTGCTCCCAGCGCCTTCACATTGCTCCTGGGGCCTTCACGCCGCCCCCGAGGCCTTCACACTGCTCCCAGGGCCTTCACACTGCTCCCGGGGCCTTCACACTGCTCCCGGGGCCTCCACACAGCTCCCGGGGCCTTCACACTGCTCCCGGGGCCTCCACACTGCTCCCGAGGCCTTCACACTGCTCCCAGGGCCTTCACACTGCTCCCGGGGCCTTCACACTGCTCCCAGGGCCTTCACACTGCTCCCGGGGCCTTCACACTGCTCCCGGGGCCTCCACACTGCTCCCAGGGCCTTCACACTGCTCCCAGGGCCTTCACACTGCTCCCGGGGCCTTCACACTGCTCCCAGGGCCTTCACACTGCTCCCGGGGCCTCCACGCTGCTCCTGGGGCCTTCACGCTGCTCCCAGGGTCTTCACACTGCTCCCAGGGCCTTCACACTGCTCCCTGGGCCTTCACACTGCTCCCGGGGCCTTCACACTGCTCCCTGGGCCTTCACACTGCTCCCAGGGCCTTCACACCGCTCCTGGGGCCTTCACGCCGCCCCCGAGGCCTTCACACTGCTCCCAGGGCCTTCACACTGCTCCCGGGGCCTTCACACTGCTCCCGGGGCCTCCACACTGCTCCCGGGGCCTTCACACTGCTCCCGGGGCCTCCACACTGCTCCCGAGGCCTTCATACTGCTCCCAGGGGCTTCACACTGCTCCCGGGGCCTTCACACTGCTCCCAGGGCCTTCACACTGCTCCCGGGGCCTTCACACTGCTCCCGGGGCCTCCACACTGCTCCCGGGGCCTTCACACTGCTCCCAGGGCCTTCACACTGCTCCTGGGGCCTTCACGCCGCCCCCGAGGCCATCACACTGCTCCCAGGGCCTTCACACTGCTCCCGGGGCCTCCACACTGCTCCCGGGGCCTTCACACTGCTCCCGGGGCCTCCACACTGCTCCCGGGGCCTCCACACTGCTCCTGGGGCCTTCACGCCGCCCCCGAGGCCTTCACACTGCTCCCGGGGCCTTCACACTGCTCCCGGGGCCTTCACACTGCACCCAGGGCCTTCACACTGCACCCAGGGCCTTCACACTGCTCCCGGGGCCTTCACACTGCACCCGGGGCCTTCACACTGCTTCCAGGGCCTTCACACTGCTCCCGGGGCCTTCACACTGCTCCCGGGGCCTTCACACTGCTCCCGGGGCCTCCATGCTGCTCCCGGGGCCTTCACACTGCTCCCTGGGCCTTCACTCTGCTCCCGGGGCCTTCACACTGCTCCCGGGTACTTCACACTGCTCCTGGGGCCTTCACACTGCTCCCGGGGCCTCCATGCTGCTTCCGGGGCCTCCACACTGCTCCCGGGGCCTTCACACTGCTCCCGGGGCATCCACACTGCTCCCAGGGCCTTCACACTGCTCCTGGGGCCTTCACACTGCTCCCGGGTACTTCACACTGCTCCTGCGGCCTCCACGCTGCTCCCGGGGCCTTCACACTGCTCCCAGGGCCTTCACACTGCACCCGGGGCCTCCACACTGCTCCCAGGGCCTTCACACTGCACCCGGGGCCTTCACACTGCACCCGGGGCCTTCACACTGCTTCCAGGGCCTTCACACTTCTCCCGGGGCCTTCACACTGCTCCCGGGGCCTCCACGCTGCTCCTGGGGCCTTCACGCTGCTCCCGGGGCCTTCACACTGCTCCCGGGACCTCCACACTGCACCCGGGACCTCCACACTGCTCCTGGGGCCTTCACACTGCTCCCCGGGCCTTCACACTGCTCCCTGGGCCTTCACACTGCTCCCGGGGCATCCACACTGCTCCCAGGGCCTCCACACTGCTCCCGGGGCCTCCACACTGCTCCTGGGGCCTTCACACTGCTCCCAGAGTCTTCCCACTGCTCCCAGGGCCTTCACACTGCTCCCTGGGCCTTCACACTGCTCCAGGGGCCTTCACACTGCTCCCTGGGCCTTCACACTGCTCCCAGCGCCTTCACACTGCTCCAGGGGCCTTCACACTGCTCCCTGGGCCTTCACACTGCTCCCAGCGCCTTCACATTGCTCCTGGGGCCTTCACGCCGCCCCGAGGCCTTCACACTGCTCCCAGGGCCTTCACACTGCTCCCGGGGCCTTCACACTGCTCCCGGGGCCTCCACACAGCTCCCGGGGCCTTCACACTGCTCCCGGGGCCTCCACACTGCTCCCGAGGCCTTCACACTGCTCCCAGGGCCTTCACACTGCTCCCGGGGCCTTCACACTGCTCCCAGGGCCTTCACACTGCTCCCGGGGCCTTCACACTGCTCCCGGGGCCTCCACACTGCTCCCAGGGCCTTCACACTGCTCCCAGGGCCTTCACACTGCTCCCGGGGCCTTCACACTGCTCCCAGGGCCTTCACACTGCTCCCGGGGCCTCCACGCTGCTCCTGGGGCCTTCACGCTGCTCCCAGGGTCTTCACACTGCTCCCAGGGCCTTCACACTGCTCCCTGGGCCTTCACACTGCTCCCGGGGCCTTCACACTGCTCCCTGGGCCTTCACACTGCTCCCAGGGCCTTCACACCGCTCCCGGGGCCTTCACGCCGCCCCCGAGGCCTTCACACTGCTCCCAGGGCCTTCACACTGCTCCCGGGGCCTTCACACTGCTCCCGGGGCCTCCACACTGCTCCCGGGGCCTTCACACTGCTCCCGGGGCCTCCACACTGCTCCCGAGGCCTTCATACTGCTCCCAGGGGCTTCACACTGCTCCCGGGGCCTTCACACTGCTCCCAGGGCCTTCACACTGCTCCCGGGGCCTTCACACTGCTCCCGGGGCCTCCACACTGCTCCCGGGGCCTTCACACTGCTCCCAGGGCCTTCACACTGCTCCTGGGGCCTTCACGCCGCCCCCGAGGCCATCACACTGCTCCCAGGGCCTTCACACTGCTCCCGGGGCCTCCACACTGCTCCCGGGGCCTTCACACTGCTCCCGGGGCCTCCACACTGCTCCCGGGGCCTCCACACTGCTCCTGGGGCCTTCACGCCGCCCCCGAGGCCTTCACACTGCTCCCGGGGCCTTCACACTGCTCCCGGGGCCTTCACACTGCACCCAGGGCCTTCACACTGCACCCAGGGCCTTCACACTGCTCCCGGGGCCTTCACACTGCTCCCGGGGTCTTCACACTGCTCCCGTGGCCTTCACACTGCACCCAAGGCCTTCACACTGCTCCCGGGGCCTCCACACTGCTCCCGGGGCCTTCACACTGCACCCAGGGCCTTCACACTGCTCCCGGGGCCTTCACACTGCTCCCGGGGCCTTCGCACTGCACCCGGAGCCTTCACACTGCTCCCGGGGCCTTCACACTGCACCCGGGGCCTTCACACTGCTCCCGGGGCCTTCACACTGCACCCGGGTCCTCCACACTGCTCCCGGGGCCTTCACACTGCTCCCGGGGCCTCCACACTGCTCCCGGGGCCTTCACACTGCACCCGGGGCCTTCACACTGCTCCCGGGGCCTTCACACTGCTCCCAGGGCCTTCACACTGCTCCCGGGGCCTTCACACTGCTCCCAGGGAATTCACACTGCACCCGAGGCCTCCACGCTGCTCCCAGGGCCTTCACACTGCACCCAGGGCCTTCACACTGCTCCTGGGGCCTCCACACTGCACCCGGGTACTCCACACTGCTCCTGGGGCCTTCACACTGCTCCCGGAGCCTCCACGCTGCTCCTGGGGCCTTCACACTGCTCCCGGGGCCTTCACACTGCTCCCGGGGCCTCCACACTGCACCCGGGACCTCCACACTGCTACCGGGGCCTTCACACTGCTCCCAGGGCCTCCACGCTGCTCCCGGGGCCTTCACACTGCTCCCAGGGCCTTCACACTGCACCCGGGGCCTCCACACTGCTCCCAGGGCCTTCACACTGCACCCGGGGCCTTCACACTGCACCCGGGGCCTTCACACTGCTTCCAGGGCCTTCACACTGCTCCCGGGGCCTTCACACTGCTCCCGGGGCCTTCACACTGCTCCCGGGGCCTCCATGCTGCTCCCGGGGCCTTCACACTGCTCCCTGGGCCTTCACTCTGCTCCCGGGGCCTTCACGCTGCTCCCGGGTACTTCACACTGCTCCTGGGGCCTTCACACTGCTCCCGGGGCCTCCATGCTGCTTCCGGGGCCTCCACACTGCTCCCGGGGCCTTCACACTGCTCCCGGGGCATCCACACTGCTCCCAGGGCCTTCACACTGCTCCTGGGGCCTTCACACTGCTCCCGGGTACTTCACACTGCTCCTGCGGCCTCCACGCTGCTCCCGGGGCCTTCACACTGCTCCCAGGGCCTTCACACTGCACCCGGGGCCTCCACACTGCTCCCAGGGCCTTCACACTGCACCCGGGGCCTTCACACTGCACCCGGGGCCTTCACACTGCTTCCAGGGCCTTCACACTGCTCCCGGGGCCTTCACACTGCTCCCGGGGCCTCCACGCTGCTCCTGGGGCCTTCACGCTGCTCCCGGGGCCTTCACACTGCTCCCGGGGCCTCCACACTGCTCCCGGGGCCTTCACACTGCTCCCAGGGCCTTCACACTGCACCCGGGGCCTCCACACTGCTCCCAGGGCCTTCACACTGCACCCGGGGCCTTCACACTGCACCCGGGGCCTTCACACTGCTTCCAGGGCCTTCACACTGCTCCCGGGGCCTTCACACTGCTCCCGGGGCCTTCACACTGCTCCCGGGGCCTCCATGCTGCTCCCGGGGCCTTCACACTGCTCCCTGGGCCTTCACTCTGCTCCCGGGGCCTTCACACTGCTCCCGGGTACTTCACACTGCTCCTGGGGCCTTCACACTGCTCCCGGGGCCTCCATGCTGCTTCCGGGGCCTCCACACTGCTCCCGGGGCCTTCACACTGCTCCCGGGGCATCCACACTGCTCCCAGGGCCTTCACACTGCTCCTGGGGCCTTCACACTGCTCCCGGGTACTTCACACTGCTCCTGCGGCCTCCACGCTGCTCCCGGGGCCTTCACACTGCTCCCAGGGCCTTCACACTGCACCCGGGGCCTCCACACTGCTCCCAGGGCCTTCACACTGCACCCGGGGCCTTCACACTGCACCCGGGGCCTTCACACTGCTTCCAGGGCCTTCACACTGCTCCCGGGGCCTTCACACTGCTCCCGGGGCCTCCACGCTGCTCCTGGGGCCTTCACGCTGCTCCCGGGGCCTTCACACTGCTCCCGGGACCTCCACACTGCACCCGGGACCTCCACACTGCTCCTGGGGCCTTCACACTGCTCCCCGGGCCTTCACACTGCTCCCTGGGCCTTCACACTGCTCCCGGGGCATCCACACTGCTCCCAGGGCCTCCACACTGCTCCCGGGGCCTCCACACTGCTCCTGGGGCCTTCACACTGCTCCCAGAGTCTTCCCACTGCTCCCAGGGCCTTCACACTGCTCCCTGGGCCTTCACACTGCTCCAGGGGCCTTCACACTGCTCCCTGGGCCTTCACACTGCTCCCAGCGCCTTCACACTGCTCCAGGGGCATTCACACTGCTCCCTGGGCCTTCACACTGCTCCCAGCGCCTTCACATTGCTCCTGGGGCCTTCACGCCGCCCCCGAGGCCTTCACACTGCTCCCAGGGCCTTCACACTGCTCCCGGGGCCTTCACACTGCTCCCGGGGCCTCCACACAGCTCCCGGGGCCTTCACACTGCTCCCGGGGCCTCCACACTGCTCCCGAGGCCTTCACACTGCTCCCAGGGCCTTCACACTGCTCCCGGGGCCTTCACACTGCTCCCAGGGCCTTCACACTGCTCCCGGGGCCTTCACACTGCTCCCGGGGCCTCCACACTGCTCCCAGGGCCTTCACACTGCTCCCAGGGCCTTCACACTGCTCCCGGGGCCTTCACACTGCTCCCAGGGCCTTCACACTGCTCCCGGGGCCTCCACGCTGCTCCTGGGGCCTTCACGCTGCTCCCAGGGTCTTCACACTGCTCCCAGGGCCTTCACACTGCTCCCTGGGCCTTCACACTGCTCCCGGGGCCTTCACACTGCTCCCTGGGCCTTCACACTGCTCCCAGGGCCTTCACACCGCTCCTGGGGCCTTCACGCCGCCCCCGAGGCCTTCACACTGCTCCCAGGGCCTTCACACTGCTCCCGGGGCCTTCACACTGCTCCCGGGGCCTCCACACTGCTCCCGGGGCCTTCACACTGCTCCCGGGGCCTCCACACTGCTCCCGAGGCCTTCATACTGCTCCCAGGGGCTTCACACTGCTCCCGGGGCCTTCACACTGCTCCCAGGGCCTTCACACTGCTCCCGGGGCCTTCACACTGCTCCCGGGGCCTCCACACTGCTCCCGGGGCCTTCACACTGCTCCCAGGGCCTTCACACTGCTCCTGGGGCCTTCACGCCGCCCCCGAGGCCATCACACTGCTCCCAGGGCCTTCACACTGCTCCCGGGGCCTCCACACTGCTCCCGGGGCCTTCACACTGCTCCCGGGGCCTCCACACTGCTCCCGGGGCCTCCACACTGCTCCTGGGGCCTTCACGCCGCCCCCGAGGCCTTCACACTGCTCCCGGGGCCTTCACACTGCTCCCGGGGCCTTCACACTGCACCCAGGGCCTTCACACTGCACCCAGGGCCTTCACACTGCTCCCGGGGCCTTCACACTGCTCCCGGGGTCTTCACACTGCTCCCGTGGCCTTCACACTGCACCCAAGGCCTTCACACTGCTCCCGGGGCCTCCACACTGCTCCCGGGGCCTTCACACTGCACCCAGGGCCTTCACACTGCTCCCGGGGCCTTCACACTGCTCCCGGGGCCTTCGCACTGCACCCGGAGCCTTCACACTGCTCCCGGGGCCTTCACACTGCACCCGGGGCCTTCACACTGCTCCCGGGGCCTTCACACTGCACCCGGGTCCTCCACACTGCTCCCGGGGCCTTCACACTGCTCCCGGGGCCTCCACACTGCTCCCGGGGCCTTCACACTGCACCCGGGGCCTTCACACTGCTCCCGGGGCCTTCACACTGCTCCCAGGGCCTTCACACTGCTCCCGGGGCCTTCACACTGCTCCCAGGGAATTCACACTGCACCCGAGGCCTCCACGCTGCTCCCAGGGCCTTCACACTGCACCCAGGGCCTTCACACTGCTCCTGGGGCCTCCACACTGCACCCGGGTACTCCACACTGCTCCTGGGGCCTTCACACTGCTCCCGGAGCCTCCACGCTGCTCCTGGGGCCTTCACACTGCTCCCGGGGCCTTCACACTGCTCCCGGGGCCTCCACACTGCACCCGGGACCTCCACACTGCTACCGGGGCCTTCACACTGCTCCCAGGGCCTCCACGCTGCTCCCGGGGCCTTCACACTGCTCCCAGGGCCTTCACACTGCACCCGGGGCCTCCACACTGCTCCCAGGGCCTTCACACTGCACCCGGGGCCTTCACACTGCACCCGGGGCCTTCACACTGCTTCCAGGGCCTTCACACTGCTCCCGGGGCCTTCACACTGCTCCCGGGGCCTCCACGCTGCTCCCAGGGCCTTCACACTGCACCCGGGGCCTTCACACTGCACCCGGGGCCTTCACACTGCTCCCAGGGCCTTCACACTGCTCCCGGGGCCTCCACACTGCTCCCGGGGCCTCCACACTGCTCCCGGGGCCTCCACACTGCTCCCGGGGCCTTCACACTGCTCCCGGGGCCTCCACACTGCTCCCGAGGCCTTCACACTGCTCCCAGGGCCTTCACACTGCTCCCGGGACCTTCACACTGCTCCCAGGGCCTTCACACTGCTCCCGGGGTCTTCACACTGCTCCCGGGGCCTCCACACTGCTCCCGGGGACTTCACACTGCTCCCAGGGCCTTCACACTGCTCCCGGGGCCTTCACACTGCTCCCAGGGCCTTCACACTGCTCCCGGGGCCTCCACACTGCTCCCGGGGCCTCCACGCTGCTCCTGGGGCCTTCACGCTGCTCCCAGGGTCTTCACACTGCTCCCAGGGCCTTCACACTGCTCCCTGGGCCTTCACACTGCTCCCGGGGCCTTCACACTGCTCCCTGGGCCTTCACACTGCTCCCAGGGCCTTCACACCGCTCCTGGGGCCTTCACGCCGCCCCCGAGGCCTTCACACTGCTCCCAGGGCCTTCACACTGCTCCCGGGGCCTTCACACTGCTCCCGGGGCCTCCACACTGCTCCCGGGGCCTTCACACTGCTCCCGGGGCCTCCACACTGCTCCCGAGGCCTTCACACTGCTCCCAGGGGCTTCACACTGCTCCCGGGGCCTTCACACTGCTCCCAGGGCATTCACACTGCTCCCGGGGCCTTCACACTGCTCCCGGGGCCTCCACACTGCTCCCGGGGCCTTCACACTGCTCCCAGGGCCTTCACACTGCTCCTGGGGCCTTCACGCCGCCCCCGAGGCCATCACACTGCTCCCAGGGCGTTCACACTGCTCCCGGGGCCTCCACACTGCTCCCGGGGCCTTCACACTGCTCCCGGGGCCTCCAAACTGCTCCCGGGGCCTCCACACTGCACCCAGGGCCTTCACACTGCACCCAGGGCCTTCACACTGCTCCCGGGGCCTTCACACTGCTCCCGGGGCCTTCACACTGCTCCCGTGGCCTTCACACTGCACCCAAGGCCTTCACACTGCTCCCGGGGCCTCCACACTGCTCCCGGGGCCTTCACACTGCACCCAGGGCATTCACACTGCTCCCGGGGCCTTCACACTGCTCCCGGGGCCTTCGCACTGCACCCGGAGCCTTCACACTGCTCCCGGGGCCTTCACACTGCACCCGGGGCCTTCACACTGCTCCCGGGGCCTTCACACTGCACCCGGGTCCTCCACACTGCTCCCGGGGCCTTCACACTGCTCCCGGGGCCTTCACACTGCTCCCGGGGCCTTCACACTGCTCCCGGGGCCTTCATACTGCTCCCGAGGCCTTCACACTGCACCCGGGTCCTCCACACTGCTCCCGGGGCCTTCACACTGCTCCCGGGGCCTTCACACTGCTCCCGGGGCCTCCATGCTGCTCCCGGGGCCTTCACACTGCTCCCTGGGCCTTCACTCTGCTCCCGGGGCCTTCACACTGCTCCCGGGTACTTCACACTGCTCCTGGGGCCTTCACACTGCTCCCGGGGCCTCCATGCTGCTTCCGGGGCCTCCACACTGCTCCCGGGGCCTTCACACTGCTCCCGGGGCATCCACACTGCTCCCAGGGCCTTCACACTGCTCCTGGGGCCTTCACACTGCTCCCGGGTACTTCACACTGCTCCTGCGGCCTTCACACTGCTCCCGGGGCCTCCATGCTGCTCCCGGGGCCTTCACACTGCTCCCGGGGCCTCCACGCTGCTCCCAGGGCCTTCACACTGCTCCCGGGGCCTCCACACTGTTCCCAGGGCCTTCACACTGCTCCCGGGGCCTCCACACTGCTCCCGGGGCCTTCACACTGCCCCCAGGGCCTTCACACTGCTCCCGGGGCCTTCACACTGCTCCCAGGGCCTTCACACTGCACCCGAGGCCTCCACGCTGCTCCCAGGGCCTTCACACTGCACCCAGGGCCTTCACACTGCTCCTGGGACCTCCACACTGCACCCGGGTCCTCCACACTGCTCCCGGGGCCTTCACACTGCTCCCGGGGCCTCCACGCTGCTCCTGGGGCCTTCACACTGCTCCCGGGGCCTTCACACTGCTCCCGGGGCCTCCACACCGCACGCGTGTCCTCCACACTGCTCCCGGGGCCCTCACACTGCTCCAGGGGCCTCCACGCTGCTCCTGGGGCCTTCACACTGCTCCCAGGGCCTTCACACTGCTCCCGGGCCCTCCACACTGCTCCCAGGGCCTTCACACTGCACCCGGGGCCTTCACACTGCACCCAGGGCCTTCACACTGCTCCCAGGGCCTTCACACTGCTCCCGGGGCCTCCACACTGCTCCCGGGGCCTCCACACTGCTCCCGGGGCCTCCACACTGCTCCCGGGGCCTTCACACTGCACCCGGGGCCTTCACACTGCTCCCGGGGCCTTCACACTGCTCCCAGGGCCTTCACACTGCTCCCGGGGCCTTCACACTGCTCCCAGGGCATTCACACTGCACCCGAGGCCTCCACGCTGCTCCCAGGACCTTCACACTGCACCCAGGGCCTTCACACTGCTCCTGGGGCCTCCACACTGCACCCGGGTACTCCACACTGCTCCCGGGGCCTTCACACTGCTCCCGGGGCCTCCACGCTGCTCCTGGGGCCTTCACACTGCTCCCGGGACCTTCACACTGCTTCCTGGGCCTCCACACTGCACCCGGGACCTCCACACTGCTCCCGGGGCCTTCACACTGCTCCCAGGGCCTCCACGCTGCTCCCGGGGCCTTCACACTGCTCCCGGGGCCTTCACACTGCACCCGGGGCCTCCACACTGCTCCCAGGGCCTTCACACTGCACCCGGGGCCTTCACACTGCACCCGGGGCCTTCACACTGCTTCCAGGGCCTTCACACTGCTCCCGGGGCCTTCACACTGCTCCCGGGGCCTCCACGCTGCTCCTGGGGCCTTCACGCTGCTCCCGGGGCCTTCACACTGCCCCCGGGGCCTCCACACTGCACCCGGGACCTCCACACTGCTCCCGGGGCATTCACACTGCTCCCGGGGCCTCCACGCTGCTCCCGGGGCCTTCACACTGCTCCCAGGGCCTTCACACTGCTCCCGGGGCCTCCACACTGCTCCCAGGGCCTTCACACTGCACCCGGGGCCTTCACACTGCACCCGGGGCCTTCACACTGCTCCCAGGGCCTTCACACTGCTCCCGGGGCCTCCACACTGCTCCCGGGGCCTCCACACTGCTCCCGGGGCCTCCACACTGCTCCCGGGGCCTTCACACTGCACCCGGGGCCTTCACACTGCTCCCGGGGCCTTCACACTGCTCCCAGGGCCTTCACACTGCTCCCTGGGCATCCACACTGCTCCCGGGGCCTCCACACTGCTCCTGGGGCCTCCACACTGCTCCCGGGGCCTTCACACTGCTCCCGGGGCCTTCACACTGCTCCCGGGGCCTTCACATTGCTCCCGGGGCCTCCACACTGCTCCCGGGGCCTTCACACTGCTCCCAGGGCCTTCACACTGCTCCCAGGGCCTTCACACTGCTCCCTGGGCCTTCACACTGCTCCCGGGGCCTTCACACTGCTCCCTGGGCCTTCACACTGCTCCCAGGGTCTTCACACTGCTCCTTGGGCCTTCACGCCGACCCCGAGGCCTTCACACTGCTCCCAGCACCTTCACACTGCTCCCGGGGCCTTCACACTGCTCCCGGGGCCTCCACACTGCTCCCGGGGCCTTCACACTGCTCCCGGGGCCTCCACACTGCTCCCGGGGCCTTCACACTGCTCCCAGGGCCTTCACACTGCTCCCGGGGCCTTCACACTGCTCCCAGGGCCTTCACACTGCTCCCGGGGCCTTGACACTGCTCCCAGGGCCTCCACACTGCTCCCGGGGCCTTCACACTGCTCCCAGGGCCTTCACACTGCTCCCAGGGCCTTCACGCCGCCCCCGAGGCCTTCACACTGCTCCCGGGGCCTTCACACTGCTCCCGGGGCCTTCACACTGCACCCGGGGCCTTCACACTGCTCCCGGGGCCTTCACACTGCTCCCGGGGCCTCCACACTGCTCCCGGGGCCTTCACACTGCTCCCGGGGCCTCCACACTGCTCACGGGGCCTCCACACTGCTCCCGGGGCCTTCACGCCGCCCCCGAGGCCTTCACACTGCTCCCAGGGCCTTCACACTGCTCCCGGGGCCTTCACACTGCTCCCGGGGCCTCCACACTGCTCCCGGGGCCTTCACACTGCTCCCGGGGCCACCACACTGCTCCCGAGGCCTTCACACTGCTCCCAGGGCCTTCACACTGCTCCCGGGGCCTTCACACTGCTCCCGGGGCTTCAACACTGCTCCCGGGGCCTTCACACTGCTCCCAGGGCCTTCACACTGCTCCTGGGGCCTTCACGCCGCCCCCGAGGCCTTCACACTGCTCCCAGGGCCTTCACACTGCTCCCGGGGCCTCCACACTGCTCCCGGGGCCTCCACACTGCTCCTGGGGCCTTCACGCCGCCCCCGAGGCCTTCACACTGCTCCCGGGGCCTTCACACTGCTCCCGGGGCCTTCACACTGCACCCAGGGCCTTCACACTGCACCCAGGGCCTTCACACTGCTCCCGGGGCCTTCACACTGCTTCCGGGGCCTTCACACTGCTCCCGGGGCCTTCACACTGCACCCAAGGCCTTCACACTGCTCCCGGGGCCTCCACACTGCTCCCGGGGCCTTCACACTGCACCCAGGGCCTTCACACTGCTCCCGGGGCCTTCACACTGCTCCCGGGGCCTTCACACTGCACCCGGAGCCTTCACACTGCTCCCGGGGCCTTCACACTGCACCCGGGGCCTTCACACTGCTCCCGGGGCCTTCACACTGCACCCGGGGCCTCCACACTGCTCCCGGGGCCTTCACACTGCTCCCGGGGCCTTCACACTGCTCCCGGGGCCTTCACAGTGCTCCCGGGGCCTTCATACTGCTCCCGAGGCCTTCACACTGCACCCGTGTCCCCCACACTGCTCCCGGGGCCTTCACACTGCTCCCGGAGCCTTCACACTGCTCCCGGGGCCTCCATGCTGCTCCCGGGGCCTTCACACTGCTCCCTGGGCCTTCACACTGCTCCCGGGGCCTTCACACTGCTCCCGGGTACTTCACACTGCTCCTGGGGCCTTCACACTGCTCCCGGGGCCTCCATGCTGCTCCCGGGGCCTTCACACTGCTCCCGGGGCCTTCATACTGCTCCCGGGGCCTTCACGCTGCTCCCGGGGCCTCCACACTGCTCCCGAGGCCTTCACACTGCTCCCAGGGTCTTCACACTGCTCCCGGGGCCTTCACACTGCTCCCGGGGCCTCCACACTGCTCCCGGGGCCTTCACACTGCTCCCAGGGCCTTCACACTGCTCCTGGGGCCTTCACGCCGCCCCCGAGGCCTTCACACTGCTCCCAGGGCCTTCACACTGCTCCCGGGGCCTTCACACTGCTCCCGGGGCCTCCACACTGCTCCCGGGGCCTCCACACTGCTCCTGGGGCCTTCACGCCGCCCCCGAGGCCTTCACACTGCTCCCGGGGCCTTCACACTGCTCCCGGGGCCTTCACACTGCACCCAGGGCCTTCACACTGCACCCAGGGCCTTCACACTGCTCCCGGGGCCTTCACACTGCTTCCGGGGCCTTCACACTGCTCCCGGGGCGTTCAGACTGCACCCAAGGCCTTCACACTGCTCCCGGGGCCTCCACACTGCTCCCGGGGCCTTCACACTGCACCCAGGGCCTTCACACTGCTCCCGGGGCCTTCACACTGCTCCCGGGGCCTTCGCACTGCACCCGGAGCCTTCACACTGCTCCCGGGGCCTTCACACTGCACCCGGGTCCTCCACACTGCTCCCGGGGCCTTCACACTGCTCCCGGGGCCTTCATACTGCTCCCGAGGCCTTCACACTGCACCTGTGTCCTCCACACTGCTCCCGGGGCCTTCACACTGCTCCCGGAGCCTTCACACTGCTCCCGGGGCCTCCATGCTGCTCCCGGGGCCTTCACACTGCTCCCTGGGCCTTCACACTGCTCCCGGGGCCTTCACACTGCTCCCGGGTACTTCACACTGCTCCTGGGGCCTTCACACTGCTGCCGGGGCCTCCATGCTGCTCCCGGGGCCTTCACACTGCTCCCGGGGCCTTCACACTGCTCCCGGGGCCTTCACACTGCTCCCGGGGCCTCCACACTGCTCCTGGGGCCTTCACACTGCTCCCGGGGCCTTCACACTGCTCCCTGGGCATTCACACTGCTCCCGGGGCGTCCACACTGCTCCCGGGGCGTCCACACTGCTCCCGGGGCCTCCACACTGCTCCCGGGGCCTTCACACTGCTCCCGGGGCCTTCACACTGCTCCCGGGGCCTTCACACTGCTCCCGGGGCCTTCACACTGCACCCGGGGCCTTCACACTGCTCCCGAGGACTTCACACTGCTCCCGGGGCCTTCACACTGCTCCCGGGGCCTTCACACTGCTCCCAGGGCCTTCACACTGCTCCCGGGGCCTCCACGCTGCTCCCGGGGCCTTCACACTGCTCCCGGGGCCTTCACACTGCTCCCAGGGCCTTCACACTGCTCCCGGGGCCTCCACGCTGCTCCCGGGGCCTTCACACTGCTCCCAGGGTCTTCCCACTGCTCCCAGGGCCTTCACACTGCTCCCTGGGCCTTCACACTGCTCCAGGGGCCTTCACACTGCTCCCTGGGCCTTGACACTGCTCCCAGGGCTTTCACATTGCTCCTGGGGCCTTCACGCCGCCCCCGAGGCCTTCACACTGCTCCCAGGGCCTTCACACTGCTCCCGGGGCCTTCACACTGCTCCCGGGGCCTCCACACTGCTCCCGGGGCCTTCACACTGCTCCCGGGGCCTCCACACTGCTCCCGGGGCCTTCACACTGCTCCCGGGGCCTCCACACTGCTCCCGGGGCCTTCACACTGCTCCCGGGGCCTTCACACTGCACCCAGGGCCTTCACACTGCTCCCGAGGACTTCACACTGCTCCCGGGGCCTCCACACTGCTCCCGGGGCCTTCACACTGCTCCCGGGGCCTTCACACTGCTCCCAGGGCCTTCACACTGCTCCCGGGGCCTCCACGCTGCTCCCGGGGCCTTCACACTGCTCCCAGGGTCTTCCCACTGCTCCCAGGGCCTTCACACTGCTCCCTGGGCCTTCACACTGCTCCAGGGGCCTTCACACTGCTCCCTGGGCCTTCACACTGCTCCCAGGGCTTTCACATTGCTCCTGGGGCCTTCACGCCGCCCCCGAGGCCTTCACACTGCTCCCAGGGCCTTCACACTGCTCCCGGGGCCTTCACACTGCTCCCGGGGCCTCCACACTGCTCCCGGGGCCTTCACACTGCTCCCGGGGCCTCCACACTGCTCCCGGGGCCTTCACACTGCTCCCGGGGCCTTCACACTGCTCCCGGGGCCTTCACACTGCTCCCGGGGCCTTCACACTTCACCCAGGGCCTTCACACTGCTCCCGAGGACTTCACACTGCTCCCGGGGCCTCCACACTGCTCCCGGGGCCTTCACACTGCTCCCGGGGCCTTCACACTGCTCCCAGGGCCTTCACACTGCTCCCGGGGCCTCCACGCTGCTCCCGGGGCCTTCACACTGCTCCCAGGGTCTTCCCACTGCTCCCAGGGCCTTCACACTGCTCCCTGGGCCTTCACACTGCTCCAGGGGCCTTCACACTGCTCCCTGGGCCTTCACACTGCTCCCAGGGCCTTCAAATTGCTCCTGGGGCCTTCACGCCACCCCCGAGGCCTTCACACTGCTCCCAGGGCCTTCACACTGCTCCCGGGGCCTTCACACTGCTCCCGGGGCCTCCACACTGCTCCCGGGGCCTTCACACTGCTCCCGGGGCCTCCACACTGCTCCCGAGGCCTTCACACTGCTCCCAGGGCCTTCACACTGCTCCCGGGGCCTTCACACTGCTCCCAGGGCCTTCACACTGCTCCCGGGGCCTTCACACTGCTCCCGGGGCCTCCACACTGCTCCCGGGGCCTTCACACTGCTCCCAGGGCCTTCACACTGCTCCCGGGGCCTTCACACTGCTCCCAGGGCCTTCACACTGCTCCCGGGGCCTCCACGCTGCTCCCGGGGCCTTCACACTGCTCCCAGGGTCTTCACACTGCTCCCAGGGCCTTCACACTGCTCCCTGGGCCTTCACACTGCTCCCGGGGCCTTCACACTGCTCCCTGGGCCTTCACACTGCTCCCGGGGCCTTCACACTGCTCCCTGGGCCTTCACACTGCTCCCAGGGCCTTCACACTGCTCCCGGGGCCTTCCCACTGCTCCCAGGGCCTTCACACTGCTCCCGGGGCCTCCACGCTGCTCCTGGGGCCTTCACACTGCTCCCAGGGTCTTCACACTGCTCCCAGGGCCTTCACACTGCTCCCTGGGCCTTCACACTGCTCCCGGGGCCTTCACACTGCTCCCTGGGCCTTCACACTGCTCCCAGGGCCTTCACATTGCTCCTGGGGCCTTCACGCCACCCGCGAGGCCTTCACACTGCTCCCAGGGCCTTCACACTGCTCCCAGGGCCTTCACACTGCTCCCTGGGCCTTCACACTGCTCCCGGGGCCTTCACACTGCTCCCTGGGCCTTCACACTGCTCCCAGGGCCTTCACACTGCTCCTGGGGCCTTCACGCCGCCCCCGAGGCCTTCACACTGCTCCCAGGGCCTTCACACTGCTCCCGGGGCCTTCACACTGCTCCCGGGGCCTCCACACTGCTCCCGGGGCCTTCACACTGCTCCCGGGGCCTTCACACTGCTCCCGGGGCCTCCACACTGCTCCCGGGGCCTTCACACTGCTCCCGGGGCCTCCACACTGCTCCCGAGGCCTTCACACTGCTCCCAGGGGCTTCGCACTGCTCCCGGGGCCTTCACACTGCTCCCAGGGCCTTCACACTGCTCCCGGGGCCTTCACACTGCTCCCGGGGCCTCCACACTGCTCCCGGGGCCTTCACACTGCTCCCAGGGCCTTCACACTGCTCCTGGGGCCTTCACGCCGCCCCCGAGGCCATCACACTGCTCCCAGGGCCTTCACACTGCTCCCGGGGACTCCACACTGCTCCCGGGGCATTCACACTGCTCCCGGGGCCTCCACACTGCTCCCGGGGCCTCCACACTGCACCCAGGGCCTTCACACTGCACCCAGGGCCTTCACACTGCTCCCGGGGCCTTCACACTGCTCCCGGGGCCTTCACACTGCTCCCGGAGCCTTCACACTGCACCCAAGGCCTTCACACTGCTCCCGGGGCCTCCACGCTGCTCCCGGGGCCTTCACACTGCTCCCAGGGTCTTCACACTGCTCCCAGGGCCTTCACACTGCTCTCTGGGCCTTCACACTGCTCCCGGGGCCTTCACACTGCTCCCTGGGCCTTCACACTGCTCCCGGGGCCTTCACACTGCTCCCTGGGCCTTCACACTGCTCCCAGGGCCTTCACACTGCTCCCGGGGCCTTCACACTGCTCCCAGGGCCTTCACACTGCTCCCGGGGCCTCCACGCTGCTCCTGGGGCCTTCACACTGCTCCCAGGGTCTTCACACTGCTCCCAGGGCCTTCACACTGCTCCCTGGGCCTTCACACTGCTCCCGGGGCCTTCACACTGCTCCCTGGGCCTTCACACTGCTCCCAGGGCCTTCACATTGCTCCTGGGGCCTTCACGCCACCCCCGAGGCCTTCACACTGCTCCCAGGGCCTTCACACTGCTCCCAGGGCCTTCACACTGCTCCCTGGGCCTTCACACTGCTCCCGGGGCCTTCACACTGCTCCCTGGGCCTTCACACTGCTCCCAGGGCCTTCACACTGCTCCTGGGGCCTTCACGCCGCCCCCGAGGCCTTCACACTGCTCCCAGGGCCTTCACACTGCTCCCGGGACCTTGACACTGCTCCCGGGGCCTCCACACTGCTCCCGGGGCCTTCACACTGCTCCCGGGGCCTCCACACTGCTCCTGGGGCCTTCACACTGCTCCCCGGGCCATCACACTGCTCCCTGGGCCTTCACACTGCTCCCGGGGCATCCACACTGCTCCCAGGGCCTCCACACTGCTCCCGGGGCCTCCACACTGCTCCTGGGGCATTCACACTGCTCCCAGAGTCTTCCCACTGCTCCCAGGGCCTTCACACTGCTCCCTGGGCTTTCACACTGCTCCAGGGGCCTTCACACTGCTCCCTGGGCCTTCACACTGCTCCCAGCGCCTTCACACTGCTCCAGGGGCCTTCACACTGCTCCCTGGGCCTTCACACTGCTCCCAGCGCCTTCACATTGCTCCTGGGGCCTTCACGCCGCCCCCGAGGCCTTCACACTGCTCCCAGGGCCTTCACACTTCTCCCGGGGCCTTCACACTGCTCCCGGGGCCTCCACACAGCTCCCGGGGCCTTCACACTGCTCCCGGGGCCTCCACACTGCTCCCGAGGCCTTCACACTGCTCCCAGGGCCTTCACACTGCTCCCGGGGCCTTCACACTGCTCCCGGGGCCTTCACACTGCTCCCGGGGCCTTCACACTGCACCCAGGGCCTTCACACTGCTCCCGAGGACTTCACACTGCTCCCGGGGCCTTCACACTGCTCCCGGGGCCTTCACACTGCTCCCAGGGCCTTCACACTGCTCCCGGGGCCTCCACGCTGCTCCCGGGGCCTTCACACTGCTCCCGGGGCCTTCACACTGCTCCCAGGGCCTTCACACTGCTCCCGGGGCCTCCACGCTGCTCCCGGGGCCTTCACACTGCTCCCAGGGTCTTCCCACTGCTCCCAGGGCCTTCACACTGCTCCCTGGGCCTTCACACTGCTCCAGGGGCCTTCACACTGCTCCCTGGGCCTTCACACTGCTCCCAGGGCTTTCACATTGCTCCTGGGGCCTTCACGCCGCCCCCGAGGCCTTCACACTGCTCCCAGGGCCTTCACACTGCTCCCGGGGCCTTCACACTGCTCCCGGGGCCTCCACACTGCTCCCGGGGCCTTCACACTGCTCCCGGGGCCTCCACACTGCTCCCGGGGCCTTCACACTGCTCCCGGGGCCTTCACACTGCTCCCGGGGCCTTCACACTGCTCCCGGGGCCTTCACACTGCACCCAGGGCCTTCACACTGCTCCCGAGGACTTCACACTGCTCCCGGGGCCTCCACGCTGCTCCCGGGGCCTTCACACTGCTCCCGGGGCCTTCACACTGCTCCCAGGGCCTTCACACTGCTCCCGGGGCCTCCACGCTGCTCCCGGGGCCTTCACACTGCTCCCAGGGTCTTCCCACTGCTCCCAGGGCCTTCACACTGCTCCCTGGGCCTTCACACTGCTCCAGGGGCGTTCACACTGCTCCCTGGGCCTTCACACTGCTCCCAGGGCCTTCAAATTGCTCCTGGGGCCTTCACGCCACCCCCGAGGCCTTCACACTGCTCCCAGGGCCTTCACACTGCTCCCGGGGCCTTCACACTGCTCCCGGGGCCTCCACACTGCTCCCGGGGCCTTCACACTGCTCCCGGGGCCTCCACACTGCTCCCGAGGCCTTCACACTGCTCCCAGGGCCTTCACACTGCTCCCGGGGCCTTCACACTGCTCCCAGGGCCTTCACACTGCTCCCGGGGCCTTCACACTGCTCCCGGGGCCTCCACACTGCTCCCGGGGCCTTCACACTGCTCCCAGGGCCTTCACACTGCTCCCGGGGCCTTCACACTGCTCCCAGGGCCTTCACACTGCTCCTAGGGCCTCCACGCTGCTCCTGGGGCCTTCACACTGCTCCCAGGGTCTTCACACTGCTCCCAGGGCCTTCACACTGCTCCCTGGGCCTTCACACTGCTCCCGGGGCCTTCACACTGCTCCCTGGGCCTTCACACTGCTCCCGGGGCCTTCACACTGCTCCCTGGGCCTTCACACTGCTCCCAGGGCCTTCACACTGCTCCCGGGGCCTTCCCACTGCTCCCAGGGCCTTCACACTGCTCCCGGGGCCTCCACGCTGCTCCTGGGGCCTTCACACTGCTCCCAGGGTCTTCACACTGCTCCCAGGGCCTTCACACTGCTCCCTGGGCCTTCACACTGCTCCCGGGGCCTTCACACTGCTCCCTGGGCCTTCACACTGCTCCCAGGGCCTTCACATTGCTCCTGGGGCCTTCACGCCACCCCCGAGGCCTTCACACTGCTCCCAGGGCCTTCACACTGCTCCCAGGGCCTTCACACTGCTCCCTGGGCCTTCACACTGCTCCCGGGGCCTTCACACTGCTCCCTGGGCCTTCACACTGCTCCCAGGGCCTTCACACTGCTCCTGGGGCCTTCACGCCGCCCCCGAGGCCTTCACACTGCTCCCAGGGCCTTCAAACTGCTCCCGGGGCCTTCACACTGCTCCCGGGGCCTCCACACTGCTCCCGGGGCCTTCACACTGCTCCCGGGGCCTTCACACTGCTCCCGGGGCCTCCACACTGCTCCCGGGGCCTTCACACTGCTCCCGGGGCCTCCACACTGCTCCCGAGGCCTTCACACTGCTCCCAGGGGCTTCACACTGCTCCCGGGGCCTTCACACTGCTCCCAGGGCCTTCACACTGCTCCCGGGGCCTTCACACTGCTCCCGGGGCCTCCACACTGCTCCCGGGGCCTTCACACTGCTCCCAGGGCCTTCACACTGCTCCTGGGGCCTTCACGCCGCCCCCGAGGCCATCACACTGCTCCCAGGGCCTTCACACTGCTCCCGGGGCCTCCACACTGCTCCCGGGGCATTCACACTGCTCCCGGGGCCTCCACACTGCTCCCGGGGCCTCCACACTGCACCCAGGGCCTTCACACTGCACCCAGGGCCTTCACACTGCTCCCGGGGCCTTCACACTGCTCCCGGGGCCTTCACACTGCTCCCGGGGCCTTCACACTGCACCCAAGGCCTTCACACTGCTCCCGGGGCCTCCACGCTGCTCCCGGGGCCTTCACACTGCTCCCAGGGTCTTCACACTGCTCCCAGGGCCTTCACACTGCTCCCTGGGCCTTCACACTGCTCCCGGGGCCTTCACACTGCTCCCTGGGCCTTCACACTGCTCCCGGGGCCTTCACACTGCTCCCTGGGCCTTCACACTGCTCCCAGGGCCTTCACACTGCTCCCGGGGCCTTCACACTGCTCCCAGGGCCTTCACACTGCTCCCGGGGCCTCCACGCTGCTCCTGGGGCCTTCACACTGCTCCCAGGGTCTTCACACTGCTCCCAGGGCCTTCACACTGCTCCCTGGGCCTTCACACTGCTCCCGGGGCCTTCACACTGCTCCCTGGGCCTTCACACTGCTCCCAGGGCCTTCACATTGCTCCTGGGGCCTTCACGCCACCCCCGAGGCCTTCACACTGCTCCCAGGGCCTTCACACTGCTCCCAGGGCCTTCACACTGCTCCCTGGGCCTTCACACTGCTCCCGGGGCCTTCACACTGCTCCCTGGGCCTTCACACTGCTCCCAGGGCCTTCACACTGCTCCTGGGGCCTTCACGCCGCCCCCGAGGCCTTCACACTGCTCCCAGGGCCTTCACACTGCTCCCGGGACCTTGACACTGCTCCCGGGGCCTCCACACTGCTCCCGGGGCCTTCACACTGCTCCCGGGGCCTCCACACTGCTCCTGGGGCCTTCACACTGCTCCCCGGGCCTTCACACTGCTCCCTGGGCCTTCACACTGCTCCCGGGGCATCCACACTGCTCCCAGGGCCTCCACACTGCTCCCGGGGCCTCCACACTGCTCCTGGGGCCTTCACACTGCTCCCAGAGTCTTCCCACTGCTCCCAGGGCCTTCACACTGCTCCCTGGGCCTTCACACTGCTCCAGGGGCCTTCACACTGCTCCCTGGGCCTTCACACTGCTCCCAGCGCCTTCACACTGCTCCAGGGGCCTTCACACTGCTCCCTGGGCCTTCACACTGCTCCCAGCGCCTTCACATTGCTCCTGGGGCCTTCACGCCGCCCCCGAGGCCTTCACACTGCTCCCAGGGCCTTCACACTTCTCCCGGGGCCTTCACACTGCTCCCGGGGCCTCCACACAGCTCCCGGGGCCTTCACACTGCTCCCGGGGCCTCCACACTGCTCCCGAGGCCTTCACACTGCTCCCAGGGCCTTCACACTGCTCCCGGGGCCTTCACACTGCTCCCAGGGCCTTCACACTGCTCCCGGGGCCTTCACACTGCTCCCGGGGCCTCCACACTGCTCCCGGGGCCTTCACACTGCTCCCAGGGCCTTCACACTGCTCCCGGGGCCTTCACACTGCTCCCAGGGCCTTCACACTGCTCCCGGGGCCTTCACACTGCTCCCAGGGCCTTCACACTGCTCCTAGGGCCTCCACGCTGCTCCTGGGGCCTTCACACTGCTCCCAGGGTCTTCACACTGCTCCCAGGGCCTTCACACTGCTCCCTGGGCCTTCACACTGCTCCCGGGGCCTTCACACTGCTCCCTGGGCCTTCACACTGCTCCCGGGGCCTTCACACTGCTCCCTGGGCCTTCACACTGCTCCCAGGGCCTTCACACTGCTCCCGGGGCCTTCCCACTGCTCCCAGGGCCTTCACACTGCTCCCGGGGCCTCCACGCTGCTCCTGGGGCCTTCACACTGCTCCCAGGGTCTTCACACTGCTCCCAGGGCCTTCACATTGCTCCCTGGGCCTTCACACTGCTCCCGGGGCCTTCACACTGCTCCCTGGGCCTTCACACTGCTCCCAGGGCCTTCACATTGCTCCTGGGGCCTTCACGCCACCCCCGAGGCCTTCACACTGCTCCCAGGGCCTTCACACTGCTCCCAGGGCCTTCACACTGCTCCCTGGGCCTTCACACTGCTCCCGGGGCCTTCACACTGCTCCCTGGGCCTTCACACTGCTCCCAGGGCCTTCACACTGCTCCTGGGGCCTTCACGCCGCCCCCGAGGCCTTCACACTGCTCCCAGGGCCTTCACACTGCTCCCGGGGCCTTCACACTGCTCCCGGGGCCTCCACACTGCTCCCGGGGCCTTCACACTGCTCCCGGGGCCTTCACACTGCTCCCGGGGCCTCCACACTGCTCCCGGGGCCTTCACACTGCTCCCGGGGCCTCCACACTGCTCCCGAGGCCTTCACACTGCTCCCAGGGGCTTCACACTGCTCCCGGGGCCTTCACACTGCTCCCAGGGCCTTCACACTGCTCCCGGGGCCTTCACACTGCTCCCGGGGCCTCCACACTGCTCCCGGGGCCTTCACACTGCTCCCAGGGCCTTCACACTGCTCCTGGGGCCTTCACGCCGCCCCCGAGGCCATCACACTGCTCCCAGGGCCTTCACACTGCTCCCGGGGCCTCCACACTGCTCCCGGGGCATTCACACTGCTCCCGGGGCCTCCACACTGCTCCCGGGGCCTCCACACTGCACCCAGGGCCTTCACACTGCACCCAGGGCCTTCACACTGCTCCCGGGGCCTTCACACTGCTCCCGGGGCCTTCACACTGCTCCCGGGGCCTTCACACTGCACCCAAGGCCTTCACACTGCTCCCGGGGCCTCCACGCTGCTCCCGGGGCCTTCACACTGCTCCCAGGGTCTTCACACTGCTCCCAGGGCCTTCACACTGCTCCCTGGGCCTTCACACTGCTCCCGGGGCCTTCACACTGCTCCCTGGGCCTTCACACTGCTCCCGGGGCCTTCACACTGCTCCCTGGGCCTTCACACTGCTCCCAGGGCCTTCACACTGCTCCCGGGGCCTTCACACTGCTCCCAGGGCCTTCACACTGCTCCCGGGGCCTCCACGCTGCTCCTGGGGCCTTCACACTGCTCCCAGGGTCTTCACACTGCTCCCAGGGCCTTCACACTGCTCCCTGGGCCTTCACACTGCTCCCGGGGCCTTCACACTGCTCCCTGGGCCTTCACACTGCTCCCAGGGCCTTCACATTGCTCCTGGGGCCTTCACGCCACCCCCGAGGCCTTCACACTGCTCCCAGGGCCTTCACACTGCTCCCAGGGCCTTCACACTGCTCCCTGGGCCTTCACACTGCTCCCGGGGCCTTCACACTGCTCCCTGGGCCTTCACACTGCTCCCAGGGCCTTCACACTGCTCCTGGGGCCTTCACGCCGCCCCCGAGGCCTTCACACTGCTCCCAGGGCCTTCACACTGCTCCCGGGACCTTGACACTGCTCCCGGGGCCTCCACACTGCTCCCGGGGCCTTCACACTGCTCGCGGGGCCTCCACACTGCTCCTGGGGCCTTCACACTGCTCCCCGGGCCTTCACACTGCTCCCTGGGCCTTCACACTGCTCCCGGGGCATCCACACTGCTCCCAGGGCCTCCACACTGCTCCCGGGGCCTCCACACTGCTCCTGGGGCCTTCACACTGCTCCCAGAGTCTTCCCACTGCTCCCAGGGCCTTCACACTGCTCCCTGGGCCTTCACACTGCTCCAGGGGCCTTCACACTGCTCCCTGGGCCTTCACACTGCTCCCAGCGCCTTCACACTGCTCCAGGGGCCTTCACACTGCTCCCTGGGCCTTCACACTGCTCCCAGCGCCTTCACATTGCTCCTGGGGCCTTCACGCCGCCCCCGAGGCCTTCACACTGCTCCCAGGGCCTTCACACTTCTCCCGGGGCCTTCACACTGCTCCCGGGGCCTCCACACAGCTCCCGGGGCCTTCACACTGCTCCCGGGGCCTCCACACTGCTCCCGAGGCCTTCACACTGCTCCCAGGGCCTTCACACTGCTCCCGGGGCCTTCACACTGCTCCCAGGGCCTTCACACTGCTCCCGGGGCCTTCACACTGCTCCCGGGGCCTCCACACTGCTCCCGGGGCCTTCACACTGCTCCCAGGGCCTTCACACTGCTCCCGGGGCCTTCACACTGCTCCCAGGGCCTTCACACTGCACCCGGGGCCTTCACACTGCTCCCGGGGCCTTCACACTGCACCCGGGGCCTCCACACTGCACCCAGGGCCTTCACACTGCTCCCGGGGCCTTCACACTGCTCCCAGGGCCTTCACACTGCTCCCGGGGCCTTCACACTGCTCCCGGGGCCTTCACACTGCACCCAGGGCCTTCACACTGCTCCCGGGGCCTTCACACTGCTTCCGGGGCCTTCACACTGCTCCCGGGGCCTTCACACTGCACCCAAGGCCTTCACACTGCTCCCGGGGCCTCCACACTGCTCCCGGGGCCTTCACACTGCACCCAGGGCCTTCACACTGCTCCCGGGACCTTCACACTGCTCCCGGGGCCTTCACACTGCACCCGGAGCCTTCACACTGCTCCCGGGGCCTTCACACTGCACCCGGGGCCTTCACACTGCTCCCGGGGCCTTCACACTGCACCCGGGGCCTCCACACTGCTCCCGGGGCCTTCACACTGCTCCCGGGGCCTTCACACTGCTCCCGGGGCCTTCACAGTGCTCCCGGGGCCTTCATACTGCTCCCGAGGCCTTCACACTGCACCCGTGTCCTCCACACTGCTCCCGGGGCCTTCACACTGCTCCCGGAGCCTTCACACTGCTCCCGGGGCCTCCACGCTGCTCCCGGGGCCTTCACACTGCTCCCTGGGCCTTCACACTGCTCCCGGGGCCTTCACACTGCTCCCGGGTACTTCACACTGCTCCTGGGGCCTTCACACTGCTCCCGGGGCCACCATGCTGCTCCCGGGGCCTTCACACTGCTCCCAGGGCCTTCATACTGCTCCCGGGGCCTTCACGCTGCTCCCGGGGCCTCCACACTGCTCCCGAGGCCTTCACACTGCTCCCAGGGTCTTCACACTGCTCCCGGGGCCTTCACACTGCTCCCGGGGCCTCCACACTGCTCCCGGGGCCTTCACACTGCTCCCAGGGCCTTCACACTGCTCCTGGGGCCTTCACGCCGCCCCCGAGGCCTTCACACTGCTCCCAGGGCCTTCACACTGCTCCCGGGGCCTTCACACTGCTCCCGGGGCCTCCACACTGCTCCCGGGGCCTCCACACTGCTCCTGGGGCCTTCACGCCGCCCCCGAGGCCTTCACACTGCTCCCGGGGCCTTCACACTGCTCCCGGGGCCTTCACACTGCACCCAGGGCCTTCACACTGCACCCAGGGCCTTCACACTGCTCCCGGGGCCTTCACACTGCTCCCGGGGCCTCCACACTGCTCCCGGGGCCTTCACACTGCTCCCGGGGCCTCCACACTGCTCCCGAGGCCTTCACACTGCTCCCAGGGGCTTCACACTGCTCCCGGGGCCTTCACACTGCTCCCAGGGCCTTCACACTGCTCCCGGGGCCTTCACACTGCTCCCGGGGCCTCCACACTGCTCCCGGGGCCTTCACACTGCTCCCAGGGCCTTCACACTGCTCCTGGGGCCTTCACGCCGCCCCCGAGGCCATCACACTGCTCCCAGGGCCTTCACACTGCTCCCGGGGCCTCCACACTGCTCCCGGGGCATTCACACTGCTCCCGGGGCCTCCACACTGCTCCCGGGGCCTCCACACTGCACCCAGGGCCTTCACACTGCACCCAGGGCCTTCACACTGCTCCCGGGGCCTTCACACTGCTCCCGGGGCCTTCACACTGCTCCCGGGGCCTTCACACTGCACCCAAGGCCTTCACACTGCTCCCGGGGCCTCCACGCTGCTCCCGGGGCCTTCACACTGCTCCCAGGGTCTTCACACTGCTCCCAGGGCCTTCACACTGCTCCCTGGGCCTTCACACTGCTCCCGGGGCCTTCACACTGCTCCCTGGGCCTTCACACTGCTCCCGGGGCCTTCACACTGCTCCCTGGGCCTTCACACTGCTCCCAGGGCCTTCACACTGCTCCCGGGGCCTTCACACTGCTCCCAGGGCCTTCACACTGCTCCCGGGGCCTCCACGCTGCTCCTGGGGCCTTCACACTGCTCCCAGGATCTTCACACTGCTCCCAGGGCCTTCACACTGCTCCCTGGGCCTTCACACTGCTCCCGGGGCCTTCACACTGCTCCCTGGGCCTTCACACTGCTCCCAGGGCCTTCACATTACTCCTGGGGCCTTCACGCCACCCCCGAGGCCTTCACACTGCTCCCAGGGCCTTCACACTGCTCCCAGGGCCTTCACACTGCTCCCTGGGCCTTCACACTGCTCCCGGGGCCTTCACACTGCTCCCTGGGCCTTCACACTGCTCCCAGGGCCTTCACACTGCTCCTGGGGCCTTCACGCCGCCCCCGAGGCCTTCACACTGCTCCCAGGGCCTTCACACTGCTCCCGGGACCTTGACACTGCTCCCGGGGCCTCCACACTGCTCCCGGGGCCTTCACACTGCTCCCGGGGCCTCCACACTGCTCCTGGGGCCTTCACACTGCTCCCCGGGCCTTCACACTGCTCCCTGGGCCTTCACACTGCTCCCGGGGCATCCACACTGCTCCCAGGGCCTCCACACTGCTCCCGGGTCCTCCACACTGCTCCTGGGGCCTTCACACTGCTCCCAGAGTCTTCCCACTGCTCCCAGGGCCTTCACACTGCTCCCTGGGCCTTCACACTGCTCCAGGGGCCTTCACACTGCTCCCTGGGCCTTCACACTGCTCCCAGCGCCTTCACACTGCTCCCGGGGCCTTCACACTGCTCCCTGGGCCTTCACACTGCTCCCAGGGCCTTCACACTGCTCCTGGGGCCTTCACGCCGCCCCCGAGGCCTTCACACTGCTCCCAGGGCCTTCACACTGCTCCCGGGGCCTTCACACTGCTCCCGGGGCCTCCACACTGCTCCCGGGGCCTTCACACTGCTCCCGGGGCCTTCACACTGCTCCCGGGGCCTCCACACTGCTCCCGGGGCCTTCACACTGCTCCCGGGGCCTCCACACTGCTCCCGAGGCCTTCACACTGCTCCCAGGGGCTTCACACTGCTCCCGGGGCCTTCACACTGCTCCCAGGGCCTTCACACTGCTCCCGGGGCCTTCACACTGCTCCCGGGGCCTCCACACTGCTCCCGGGGCCTTCACACTGCTCCCAGGGCCTTCACACTGCTCCTGGGGCCTTCACGCCGCCCCCGAGGCCATCACACTGCTCCCAGGGCCTTCACACTGCTCCCGGGGCCTCCACACTGCTCCCGGGGCATTCACACTGCTCCCGGGGCCTCCACACTGCTCCCGGGGCCTCCACACTGCACCCAGGGCCTTCACACTGCACCCAGGGCCTTCACACTGCTCCCGGGGCCTTCACACTGCTCCCGGGGCCTTCACACAGCTCCCGGGGCCTTCACACTGCACCCAAGACCTTCACACTGCTCCCGGGGCCTCCACGCTGCTCCCGGGGCCTTCACACTGCTCCCAGGGTCTTCACACTGCTCCCAGGGCCTTCACACTGCTCCCTGGGCCTTCACACTGCTCCCGGGGCCTTCACACTGCTCCCTGGGCCTTCACACTGCTCCCGGGGCCTTCACACTGCTCCCTGGGCCTTCACACTGCTCCCAGGGCCTTCACACTGCTCCCGGGGCCTTCACACTGCTCCCAGGGCCTTCACACTGCTCCCGGGGCCTCCACGCTGCTCCTGGGGCCTTCACACTGCTCCCAGGGTCTTCACACTGCTCCCAGGGCCTTCACACTGCTCCCTGGGCCTTCACACTGCTCCCGGGGCCTTCACACTGCTCCCTGGGCCTTCACACTGCTCCCAGGGCCTTCACATTGCTCCTGGGGCCTTCACGCCACCCCCGAGGCCTTCACACTGCTCCCAGGGCCTTCACACTGCTCCCAGGGCCTTCACACTGCTCCCTGGGCCTTCACACTGCTCCCGGGGCCTTCACACTGCTCCCTGGGCCTTCATACTGCTCCCAGGGCCTTCACACTGCTCCTGGGGCCTTCACGCCGCCCCCGAGGCCTTCACACTGCTCCCAGGGCCTTCACACTGCTCCCGGGACCTTGACACTGCTCCCGGGGCCTCCACACTGCTCCCGGGGCCTTCACACTGCTCGCGGGGCCTCCACACTGCTCCTGGGGCCTTCACACTGCTCCCCGGGCCTTCACACTGCTCCCTGGGCCTTCACACTGCTCCCGGGGCATCCACACTGCTCCCAGGGCCTCCACACTGCTCCCGGGGCCTCCACACTGCTCCTGGGGCCTTCACACTGCTCCCAGAGTCTTCCCACTGCTCCCAGGGCCTTCACACTGCTCCCTGGGCCTTCACACTGCTCCAGGGGCCTTCACACTGCTCCCTGGGCCTTCACACTGCTCCCAGCGCCTTCACACTGCTCCAGGGGCCTTCACACTGCTCCCTGGGCCTTCACACTGCTCCCAGCGCCTTCACATTGCTCCTGGGGCCTTCACGCCGCCCCCGAGGCCTTCACACTGCTCCCAGGGCCTTCACACTTCTCCCGGGGCCTTCACACTGCTCCCGGGGCCTCCACACAGCTCCCGGGGCCTTCACACTGCTCCCGGGGCCTCCACACTGCTCCCGAGGCCTTCACACTGCTCCCAGGGCCTTCACACTGCTCCCGGGGCCTTCACACTGCTCCCAGGGCCTTCACACTGCTCCCGGGGCCTTCACACTGCTCCCGGGGCCTCCACACTGCTCCCGGGGCCTTCACACTGCTCCCAGGGCTTTCACACTGCTCCCGGGGCCTTCACACTGCTCCCAGGGCCTTCACACTGCACCCGGGGCCTTCACACTGCTCCCGGGGCCTTCACACTGCACCCGGGGCCTCCACACTGCACCCAGGGCCTTCACACTGCTCCCGGGGCCTTCACACTGCTCCCAGGGCCTTCACACTGCTCCCGGGGCCTTCACACTGCTCCCGGGGCCTTCACACTGCACCCAGGGCCTTCACACTGCTCCCGGGGCCTTCACACTGCTTCCGGGGCCTTCACACTGCTCCCGGGGCCTTCACACTGCACCCAAGGCCTTCACACTGCTCCCGGGGCCTCCACACTGCTCCCGGGGCCTTCACACTGCACCCAGGGCCTTCACACTGCTCCCGGGACCTTCACACTGCTCCCGGGGCCTTCACACTGCACCCGGAGCCTTCACACTGCTCCCGGGGCCTTCACACTGCACCCGGGGCCTTCACACTGCTCCCGGGGCCTTCACACTGCACCCGGGGCCTCCACACTGCTCCCGGGGCCTTCACACTGCTCCCGGGGCCTTCACACTGCTCCCGGGGCCTTCACAGTGCTCCCGGGGCCTTCATACTGCTCCCGAGGCCTTCACACTGCACCCGTGTCCTCCACACTGCTCCCGGGGCCTTCACACTGCTCCCGGAGCCTTCACACTGCTCCCGGGGCCTCCATGCTGCTCCCGGGGCCTTCACACTGCTCCCTGGGCCTTCACAATGCTCCCGGGGCCTTCACACTGCTCCCGGGTACTTCACACTGCTCCTGGGGCCTTCACACTGCTCCCGGGGCCTCCATGCTGCTCCCGGGGCCTTCACACTGCTCCCGGGGCCTTCATACTGCTCCCGGGGCCTTCACGCTGCTCCCGGGGCCTCCACACTGCTCCCGAGGCCTTCACACTGCTCCCAGGGTCTTCACACTGCTCCCGGGGCCTTCACACTGCTCCCGGGGCCTCCACACTGCTCCCGGGGCCTTCACACTGCTCCCAGGGCCTTCACACTGCTCCTGGGGCCTTCACGCCGCCCCCGAGGCCTTCACACTGCTCCCAGGGCCTTCACACTGCTCCCGGGGCCTTCACACTGCTCCCGGGGCCTCCACACTGCTCCCGGGGCCTCCACACTGCTCCTGGGGCCTTCACGCCGCCCCCGAGGCCTTCACACTGCTCCCGGGGCCTTCACACTGCTCCCGGGGCCTTCACACTGCACCCAGGGCCTTCACACTGCACCCAGGGCCTTCACACTGCTCCCGGGGCCTTCACACTGCTTCCGGGGCCTTCACACTGCTCCCGGGGCGTTCAGACTGCACCCAAGGCCTTCACACTGCTCCCGGGGCCTCCACACTGCTCCCGGGGCCTTCACACTGCACCCAGGGCCTTCACACTGCTCCCGGGGCCTTCACACTGCTCCCGGGGCCTTCGCACTGCACCCGGAGCCTTCACACTGCTCCCGGGGCCTTCACACTGCACCCGGGTCCTCCACACTGCTCCCGGGGCCTTCACACTGCTCCCGGGGCCTTCATACTGCTCCCGAGGCCTTCACACTGCACCTGTGTCCTCCACACTGCTCCCGGGGCCTTCACACTGCTCCCGGAGCCTTCACACTGCTCCCGGGGCCTCCATGATGCTCCCGGGGCCTTCACACTGCTCCCTGGGCCTTCACACTGCTCCCGGGGCCTTCACACTGCTCCCGGGTACTTCACACTGCTCCTGGGGCCTTCACACTGCTGCCGGGGCCTCCATGCTGCTCCCGGGGCCTTCACACTGCTCCCGGGGCCTTCACACTGCTCCCGGGGCCTTCACACTGCTCCCGGGGCCTCCACACTGCTCCTGGGGCCTTCACACTGCTCCCAGGGCCTTCACACTGCTCCCTGGGCATTCACACTGCTCCCGGGGCGTCCACACTGCTCCCGGGGCGTCCACACTGCTCCCGGGGCCTCCACACTGCTCCCGGGGCCTTCACACTGCTCCCGGGGCCTTCACACTGCTCCCGGGGCCTTCACACTGCTCCCGGGGCCTTCACACTGCACCCAGGGCCTTCACACTGCTCCCGAGGACTTCACACTGCTCCCGGGGCCTTCACACTGCTCCCGGGCCCTTCACACTGCTCCCAGGGCCTTCACACTGCTCCCGGGGCCTCCACGCTGCTCCCGGGGCCTTCACACTGCTCCCGGGGCCTTCACACTGCTCCCAGGGCCTTCACACTGCTCCCGGGGCCTCCACGCTGCTCCCGGGGCCTTCACACTGCTCCCAGGGTCTTCCCACTGCTCCCAGGGCCTTCACACTGCTCCCTGGGCCTTCACACTGCTACAGGGGCCTTCACACTGCTCCCTGGGCCTTCACACTGCTCCCAGGGCTTTCACATTGCTCCTGGGGCCTTCACGCCGCCCCCGAGGCCTTCACACTGCTCCCAGGGCCTTCACACTGCTCCCGGGGCCTTCACACTGCTCCCGGGGCCTCCACACTGCTCCCGGGGCCTTCACACTGCTCCCGGGGCCTCCACACTGCTCCCGGGGCCTTCACACTGCTCCCGAGGACTTCACACTGCTCCCGGGGCCTCCACACTGCTCCCGGGGCCTTCACACTGCTCCCGGGGCCTTCACACTGCTCCCAGGGCCTTCACACTGCTCCCGGGGCCTCCACGCTGCTCCCGGGGCCTTCACACTGCTCCCAGGGTCTTCCCACTGCTCCCAGGGCCTTCACACTGCTCCCTGGGCCTTCACACTGCTCCAGGGGCCTTCACACTGCTCCCTGGGCCTTCACACTGCTCCCAGGGCCTTCAAATTGCTCCTGGGGCCTTCACGCCACCCCCGAGACCTTCACACTGCTCCCAGGGCCTTCACACTGCTCCCGGGGCCTTCACACTGCTCCCGGGGCCTCCACACTGCTCCCGGGGCCTTCACACTGCTCCCGTGGCCTCCACACTGCTCCCGAGGCCTTCACACTGCTCCCAGGGCCTTCACACTGCTCCCGGGGCCTTCACACTGCTGCCAGGGCCTTCACACTGCTCCCGGGGCCTTCACACTGCTCCCGGGGCCTCCACACTGCTCCCGGGGCCTTCACACTGCTCCCAGGGCCTTCACACTGCTCCCGGGGCCTTCACACTGCTCCCAGGGCCTTCACACTGCTCCCGGGGCCTCCACGCTGCTCCTGGGGCCTTCACACTGCTCCCAGGGTCTTCACACTGCTCCCAGGGCCTTCACACTGCTCCCTGGGCCTTCACACTGCTCCCGGGGCCTTCACACTGCTCCCTGGGCCTTCACACTGCTCCCGGGGCCTTCACACTGCTCCCTGGGCCTTCACACTGCTCCCAGGGCCTTCACACTGCTCCCGGGGCCTTCCCACTGCTCCCAGGGCCTTCACACTGCTCCCAGGGTCTTCACACTGCTCCCGGGGCCTCCACGCTGCTCCTGGGGCCTTCACACTGCTCCCAGGGTCTTCACACTGCTCCCAGGGCCTTCACACTGCTCCCTGGGCCTTCACACTGCTCCCGGGGCCTTCACACTGCTCCCTGGGCCTTCACACTGCTCCCAGGGCCTTCACATTGCTCCTGGGGCCTTCACGCCACCCCCGAGGCCTTCACACTGCTCCCAGGGCCTTCACACTGCTCCCAGGGCCTTCACACTGCTCCCTGGGCCTTCACACTGCTCCCGGGGCCTTCACACTGCTCCCTGGGCCTTCACACTGCTCCCAGGGCCTTCACACTGCTCCTGGGGCCTTCACGCCGCCCCCGAGGCCTTCACACTGCTCCCAGGGCCTTCACACTGCTCCCGGGGCCTTCACACTGCTCCTGGGGCCTCCACACTGCTCCCGGGGCCTTCACACTGCTCCCGGGGCCTTCACACTGCTCCCGGGGCCTCCACACTGCTCCCGGGGCCTTCACACTGCTCCCGGGGCCTCCACACTGCTCCCGAGGCCTTCACACTGCTCCCAGGGGCTTCACACTGCTCCCGGGGCCTTCACACTGCTCCCAGGGCCTTCACACTGCTCCCGGGGCCTTCACACTGCTCCCGGGGCCTCCACACTGCTCCCGGGGCCTTCACACTGCTCCCAGGGCCTTCACACTGCTCCTGGGGCCTTCACGCCGCCCCCGAGGCCATCACACTGCTCCCAGGGCCTTCACACTGCTCCCGGGGCCTCCACACTGCTCCCGGGGCATTCACACTGCTCCCGGGGCCTCCACACTGCTCCCGGGGCCTCCACACTGCACCCAGGGCCTTCACACTGCACCCAGGGCCTTCACACTGCTCCCGGGGCCTTCACACTGCTCCCGGGGCCTTCACACTGCTCCCTGGGCCTTCACACTGCTCCCGGGGCCTTAACACTGCTCCCTGGGCCTTCACACTGCTCCCAGGGCCTTCACACTGCTCCCGGGGCCTTCACACTGCTCCAAGGGCCTTCACACTGCTCCCGGGGCCTCCACGCTGCTCCTGGGGCCTTCACACTGCTCCCAGGGTCTTCACACTGCTCCCAGGGCCTTCACACTGCTCCCTGGGCCTTCACACTGCTCCCGGGGCCTTCACACTGCTCCCTGGGCCTTCACACTGCTCCCAGGGCCTTCACATTGCTCCTGGGGCCTTCACGCCACCCCCGAGGCCTTAACACTGCTCCCAGGGCCTTCACACTGCTCCCAGGGCCTTCACACTGCTCCCTGGGTCTTCACACTGCTCCCGGGGCCTTCACACTGCTCCCTGGGCCTTCACACTGCTCCCAGGGCCTTCACACTGCTCCTGGGGCCTTCACGCCGCCCCCGAGGCCTTCACACTGCTCCCAGGGCCTTCACACTGCTCCCGGGACCTTGACACTGCTCCCGGGGCCTCCACACTGCTCCCGGGGCCTTCACACTGCTCCCGGGGCCTCCACACTGCTCCTGGGGCCTTCACACTGCTCCCCGGGCCTTCACACTGCTCCCTGGGCCTTCACACTGCTCCCGGGGCATCCACACTGCTCCCAGGGCCTCCACACTGCTCCCGGGGCCTCCACACTGCTCCTGGGGCCTTCACACTGCTCCCAGAGTCTTCCCACTGCTCCCAGGGCCTTCACACTGCTCCCTGGGCCTTCACACTGCTCCAGGGGCCTTCACCCTGCTCCCTGGGCCTTCACACTGCTCCCAGCGCCTTCACACTGCTCCAGGGGCCTTCACACTGCTCCCTGGGCCTTCACACTGCTCCCAGCGCCTTCACATTGCTCCTGGGGCCTTCACGCCGCCCCCGAGGCCTTCACACTGCTCCCAGGGCCTTCACACTTCTCCCGGGGCCTTCACACTGCTCCCGGGGCCTCCACACAGCTCCCGGGGCCTTCACACTGCTCCCGGGGCCTCCACACTGCTCCCGAGGCCTTCACACTGCTCCCAGGGCCTTCACACTGCTCCCGGGGCCTTCACACTGCTCCCAGGGCCTTCACACTGCTCCCGGGGCCTTCACACTGCTCCCGGGGCCTCCACACTGCTCCCGGGGCCTTCACACTGCTCCCAGGGCCTTCACACTGCTCCCGGGGCCTTCACACTGCTCCCAGGGCCTTCACACTGCTCCCGGGGCCTCCACGCTGCTCCTGGGGCCTTCACGCTGCTCCCAGGGTCTTCACACTGCTCCCAGGGCCTTCACACTGCTCCCGGGGCCTTCACACTGCTCCCGGGGCCTTCACACTGCTCCCTGGGCCTTCACACTGCTCCCAGGGCCTTCACACCGCTCCTGGGGCCTTCACGCCGCCCCCGAGGCCTTCACACTGCTCCCAGGGCCTTCACACTGCTCCCGGGGCCTTCACACTGCTCCCGGGGCCTCCACACTGCTCCCGGGGCCTTCACACTGCTCCCGGGGCCTCCACACTGCTCCCGAGGCCTTCACACTGCTCCCAGGGGCTTCACACTGCTCCCGGGGCCTTCACACTGCTCCCAGGGCCTTCACACTGCTCCCGGGGCCTTCACACTGCTCCCGGGGCCTCCACACTGCTCCCGGGGCCTTCACACTGCTCCCAGGGCCTTCACACTGCTCCTGGGGCCTTCACGCCGCCCCCGAGGCCATCACACTGCTCCCAGGGCCTTCACACTGCTCCCGGGGCCTCCACACTGCTCCCGGGGCCTTCACACTGCTCCCGGGGCCTCCACACTGCTCCCGGGGCCTCCACACTGCTCCTGGGGCCTTCACGCCGCCCCCGAGGCCTTCACACTGCTCCCGGGGCCTTCACACTGCTCCCGGGGCCTTCACACTGCTCCCGGGGCCTTCGCACTGCACCCGGAGCCTTCACACTGCTCCCGGGGCCTTCACACTGCACCCGGGGCCTTCACACTGCTCCCGGGGCCTTCACACTGCACCCGGGTCCTCCACACTGCTCCCGAGGCCTTCACACTGCTCCCGGGGACTTCACACTGCTCCCGGGGCCTTCACACTGCTCCCGGGGCCTTCATACTGCTCCCGAGGCCTTCACACTGCACCCGGGTCCTCCACACTGCTCCCGGGGCCTTCACACTGCTCCCGGGGCCTTCACACTGCTCCCGGGGCCTCCATGCTGCTCCCGGGGCCTTCACACTGCTCCCTGGGCCTTCACTCTGCTCCCGGGGCCTTCACACTGCTCCCGGGTACTTCACACTGCTCCTGGGGCCTTCACACTGCTCCCGGGGCCTCCATGCTGCTTCCGGGGCCTCCACACTGCTCCCGGGGCCTTCACACTGCTCCCGGGGCATCCACACTGCTCCCAGGGCATTCACACTGCTCCTGGGGCCTTCACACTGCTCCCGGGTACTTCACACTGCTCCTGCGGCCTTCACACTGCTCCCGGGGCCTCCATGCTGCTCCCGGGGCCTTCACACTGCTCCCGGGGCCTCCACGCTGCTCCCAGGGCCTTCACACTGCTCCCGGGGCCTCCACACTGTTCCCAGGGCCTTCACACTGCTCCCGGGGCCTCCACACTGCTCCCGGGGCCTTCACACTGCCCCCAGGGCCTTCACACTGCTCCCGGGGCCTTCACACTGCTCCCAGGGCCTTCACACTGCACCCGAGGCCTCCACGCTGCTCCCAGGGCCTTCACACTGCACCCAGGGCCTTCACATTGCTCCTGGGACCTCCACACTGCACCCGGGTCCTCCACACTGCTCCCGGGGCCTTCACACTGCTCCCGGGGCCTCCACGCTGCTCCTGGGGCCTTCACACTGCTCCCGGGGCCTTCACACTGCTCCCGGGGCCTCCACACTGCACGCGGGTCCTCCACACTGCTCCCGGGGCCCTCACACTGCTCCAGGGGCCTCCACGCTGCTCCCAGGGCCTTCACACTGCTCCCGGGGCCTCCACACTGCTCCCGGGGCCTCCACACTGCTCCCGGGGCCTCCACACTGCTCCCGGGGCCTTCACTCTGCACCCGGGGCCTTCACACTGCTCCCGGGGCCTTCACACTGCTCCCAGGGCCTTCACACTGCTCCCGGGGCCTTCACACTGCTCCCAGGGCATTCACACTGCACCCGAGGCCTCCACGCTGCTCCCAGGGCCTTCACACTGCACCCAGGGCCTTCACACTGCTCCTGGGGCCTCCACACTGCACCAGGGTACTCCACACTGCTCCCGGGGCCTTCACACTGCTCCCGGGGCCTCCACGCTGCTCCTGGGGCCTTCACACTGCTCCCGGGGCCTTCACACTGCTCCCGGGGCCTCCACACTGCACCCGGGACCTCCACACTGCTCCCGGGGCCTTCACACTGCTCCCAGGGCCTCCACGCTGCTCCCGGGGCCTTCACACTGCTCCCAGGGCCTTCACACTGCACCCGGGGCCTCCACACTGCTCCCAGGGCCTTCACACTGCACCCGGGGCCTTCACACTGCACCCGGGGCCTTCACACTGCTTCCAGGGCCTTCACACTGCTCCCGGGGCCTTCACACTGCTCCCAGGGCCTCCACGCTGCTCCTGGGGCCTTCACGCTGCTCCCGGGGCCTTCACACTGCTCCCGGGGCCTCCACACTGCACCCGGGACCTCCACACTGCTCCCGGGGCATTCACACTGCTCCCGGGGCCTCCACGCTGCTCCCGGGGCCTTCACACTGCTCCCAGGGCCTTCACACTGCTCCCGGGGCCTCCACACTGCTCCCAGGGCCTTCACACTGCACCCGGGGCCTTCACACTGCACCCGGGGCCTTCACACTGCTCCCAGGGCCTTCACACTGCTCCCGGGGCCTCCACACTGCTCCCGGGGCCTCCACACTGCTCCCGGGGCCTCCACACTGCTCCCGGGGCCTTCACACTGCTCCCGGGGCCTCCACACTGCTCCCAGGGCCTTCACACTGCTCCCGGGGCCTTCACACTGCTCCCGGGGCCTTCACACTGCTCCCGGGGCCTTCACACTGCTCCCGGGGCCTCCACACTGCTCCCGGGGCCTTCACACTGCTCCCGGGGCCTTCACACTGCTCCCGGGGCCTTCACACTGCTCCCGGGGCCTTCACACTGCTCCCGGGGCCTCCACGCTGCACCCAGGGCCTTCACACTGCACCCAGGGCCTTCACACTGCTCCCGGGGCCTTCACACTGCTCCCGGGGCCTTCACACTGCTCCCGGGGCCTTCACACTGCACCCAAGGCCTTCACACTGCTCCCGGGGCCTCCACGCTGCTCCCGGGGCCTTCACACTGCTCCCAGGGTCTTCACACTGCTCCCAGGGCCTTCACACTGCTCCCTGGGCCTTCACACTGCTCCCGGGGCCTTCACACTGCTCCCTGGGCCTTCACACTGCTCCCGGGGCCTTCACACTGCTCCCTGGGCCTTCACACTGCTCCCAGGGCCTTCACACTGCTCCCGGGGCCTTCACACTGCTCCCAGGGCCTTCACACTGCTCCCGGGGCCTCCACGCTGCTCCTGGGGCCTTCACACTGCTCCCAGGGTCTTCACACTGCTCCCAGGGCCTTCACACTGCTCCCTGGGCCTTCACACTGCTCCCGGGGCCTTCACACTGCTCCCTGGGCCTTCACACTGCTCCCAGGGCCTTCACATTGCTCCTGGGGCCTTCACGCCACCCCCGAGGCCTTCACACTGCTCCCAGGGCCTTCACACTGCTCCCAGGGCCTTCACACTGCTCCCTGGGCCTTCACACTGCTCCCGGGGCCTTCACACTGCTCCCTGGGCCTTCACACTGCTCCCAGGGCCTTCACACTGCTCCTGGGGCCTTCACGCCGCCCCCGAGGCCTTCACACTGCTCCCAGGGCCTTCACACTGCTCCCGGGACCTTGACACTGCTCCCGGGGCCTCCACACTGCTCCCGGGGCCTTCACACTGCTCCCGGGGCCTCCACACTGCTCCTGGGGCCTTCACACTGCTCCCCGGGCCTTCACACTGCTCCCTGGGCCTTCACACTGCTCCCGGGGCATCCACACTGCTCCCAGGGCCTCCACACTGCTCCCGGGGCCTCCACACTGCTCCTGGGGCCTTCACACTGCTCCCAGAGTCTTCCCACTGCTCCCAGGGCCTTCACACTGCTCCCTGGGCCTTCACACTGCTCCAGGGGCCTTCACACTGCTCCCTGGGCCTTCACACTGCTCCCAGCGCCTTCACACTGCTCCAGGGGCCTTCACACTGCTCCCTGGGCCTTCATACTGCTCCCAGCGCCTTCACATTGCTCCTGGGGCCTTCACGCCGCCCCCGAGGCCTTCACACTGCTCCCAGGGCCTTCACACTTCTCCCGGGGCCTTCACACTGCTCCCGGGGCCTCCACACAGCTCCCGGGGCCTTCACACTGCTCCCGGGGCCTCCACACTGCTCCCGAGGCCTTCACACTGCTCCCAGGGCCTTCACACTGCTCCCGGGGCCTTCACACTGCTCCCAGGGCCTTCACACTGCTCCCGGGGCCTTCACACTGCTCCCGGGGCCTCCACACTGCTCCCGGGGCCTTCACACTGCTCCCAGGGCCTTCACACTGCTCCCGGGGCCTTCACACTGCTCCCAGGGCCTTCACACTGCTCCCGGGGCCTCCACGCTGCTCCTGGGGCCTTCACGCTGCTCCCAGGGTCTTCACACTGCTCCCAGGGCCTTCACACTGCTCCCTGGGCCTTCACACTGCTCCCGGGGCCTTCACACTGCTCCCTGGGCCTTCACACTGCTCCCAGGGCCTTCACACTGCTCCCAGGGCCTTCACACTGCTCCCGGGGCCTTCACACTGCTCCCGGGGCCTCCACACTGCTCCCGGGGCCTTCACACTGCTCCCGGGGCCTCCACACTGCTCCCGAGGCCTTCACACTGCTCCCAGGGGCTTCACACTGCTCCCGGGGCCTTCACACTGCTCCCAGGGCCTTCACACTGCTCCCGGGGCCTTCACACTGCTCCCGGGGCCTCCACACTGCTCCCGGGGCCTTCACACTGCTCCCAGGGCCTTCACACTGCTCCTGGGGCCTTCACGCCGCCCCCGAGGCCATCACACTGCTCCCAGGGCCTTCACACTGCTCCCGGGGCCTCCACACTGCTCCCGGGGCCTTCACACTGCTCCCGGGGCCTCCACACTGCTCCCGGGGCCTCCACACTGCTCCTGGGGCCTTCACGCCGCCCCCGAGGCCTTCACACTGCTCCCGGGGCCTTCACACTGCTCCCGGGGCCTTCACACTGCTCCCGGGGCCTTCGCACTGCACCCGGAGCCTTCACACTGCTCCCGGGGCCTTCACACTGCACCCGGGGCCTTCACACTGCTCCCGGGGCCTTCACACTGCACCCGGGTCCTCCACACTGCTCCCGAGGCCTTCACACTGCTCCCGGGGACTTCACACTGCTCCCGGGGCCTTCACACTGCTCCCGGGGCCTTCATACTGCTCCCGAGGCCTTCACACTGCACCCGGGTCCTCCACACTGCTCCCGGGGCCTTCACACTGCTCCCGGGGCCTTCACACTGCTCCCGGGGCCTCCATGCTGCTCCCGGGGCCTTCACACTGCTCCCTGGGCCTTCACTCTGCTCCCGGGGCCTTCACACTACTCCCGGGTACTTCACACTGCTCCTGGGGCCTTCACACTGCTCCCGGGGCATCCACACTGCTCCCAGGGCATTCACACTGCTCCTGGGGCCTTCACACTGCTCCCGGGTACTTCACACTGCTCCTGCGGCCTTCACACTGCTCCCGGGGCCTCCATGCTGCTCCCGGGGCCTTCACACTGCTCCCGGGGCCTCCACACTGTTCCCAGGGCCTTCACACTGCTCCCGGGGCCTCCACACTGCTCCCAGGGCCTTCACACTGCACCCGGGGCCTTCACACTGCACCCGGGGCCTTCACACTGCTCCCGGGGCCTCCACACTGCTCCCGGGGCCTTCACACTGCTCCCGGGGCCTCCACACTGCTCCCGAGGCCTTCACACTGCTCCCAGGGCCTTCACACTGCTCCCGGGGCCTGCACACTGCTCCCGGGGCCTTCACACTGCTCCCGGGGCCTTCACACTGCTCCCGGGGCCTCCACACTGCTCCCGGGGCCTTCACACTGCTCCCGGGGCCTTCACACTGCTCCCGGGGCCTTCACACTGCTCCCAGGGCCTTCACACTGCTCCCGGGGCCTCCACGCTGCTCCTGGGGCCTTCACGCTGCTCCCAGGGTCTTCACACTGCTCCCAGGGCCTTCACACTGCTCCCTGGGCCTTCACACTGCTCCCGGGGCCTTCACACTGCTCCCTGGGCCTTCACACTGCTCCCAGGGCCTTCACACCGCTCCTGGGGCCTTCACGCCGCCCCCGAGGCCTTCACACTGCTCCCAGGGCCTTCACACTGCTCCCGGGGCCTTCACACTGCTCCCGGGGCCTCCACACTGCTCCCGGGGCCTTCACACTGCTCCCGGGGCCTCCACACTGCTCCCGAGGCCTTCACACTGCTCCCAGGGGCTTCACACTGCTCCCGGGGCCTTCACACTGCTCCCAGGGCCTTCACACTGCTCCCGGGGCCTTCACACTGCTCCCGGGGCCTCCACACTGCTCCCGGGGCCTTCACACTGCTCCCAGGGCCTTCACACTGCTCCTGGGGCCTTCACGCCGCCCCCGAGGCCATCACACTGCTCCCAGGGCCTTCACACTGCTCCCGGGGCCTCCACACTGCTCCCGGGGCCTTCACACTGCTCCTGGGGCCTCCACACTGCTCCCGGGGCCTCCACACTGCTCCTGGGGCCTTCACGCCGCCCCCGAGGCCTTCACACTGCTCCCGGGGCCTTCACACTGCTCCCGGGGCCTTCACACTGCACCCAGGGCCTTCACACTGCACCCAGGGCCTTCACACTGCTCCCGGGGCCTTCACACTGCTCCCGGGGCCTTCACACTGCTCCCGTGGCCTTCACACTGCACCCAAGGCCTTCACACTGCTCCCGGGGCCTCCACACTGCTCCCGGGGCCTTCACACTGCACCCAGGGCCTTCACACTGCTCCCGGGGCCTTCACACTGCTCCCGGGGCCTTCGCACTGCACCCGGAGCCTTCACACTGCTCCCGGGGCCTTCACACTGCACCCGGGGCCTTCACACTGCTCCCGGGGCCTTCACACTGCACCCGGGTCCTCCACACTGCTCCCGGGGCCTTCACACTGCTCCCGGGGCCTTCACACTGCTCCCGGGGCCTTCACACTGCTCCCGGGGCCTTCATACTGCTCCCGAGGCCTTCACACTGCACCCGGGTCCTCCACACTGCTCCCGGGGCCTTCACACTGCTCCCGGGGCCTTCACACTGCTCCCGGGGCCTCCATGCTGCTCCCGGGGCCTTCACACTGCTCCCTGGGCCTTCACTCTGCTCCCGGGGCCTTCACACTGCTCCCGGGTACTTCACACTGCTCCTGGGGCCTTCACACTGCTCCCGGGGCCTCCATGCTGCTTCCGGGGCCTCCACACTGCTCCCGGGGCCTTCACACTGCTCCCGGGGCATCCACACTGCTCCCAGGGCCTTCACACTGCTCCTGGGGCCTTCACACTGCTCCCGGGTACTTCACACTGCTCCTGCGGCCTTCACACTGCTCCCGGGGCCTCCACACTGTTCCCAGGGCCTTCACACTGCTCCCGGGGCCTCCACACTGCTCCCGGGGCCTTCACACTGCCCCCAGGGCCTTCACACTGCTCCCGGGGCCTTCACACTGCTCCCAGGGCCTTCACACTGCACCCGAGGCCTCCACGCTGCTCCCAGGGCCTTCACACTGCACCCAGGGCCTTCACACTGCTCCTGGGACCTCCACACTGCACCCGGGTCCTCCACACTGCTCCCGGGGCCTTCACACTGCTCCCGGGGCCTCCACGCTGCTCCTGGGGCCTTCACACTGCTCCCGGGGCCTTCACACTGCTCCCGGGGCCTCCACACTGCACGCGGGTCCTCCACACTGCTCCCGGGGCCTTCACACTGCTCCAGGGGCCTCCACGCTGCTCCTGGGGCCTTCACACTGCTCCCAGGGCCTTCACACTGCTCCCGGGGCCTCCACACTGCTCCCAGGGCCTTCACACTGCACCCGGGGCCTTCACACTGCACCCGGGGCCTTCACACTGCTCCCAGGGCCTTCACACTGCTCCCGGGGCCTTCACACTGCTCCCGGGGACTCCACACTGCTCCCGGGGCCTCCACACTGCTCCCGGGGCCTCCACACTGCTCCCGGGGCCTGCACACTGCACCCGGGGCCTTCACACTGCTCCCGGGGCCTTCACACTGCTCCCGGGGCCTTCACACTGCTCCCGGGGCCTTCACACTGCTCCCAGGGCATTCACACTGCACCCGAGGCCTCCACGCTGCTCCCAGGGCCTTCACACTGCACCCAGGGCCTTCACACTGCTCCTGGGGCCTCCACACTGCACCCGGGTACTCCACACTGCTCCCGGGGCCTTCACACTGCTCCCGGGGCCTCCACACTGCACCCGGGACGTCCACACTGCTCCCGGGGCCTTCACACTGCTCCCAGGGCCTCCACGCTGCTCCCGGGGCCTTCACACTGCTCCCGGGGCCTTCACACTGCACCCGGGGCCTCCACACTGCTCCCAGGGCCTTCACACTGCTTCCAGGGCCTTCACACTGCTCCCGGGGCCTTCACAATGCTCCCGGGGCCTCCACGCTGCTCCTGGGGCCTTCACGCTGCTCCCGGGGCCTTCACACTGCTCCCGGGGCCTCCACACTGCACCCGGGACCTCCACACTGCTCCCGGGGCATTCACACTGCTCCCGGGGCCTCCACGCTGCTCCCGGGGCCTTCACACTGCTCCCAGGGCCTTCACACTGCTCCCGGGGCCTCCACACTGCTCCCAGGGCCTTCACACTGCACCCGGGGCCTTCACACTGCACCCGGGGCCTTCACACTGCTCCCAGGGCCTTCACACTGCTCCCGGGGCCTCCACACTGCTCCCGGGGCCTCCACACTGCTCCCGGGGCCTCCACACTGCTCCCGGGGCCTTCACACTGCACCCGGGGCCTTCACACTGCTCCCGGGGCCTTCACACTGCTCCCAGGGCCTTCACACTGCTCCCTGGGCCTCCACACTGCTCCCGGGGCCTCCACACTGTTCCGGGGGCCTCCACACTGCTCCCGGGGCCTTCACACTGCTCCCGGGGCCTTCACACTGCTCCCGGGGCCTTCACATTGCTCCCGGGGCCTCCACACTGCTCCCGGGGCCTTCACACTGCTCCCAGGGCCTTCACACTGCTCCCAGGGCCTTCACACTGCTCCCTGGGCCTTCACACTGCTCCCGGGGCCTTCACACTGCTCCCGGGGCCTTCATACTGCTCCCGAGGCCTTCACACTGCACCCGGGTCCTCCACACTGCTCCCGGGGCCTTCACACTGCTCCCGGGGCCTTCACACTGCTCCCGGGGCCTCCATGCTGCTCCCGAGGCCTTCACACTGCACCCGGGTCCTCCACACTGCTCCCGGGGCCTCCATGCTGCTCCCGGGGCCTTCACACTGCTCCCTGGGCCTTCACTCTGCTCCCGGGGCCTTCACACTGCTCCCGGGTACTTCACACTGCTCCTGGGGCCTTCACACTGCTCCCGGGGCCTCCATGCTGCTTCCGGGGCCTCCACACTGCTCCCGGGGCCTTCACACTGCTCCCGGGGCATCCACACTGCTCCCAGGGCCTTCACACTGCTCCTGGGGCCTTCACACTGCTCCCGGGTACTTCACGCTGCTCCTGCGGCCTTCACACTGCTCCCGGGGCCTCCATGCTGCTCCCGGGGCCTTCACACTGCTCCCGGGGCCTCCACGCTGCTCCCAGGGCCTTCACACTGCTCCCGGGGCCTCCACACTGTTCCCAGGGCCTTCACACTGCTCCCGGGGCCTCCACACTGCTCCCAGGGCCTTCACACTGCCCCCAGGGCCTTCACACTGCTCCCGGGGCCTTCACACTGCTCCCAGGGCCTTCACACTGCACCCGAGGCCTCCACGCTGCTCCCAGGGCCTTCACACTGCACCCAGGGCCTTCACACTGCTCCTGGGACCTCCACACTGCACCCGGGTCCTCCACACTGCTCCCGGGGCCTTCACACTGCTCCCGGGGCCTCCACGCTGCTCCTGGGGCCTTCACACTGCTCCCGGGGCCTTCACACTTATCCCGGGGCCTCCACACTGCACGCGGGTCCTCCACACTGCTCCCGGGGCCCTCACACTGCTCCAGGGGCCTCCACGCTGCTCCTGGGGCCTTCACACTGCTCCCAGGGCCTTCACACTGCTCCCGGGGCCTCCACACTGCTCCCAGGGCCTTCACACTGCACCCGGGGCCTTCACACTGCTCCCAGGGCCTTCACACTGCTCCCGGGGCCTTCACACTGCTCCCAGGGCATTCACACTGCACCCGAGGCCTCCACGCTGCTCCCAGGGCCTTCACACTGCACCCAGGGCCTTCACACTGCTCCTGGGGCCTCCACACTGCACCCGGGTACTCCACACTGCTCCCGGGGCCTTCACACTGCTCCCGGGGCCTCCACACTGCACCCGGGACGTCCACACTGCTCCCGGGGCCTTCACACTGCTCCCAGGGCCTCCACGCTGCTCCCGGGGCCTTCACACTGCTCCCGGGGCCTTCACACTGCACCCGGGGCCTCCACACTGCTCCCAGGGCCTTCACACTGCTTCCAGGGCCTTCACACTGCTCCCGGGGCCTTCACACTGCTCCCGGGGCCTCCACGCTGCTCCTGGGGCCTTCACGCTGCTCCCGGGGCCTTCACACTGCTCCCGGGGCCTCCACACTGCTCCCGGGGCATTCACACTGCTCCCGGGGCCTCCACGCTGCTCCCGGGGCCTTCACACTGCTCCCAGGGCCTTCACACTGCTCCCGGGGCCTCCACACTGCTCCCAGGGCCTTCACACTGCACCCGGGGCCTTCACACTGCACCCGGGGCCTTCACACTGCTCCCAGGGCCTTCACACTGCTCCCGGGGCCTCCACACTGCTCCCGGGGCCTCCACACTGCTCCCGGGGCCTCCACACTGCTCCCGGGGCCTTCACACTGCACCCGGGGCCTTCACACTGCTCCCGGGGCCTTCACACTGCTCCCAGGGCCTTCACACTGCTCCCTGGGCCTCCACACTGCTCCCGGGGCCTCCACACTGTTCCGGGGGCCTCCACACTGCTCCCGGGGCCTTCACACTGCTCCCGGGGCCTTCACACTGCTCCCGGGGCCTTCACATTGCTCCCGGGGCCTCCACACTGCTCCCGGGGCCTTCACACTGCTCCCAGGGCCTTCACACTGCTCCCAGGGCCTTCACACTGCTCCCTGGGCCTTCACACTGCTCCCGGGGCCTTCACACTGCTCCCGGGGCCTTCATACTGCTCCCGAGGCCTTCACACTGCACCCGGGTCCTCCACACTGCTCCCGGGGCCTTCACACTGCTCCCGGGGCCTTCACACTGCTCCCGGGGCCTCCATGCTGCTCCCGAGGCCTTCACACTGCACCCGGGTCCTCCACACTGCTCCCGGGGCCTTCACACTGCTCCCGGGTACTTCACACTGCTCCTGGGGCCTTCACACTGCTCCCGGGGCCTCCATGCTGCTTCCGGGGCCTCCACACTGCTCCCGGGGCCTTCACACTGCTCCCGGGGCATCCACACTGCTCCCAGGGCCTTCACACTGCTCCTGGGGCCTTCACACTGCTCCCGGGTACTTCACACTGCTCCTGCGGCCTTCACACTGCTCCCGGGGCCTCCATGCTGCTCCCGGGGCCTTCACACTGCTCCCGGGGCCTCCACGCTGCTCCCAGGGCATTCACACTGCTCCCGGGGCCTCCACACTGTTCCCAGGGCCTTCACACTGCTCCCGGGGCCTCCACACTGCTCCCGGGGCCTTCACACTGCCCCCAGGGCCTTCACACTGCTCCCGGGGCCTTCACACTGCTCCCAGGGCCTTCACACTGCACCCGAGGCCTCCACGCTGCTCCCAGGGCCTTCACACTGCACCCAGGGCCTTCACACTGCTCCTGGGACCTCCACACTGCACCCGGGTCCTCCACACTGCTCCCGGGGCCTTCACACTGCTCCCGGGGCCTCCACGCTGCTCCTGGGGCCTTCACACTGCTCCCGGGGCCTTCACACTTATCCCGGGGCCTCCACACTGCACGCGGGTCCTCCACACTGCTCCCGGGGCCCTCACACTGCTCCAGGGGCCTCCACGCTGCTCCTGGGGCCTTCACACTGCTCCCAGGGCCTTCACACTGCTCCCGGGGCCTCCACACTGCTCCCAGGGCCTTCACACTGCACCCGGGGCCTTCACACTGCACCCGGGGCCTTCACACTGCTCCCAGGGCCTTCACACTGCTCCCGGGGCCTCCACACTGCTCCCGGGGCCTCCACACTGCTCCCGGGGCCTCCACACTGCTCCCGGGGCCTTCACACTGCACCCGGGGCCTTCACACTGCTCCCGGGGCCTTCACACTGCTCCCAGGGCCTTCACACTGCTCCCGGGGCCTTCACACTGCTCCCAGGGCATTCACACTGCACCCGAGGCCTCCACGCTGCTCCCAGGGCCTTCACACTGCACCCAGGGCCTTCACACTGCTCCTGGGGCCTCCACACTGCACCCGGGTACTCCACACTGCTCCCGGGGCCTTCACACTGCTCCCGGGGCCTCCACACTGCACCCGGGACGTCCACACTGCTCCCGGGGCCTTCACACTGCTCCCAGGGCCTTCACACTGCTCCCTGGGCCTCCACACTGTTCCGGGGGCCTCCACACTGCTCCCGGGGCCTTCACACTGCTCCCGGGGCCTTCACACTGCTCCCGGGGCCTTCACATTGCTCCCGGGGCCTCCACACTGCTCCCGGGGCCTTCACACTGCTCCCAGGGCCTTCACACTGCTCCCAGGGCCTTCACACTGCTCCCTGGGCCTTCACACTGCTCCCGGGGCCTTCACACTGCTCCCGGGGCCTTCATACTGCTCCCGAGGCCTTCACACTGCACCCGGGTCCTCCACACTGCTCCCGGGGCCTTCACACTGCTCCCGGGGCCTTCACACTGCTCCCGGGGCCTCCATGCTGCTCCCGAGGCCTTCACACTGCACCCGGGTCCTCCACACTGCTCCCGGGGCCTCCATGCTGCTCCCGGGGCCTTCACACTGCTCCCTGGGCCTTCACTCTGCTCCCGGGGCCTTCACACTGCTCCCGGGTACTTCACACTGCTCCTGGGGCCTTCACACTGCTCCCGGGGCCTCCATGCTGCTTCCGGGGCCTCCACACTGCTCCCGGGGCCTTCACACTGCTCCCGGGGCATCCACACTGCTCCCAGGGCCTTCACACTGCTCCTGGGGCCTTCACACTGCTCCCGGGTACTTCACACTGCTCCTGCGGCCTTCACACTGCTCCCGGGGCCTCCATGCTGCTCCCGGGGCCTTCACACTGCTCCCGGGGCCTCCACGCTGCTCCCAGGGCCTTCACACTGCTCCCGGGGCCTCCACACTGTTCCCAGGGCCTTCACACTGCTCCCGGGGCCTCCACACTGCTCCCGGGGCCTTCACACTGCCCCCAGGGCCTTCACACTGCTCCCGGGGCCTTCACACTGCTCCCAGGGCCTTCACACTGCACCCGAGGCCTCCACGCTGCTCCCAGGGCCTTCACACTGCACCCAGGGCCTTCACACTGCTCCTGGGACCTCCACATTGCACCCGGGTCCTCCACACTGCTCCCGGGGCCTTCACACTGCTCCCGGGGCCTCCACGCTGCTCCTGGGGCCTTCACACTGCTCCCGGGGCCTTCACACTTATCCCGGGGCCTCCACACTGCACGCGGGTCCTCCACACTGCTCCCGGGGCCCTCACACTGCTCCAGGGGCCTCCACACTGCTCCTGGGGCCTTCACACTGCTCCCAGGGCCTTCACACTGCTCCCGGGGCCTCCACACTGCTCCCAGGGCCTTCACACTGCACCCGGGGCCTTCACACTGCACCCGGGGCCTTCACACTGCTCCCAGGGCCTTCACACTGCTCCCGGGGCCTCCACACTGCTCCCGGGGCCTCCACACTGCTCCCGGGGCCTCCACACTGCTCCTGGGGCCTTCACACTGCACCCGGGGCCTTCACACTGCTCCCGGGGCCTTCACACTGCTCCCAGGGCCTTCACACTGCTCCCGGGGCCTTCACACTGCTCCCAGGACATTCACACTGCACCCGAGGCCTCCACGCTGCTCCCAGGGCATTCACACTGCACCCAGGGCCTTCACACTGCTCCTGGGGCCTCCACACTGCACCCGGGTACTCCACACTGCTCCCGGGGCCTTCACACTGCTCCCGGGGCCTCCACACTGCACCCGGGACGTCCACACTGCTCCCGGGGCCTTCACACTGCTCCCAGGGCCTCCACGCTGCTCCCGGGGCCTTCACACTGCTCCCGGGGCCTTCACACTGCACCCGGGGCCTCCACACTGCTACCAGGGCCTTCACACTGCACCCGGGGCCTTCACACTGCACCCGGGGCCTTCACACTGCTTCCAGGGCCTTCACACTGCTCCCGGGGCCTTCACACTGCTCCCGGGGCCTCCACGCTGCTCCTGGGGCCTTCACGCTGCTCCCGGGGCCTTCACACTGCTCCCGGGGCCTCCACACTGCACCCGGGACCTCCACACTGCTCCCGGGGCATTCACACTGCTCCCGGGGCCTCCACGCTGCTCCCGGGGCCTTCACACTGCTCCCAGGGCCTTCACACTGCTCCCGGGGCCTCCACACTGCTCCCAGGGCCTTCACACTGCACCCGGGGCCTTCACACTGCACCCGGGGCCTTCACACTGCTCCCAGGGCCTTCACACTGCTCCCGGGGCCTCCACACTGCTCCCGGGGCCTCCACACTGCTCCCGGGGCCTCCACACTGCTCCCGGGGCCTTCACACTGCACCCGGGGCCTTCACACTGCTCCCGGGGCCTTCACACTGCTCCCAGGGCCTTCACACTGCTCCCTGGGCCTCCACACTGCTCCCGGGGCCTCCACACTGTTCCGGGGGCCTCCACACTGCTCCCAGGGCCTTCACACTGCTCCCGGGGCCTTCACACTGCTCCCGGGGCCTTCACATTGCTCCCGGGGCCTCCACACTGCTCCCGGGGCCTTCACACTGCTCCCAGGGCCTTCACACTGCTCCCAGGGCCTTCACACTGCTCCCTGGGCCTTCACACTGCTCCCGGGGCCTTCACACTGCTCCCTGGGCCTTCACACTGCTCCCAGGGCCTTCACACTGCTCCTGGGGCCTTCACGCCGACCCCGAGGCCTTCACACTGCTCCCAGCGCCTTCACACTGCTCCCGGGGCCTTCACACTGCTCCCGGGGCCTCCAACCTGCTCCCGGGGCCTTCACACTGCTCCCGGGGCCTCCACACTGCTCCCGAGGCCTTCACACTGCTCCCAGGGCCTTCACACTGCTCCCGGGGCCTTCACACTGCTCCCAGGGCCTTCACACTGCTCCCGGGGCCTTCACACTGCTCCCAGGGCCTCCACACTGCTCCCGGGGCCTTCACACTGCTCCCAGGGCCTTCACACTGCTCCCAGGGCCTTCACGCCGCCCCCGAGGCCTTCACACTGCTCCCGGGGCCTTCACACTGCTCCCGGGGCCTTCACACTGCACACGGGGCCTTCACACTGCTCCCGGGGCCTTCACACTGCTCCCGGGGCCTCCACACTGCTCCCGGGGCCTTCACACTGCTCCCGGGGCCTCCACACTGCTCCCGAGGCCTTCACACTGCTCCCAGGGCCTTCACACTGCTCCCGGGGCCTTCACACTGCTCCCGGGGCCTCAACACTGCTCCCGGGGCCTTCACACTGCTCCCAGGGCCTTCACACTGCTCCTGGGGCCTTCACGCCGCCCCCGAGGCCTTCACACTGCTCCCAGGGCCTTCACACTGCTCCCGGGGCCTCCACACTGCTCCCGGGGCCTCCACACTGCTCCTGGGGCCATCACGCCGCCCCGAGGCCTTCACACTGCTCCCGGGGCCTTCACACTGCTCCCGGGGCCTTCACACTGCACCCAGGGCCTTCACACTGCACCCAGGGCCTTCACACTGCTCCCGGGGCCTTCACACTGCTTCCGGGGCCTTCACACTGCTCCCGGGGCCTTCACACTGCACCCAAGGCCTTCACACTGCTCCCGGGGCCTCCACACTGCTCCCGGGGCCTTCACACTGCACCCAGGGCCTTCACACTGCTCCCGGGGCCTTCACACTGCTCCCGGGGCCTTCGCACTGCACCCGGAGCCTTCACACTGCTCCCGGGGCCTTCACACTGCACCCGGGGCCTTCACACTGCTCGCGGGGCCTTCACACTGCACCCGGGTCCTCCACACTGCTCCCGGGGCCTTCACACTGCTCCCGGGGCCTTCACACTGCTCCCGGGGCCTTCACAGTGCTCCCGGGGCCTTCATACTGCTCCCGAGGCCTCCATGCTGCTCCCGGGGCCTTCACACTGCTCCCGGGGCCTTCACACTGCTCCCGGGGCCTTCACAGTGCTCCCGGGGCCTTCATACTGCTCCCGAGGCCTTCACACTGCACCCGTGTCCTCCACACTGCTCCCGGGGCCTTCACACTGCTCCCGGGGCCTTCACACTGCTCCCGGGGCCTTCACAGTGCTCCCGGGGCCTTCATACTGCTCCCGAGGCCTCCATGCTGCTCCCGGGGCCTTCACACTGCTCCCGGGGCCTTCACACTGCTCCCGGGGCCTTCACAGTGCTCCCGGGGCCTTCATACTGCTCCCGAGGCCTTCACACTGCTCCCGAGGCCTTCACACTGCTCCCGGGGCCTTCACACTGCTCCCGGGGCCTTCACACTGCACCCAGGGCCTTCACACTGCACCCAGGGCCTTCACACTGCTCCCGGGGCCTTCACACTGCTTCCGGGGCCTTCACACTGCTCCCGGGGCCTTCACACTGCACCCAAGGCCTTCACACTGCTCCCGGGGCCTCCACACTGCTCCCGGGGCCTTCACACTGCACCCAGGGCCTTCACACTGCTCCCGGGGCCTTCACACTGCTCCCGGGGCCTTCGCACTGCACCCGGAGCCTTCACACTGCTCCCGGGGCCTTCACACTGCACCCGGGGCCTTCACACTGCTCCCGGGGCCTTCACACTGCACCCAGGTCCTCCACACTGCTCCCGGGGCCTTCACACTGCTCCCGGGGCCTTCACACTGCTCCCGGGGCCTTCACAGTGCTCCCGGGGCCTTCATACTGCTCCCGAGGCCTCCATGCTGCTCCCGGGGCCTTCACACTGCTCGCGGGGCCTTCACACTGCTCCCGGGGCCTTCACAGTGCTCCCGGGGCCTTCATACTGCTCCCGAGGCCTTCACACTGCACCCGTGTCCTCCACACTGCTCCCGGGGCCTTCACACTGCTCCCGGGGCCTTCACACTGCTCCCGGGGCCTTCACAGTGCTCCCGGGGCCTTCATACTGCTCCCGAGGCCTTCACACTGCACCCGTGTCCTCCACACTGCTCCCGGGGCCTTCACACTGCTCCCGGAGCCTTCAAACTGCTCCCGGGGCCTCCATGCTGCTCACGGGGCCTTCACACTGCTCCCTGGGCCTTCACACTGCTCCCGGGGCCTTCACACTGCTCCCGGGTACTTCACACTGCTCCTGGGGCCTTCACACTGCTCCCGGGGCCTCCATGCTGCTCCCGGGGCCTTCACACTGCTCCCGGGGCCTTCATACTGCTCCCGGGGCCTTCACGCTGCTCCCGGGGCCTCCACACTGCTCCCGAGGCCTTCACACTGCTCCCAGGGCCTTCACACTGCTCCCGGGGCCTTCACACTGCTCCCGGGGCCTCCACACTGCTCCCGGGGCCTTCACACTGCTCCCAGGGCCTTCACACTGCTCCTGGGGCCTTCACGCCGCCCCCGAGGCCTTCACACTGCTCCCAGGGCCTTCACACTGCTCCCGGGGCCTTCACACTGCTCCCGGGGCCTCCACACTGCTCCCGGGGCCTCCACACTGCTCCTGGGGCCTTCACGCCGCCCCCGAAGCCTTCACACTGCTCCCGGGGCCTTCACACTGCTCCCGGGGCCTTCACACTGCACCCAGGGCCTTCACACTGCACCCAGGGCCTTCACACTGCTCCCGGGGCCTTCACACTGCTTCCGGGGCCTTCACACTGCTCCCGGGGCGTTCAGACTGCACCCAAGGCCTTCACACTGCTCCCGGGGCCTCCACACTGCTCCCGGGGCCTTCACACTGCACCCAGGGCCTTCACACTGCTCCCGGGGCCTTCACACTGCTCCCGGGGCCTTCGCACTGCACCCGGAGCCTTCACACTGCTCCCGGGGCCTTCACACTGCACCCGGGTCCTCCACACTGCTCCCGGGGCCTTCACACTGCTCCCGGGGCCTTCATACTGCTCCCGAGGCCTTCACACTGCACCTGTGTCCTCCACACTGCTCCCGGGGCCTTCACACTGCTCCCTGGGCCTTCACACTGCTCCCGGGGCCTTCACACTGCTCCCGGGTACTTCACACTGCTCCTGGGGCCTTCACACTGCTGCCGGGGCCTCCACGCTGCTCCCGGGGCCTTCACACTGCTCCCGGGGCCTTCACACTGCTCCCGGGGCCTTCACACTGCTCCCGGGGCCTCCACACTGCTCCTGGGGCCTTCACACTGCTCCCAGGGCCTTCACACTGCTCCCTGGGCCTTCACACTGCTCCAGGGGCCTTCACACTGCTCCCTGGGCCTTCACACTGCTCCCAGGGCTTTCACATTGATCCTGGGGCCTTCACGCCGCCCCCGAGGCCTTCACACTGCTCCCAGGGCCTTCACACTGCTCCCGGGGCCTTCACACTGCTCCCAGGGCCTCCACACTGCTCCCGGGGCCTTCACACTGCTCCCGGGGCCTCCACACTGCTCCCGGGGCCTTCACACTGCTCCCGGGGCCTTCACACTGCTCCCGGGGCCTTCACACTGATCCCGGGGCCTTCACACTGCACCCAGGGCCTTCACACTGCTCCCGAGGACTTCACACTGCTCCCGGGGCCTCCACACTGCTCCCGGGGCCTTCACACTGCTCCCGGGGCCTTCACACTGCTCCCAGGGCCTTCACACTGCTCCCGGGGCCTCCACGCTGCTCCCGGGGCCTTCACACTGCTCCCAGGGTCTTCCCACTGCTCCCAGGGCCTTCACACTGCTCCCTGGGCCTTCACACTGCTCCAGGGGCCTTCACACTGCTCCCTGGGCCTTCACACTGCTCCCAGGGCCTTCACATTGCTCCTGGGGCCTTCACGCCACCCCCGAGGCCTTCACACTGCTCCCAGGGCCTTCACACTGCTCCCGGGGCCTTCACACTGCTCCCGGGGCCTCCACACTGCTCCCGGGGCCTTCACACTGCTCCCGGGGCCTCCACACTGCTCCCGAGGCCTTCACACTGCTCCCAGGGCCTTCACACTGCTCCCGGGGCCTTCACACTGCTCCCAGGGCCTTCACACTGCTCCCGGGGCCTTCACACTGCTCCCGAGGCCTCCGCACTGCTCCCGGGGCCTTCACACTGCTCCCAGGGCCTTCACACTGCTCCCGGGGCCTTCACACTGCTCCCAGGGCCTTCACACTGCTCCCGGGGCCTCCACGCTGCTCCTGGGGCCTTCACACTGCTCCCAGGGTCTTCACACTGCTCCCAGGGCCTTCACACTGCTCCCTGGGCCTTCACACTGCTCCCGGGGCCTTCACACTGCTCCCGGGGCCTTCACACTGCTCCCTGGGCCTTCACACTGCTCCCCGGGCCTTCACACTGCTCCCTGGGCCTTCACACTGCTCCCAGGGCCTTCACACTGCTCCCGGGGCCTTCACACTGCTCCCAGGGCCTTCACACTGCTCCCGGGGCCTCCACGCTGCTCCTGGGGCCTTCACACTGCTCCCAGGGTCTTCACACTGCTCCCAGGGCCTTCACACTGCTCCCGGGGCCTTCACACTGCTCCCGGGGCCTCCACACTGCTCCCGGGGCCTTCACACTGCTCCCAGGGCCTTCACACTGCTCCTGGGGCCTTCACGCCGCCCCCGAGGCCATCACACTGCTCCCAGGGCCTTCACACTGCTCCCGGGGCCTCCACACTGCTCCCGGGGCATTCACACTGCTCCCGGGGCCTCCACACTGCTCCCGGGGCCTCCACACTGCACCCAGGGCCTTCACACTGCAACCAGGGCCTTCACACTGCTCCCGGGGCCTTCACACTGCTCCCGGGGCCTTCACACTGCTCCCGGGGCCTTCACACTGCACCCAAGGCCTTCACACTGCTCCCGGGGCCTCCACACTGCTCCCGGGGCCTTCACACTGCACCCAGGGCCTTCACACTGCTCCCGGGGCCTTCACACTGCTCCCGGGGCCTTCGCACTGCACCCGGAGCCTTCACACTGCTCCCGGGGCCTTCACACTGCACCCGGGGCCTTCACACTGCTCCCGGGGCCTTCACACTGCACCCGGGTCCTCCACAATGCTCCCGGGGCCTTCACACTGCTCCCGGGGCCTTCACACTGCTCCCGGGGCCTTCACACTGCTCCCGGGGCCTTCATACTGCTCCCGAGGCCTTCACACTGCACCCGGGTCCTCCACACTGCTCCCGGGGCCTTCACACTGCTCCCGGGGCCTTCACACTGCTGCAGGGGCCTCCATGCTGCTCCCGGGGCCTTCACACTGCTCCCTGGGCCTTCACTCTGCTCCCGGGGCCTTCACACTGCTCCCGGATACTTCACACTGCTCCTGGGGCCTTCACACTGCTCCCGGGGCCTCCATGCTGCTCCCGGGGCCTTCACACTGCTCCCGGGGCCTTCACACTGCTCCCGGGGCATCCACACTGCTCCCGGGGCCTTCACACTGCTCCCGGGGCCTTCACACTGCACCCGGGTCCTCCACAATGCTCCCGGGGCCTTCACACTGCTCCCGGGGCCTTCACACTGCTCCCGGGGCCTTCACGCCGCCCCCGAGGCCTTCACACTGCTCCCGGGGCCTTCACAATGCTCCCGGGGCCTTCACACTGCTCCCGGGGCCTTCACACTGCTCCCGAGGCCTTCACACTGCACCCGGGTCCTCCACACTGCTCCCGGGGCCTTCACATTGCTCCCGGGGCCTTCACACTGCACCCGGGTCCTCCACACTGCTCCCAGGGCCTTCACACTGCTCCCGGGGCCTTCACACTGCTCCCGGGGCCTCCATGCTGCTCCCGGGGCCTTCACACTGCTCCCTGGGCCTTCACACTGCTCCCGGGGCCTTCACACTGCTCTCGGGTACTTCACACTGCTCCTGGGGCCTTCACACTGCTCCCGGGGCCTCCATGCTGCTCCCGGGGCCTTCACACTACTCCCGGGGCCTTCACACTGCTCCCGGGGCATCCACACTGCTCCCAGGGCCTTCACACTGCTCCCAGGGCCTTCACACTGCTCCCGGGGCCTCCACACTGCTCCCGGGGCCTCCACACTGCTCCCAGGGCCTTCACACTGCTCCCGGGGCCTTCACACTGCTCCCAGGGCCTTCACACTGCTCCTGGGGCCTTCACACTGCTCCCGGGGCCTCCACACTGCTCCCGGGGCCTCCACACTGCTCCCAGGGCCTTCACACTGCTCCCGGGGCCTTCACACTGCTCCCAGGGCCTTCACACTGCTCCTGGGGCCTTCACACTGCTCCCAGGGCCTTCACACTGCACCCGAGGCCTCCACGCTGCTCCCAGGGCCTTCACACTGCTCCCAGGGCCTTCACACTGCTCCCGGGGCCTTCACACTGCTCCCGGGGCCTTCACAGTGCACCCGAGGCCTTCACGCTGCTCCCGGGGCCTTCACACTACTCCCGGGGCCTCCACACTGCTCCCGGGGCCTCCACACTGCTCCCAGGGCCTCCACGCTGCTCCCGGGGCCTTCACACTGCTCCCGGGGCCGCCGCACCTCCGCTCCTTTTTATGCCCCGACCTGCCGCTGGTGTTCTCGTGCAGGTCGGGGCCTCCACGCTGACACTCACTGACTGAACTACTTTGCCAGCAATCAAATAACACGAATGAAGAGGTATCTTATAAAGAAATAACCTCTTAAAAATTTAACAAGTGTGTGTTATTGAGTAGACGGTGAAGCTCTCAAGTTTTGATTCCCTAGTCTGCGTTCGGTTGGCTGATTTGAGTCAGAGTAATTGTAGGAGGCTCTCAATCAGCATCAGTTCTGCTGAGCGAAGGAGGTGTAAGTTCCTGGTCACTGTGTGCTGACCTTTGTATGTGTAAACAGCAGGTCTGGACAGAATTTTTTTCTATTTATTTATTCATTCACAGGATGTGGGCATCACTGAAAAGGCCAGCATTTATTGCCCATCCCGAATTGCCCTTGGCAAGATTTGGTGGTGAGCTGCCTTCTCGAGCCACTGTGGTCCGTGTGGTAAAGGCATGCCCACAGTGCTGACTAATGTCTGATGTTGAATACCGGTCTTTTTAAATAACATTTCATAGCTTTTGATGTTTTCAAGATAAATAATGTTGATAAATTAACTGAAATTTACTGTTAATAAGCAGATTAAAAGAAATCGGAGCGGGAGTAGGCCATTCAGCCCTTCGGGGTAAGAGCAGGGGAGTGGGACTGATTGGATAGCTCTACCAAAAAGCCGGCACGCGCACGATGGCCTCCTTCTGTGATTCTAGCATTCTAAGTCCAGAGACTTAAAGTCCGAAGCCAGGCTGACACTTCAGTGAAGTACTGAGAGAGTGCCGAACGGTCGGAGGTGCTGTCTTTCAGATAAAACATCAAACTGAAGCCCCGCCTGCCCTCTCACTGGGTATAAAAGATGTCATGGCACTATTCAAAGAATAGAGTAGATACCTCAAGTCGCTGGAGAAATACCACCAACGATGTCTCCGCAAGATCCTACAAATCCCCCTGGGAGGACAGACGCACCAATGTTAATCTCGTCGCCCAGGCCAACATTCCCAGCATTGAGGCACTGACCACACTCGACCAGCTCCGCTGGGCAGGCCACATTGTTCGCGTGCCAGACACGAGACTCCCAAAGCAAGCGCTCTACTCGGAACTCCTTCACGTCAAGCGAGCCAAAGGTGGGCAGAGGAAACGTCACAAGGACACCCTCAAAGCCTCCCTGATAAAGTGCAACATCCCCACCGACACCTGGGAGTCCCTGGCCAAAGATCGCCCTAAGTGGAGGAAGTGCATCCGGGAGGGCGCTGAGCGCCTCGAGTCTCGTCGCCGAGAGCGTGCAGAAATCAAGCGCAGGCAGCGGAAGGAGCGTGCGGCAAACCAGTCCCACCCACCCTTTCCCTCAACAACTATCTGTCCCACCTGTGACAGAGACTGTAATTCCCGTATTGGACGGTTCAGTCACCTGAGGACTCATTTTTAGAGTGGAAGCAAGTCTTCCTCGATTCCGAGGAACTGCCTATGATGATGATGAGCGGGGGAGTTCTCCCCGGTATCCTGGTGAACACTTGAGAGTGGTGGTGAGCCGCCTTCTTGAACCGCTGCAGCCCATGAGGTGTAGGTACTCCCACAGTGTTGACTTTGTTGTAGCGGTTTGGTACAGCTGAGCGGCTTGCTAGGCCATTTCAGAGGGCAGTTAAGAGTCAACCACACATTGCTGTGGGTCTGGAGTCAGATATAGGCCAGACCGGGTAAGGACGGCAGATTTCCTTCCCTAACGGCCATTAGTGAACCAGATGGGTTTTTACGACAATCCGGGTAGTTTCATGGTCACCATTACGGATGCCAGCTTTTTAGATCCAGATTTATTCCGAATTAACTGAATTTAAATCCCCCCAGCTGCTGTGGGGAGATGGAGATTTTCAGTCCGGGCCATCTGGATTACTAATCCAGTAACATATCCACAATGTTATCGTAGCCCACTGCTGATTGAACTTAGCTGCGATGCTCACTGTGATTTAACAGGCTGCCAACCCTCCCTCTCCAGGTTGACAGAGGGAAGGCTAATCTAACACAAGTAAGCACCTTCAGTAGAGAGAGAGAGCGAGAGCGAGAGAGAGAGGCTGGGAGCTTTTGGGGGTGGGGGTGGGGGGGCGGCGAAAGTCAAAGGGGAGGTTTCCGACATAAGGAGCAACATTTCTGAAATGTCTTTTTTCCATTTTTTCTGATGTTGCAGGGGGCAGAACCGAAGTTCAGGTCTGGGCGATACTGGGGCGGTGCGCACGGCGATCACATCACGATCTCTGGGCGAAGGAGATCAGGCGCAACATCTTACCGCCGCCGCAAACACCTCGCCGAAATTAGCAGGAGTCGTTCATCGCCCCGCTCCTGGTCGGTAAGTCGTTAGCGGCCCGTTATCGCCCCCCCCCACCGGAGGTGATAACGGCAAGGCATGAGAAGGCCAATTTCTATTTGTATAGCACCTTAAACTCAGTAAAAGGTCCCAGGCCGCTTCACAGGAGTGTTATAAGACAAAAAAGTTTCACACCGAGCCATATAAGAAGAAATTAGCGTAGGTGACCAAAGGTTTGGTCACAGAGGCAGGTTTTAAGGAGCGCCTTGAAGGAGGAAAGCGATGTAGAGAGACGGAGAGGTTTAGGGAGGGAGTTCCTGAGCTTGGGGCCCAGGCAACAGAAGGCACGGCCACCGATGGTTGAACGGTTATAATCAGGGATGCTCAGGAGGGCAGAATTAGAGGAGCGCAGCCATCTCGGGGGATTGTGGGGGCTGGAGGAGATTACAGAGATAGGGAGGGGCGAGGCCATGGAGGGATTTGAAAACAAGGATGAACATTTCGAAATCGAGGCGTTGCTTAACCGGGAGCAAATGTAGGTCAGCGAGCACAGGGGGTGATGGGTGATCGTGATTGGTGCGAGTTAGGACACGGGCAGCAGAGTTTTGGATGACCTCAAGTTTACGTAGGGTGAAATGTTGGAGGCCAGCCAGGAGTGCATTGGAGTAGCCAAGTCTAGAGGTAGCAAAGGCATGGATGAGGGTTTCATCGGCGGATGAGCTGAGGCAGGGGAGGAGATGTGCGATGTTACAGAGGCGGAAATAGGCGGTCTTAGTATGCAGCGGATATGTGGTCGGAAGCCCATTTCTGGGCCAAATATGACACCAAGGTTGCGAACATTGCGGTTCAACCTCAAAGGGATATCAAACATGACTCTAAACTCACACTCAATATGCAGCATCTCACCCTCATACACTTATCACTACTGCAGGCCTCACACCCACGTCTCACAGCTGGCGCACACTGCCAGCTATTCCACCATGGTCCTTCACCCAAACACGTGGCACCACACTCACTGACACATGACCCTCTCCCTTGCAGGACAAGGTGGATACAAACGACTGCGCCCATCCCTGGCACCAACTGGTCTGAGCAGGAAGCCTTGAGAGTAACCAGCCACACCGCTCCCTGAAGACTTTGGCAACTTCAAGTAAGATAAAGACCCACCAAAACACTGCTACCAACTCACCAAGAGGCAGGAGAAATCAATCGAGAACTAACCTGAGAGCAGCTGATGATCCATTTAAATAACGCCGCTACGGGTTCCATCCTGCTGTTGCACCTAGCTTGAGCCTGTGCGTCTTTACGCATGGGCGTTAGCCAGAGTGCCGAGGTCGAAAATGGCATCAAATTATAATTGCGCGATGATTAACGTCACGATCTGCCGAATCTGCCTACTTTCAGCGCACGCTCCCAGTGCCCGCGCTAACAACCTCACCAAAATGGCGCCCGGCGTGGGTTGCACCAGGAGTGTGCACGTGCAAGGTGCAGACGCCATTTTGGACACGAAACGGCCCCCATCGCAAGTTACACGCAATAGGGAAGCAGTGTTCTATTTTTCATACATTGATGAGCTGCCAGTTACAGCTGAAGAGATTGGTAGAGCAACAAAACGTGCCCCAGTTATGTCAAAGGTGTATGATTACATCCGTTCGTGGAATGAATTATCAGTGGATAAAGATTGTATCATGTGGGGTGAAAGAGTGGTTATACCAAATAAATTCAGGTCCAAATTATTAGGAGATCTTCATGACCAGCACCTGGGAATGTGCTTGACCAAGAGTTTTGCAAGCAGTTACTTATGGTGGCCAGGTCCAGATAAAAATATAGAGAACATCATTAGTGTACTACATGTCAATCGGTAAGCAAGATACCATCATCAGTACAGTTACAGCCATGGACATGGCCTCCCAGGGTGTGGCAAGGGGTACATGTCGATTTTGCTGAGCTTGAAGGACAGCAATTGTTCATTGTGATTGATAACCATTCGAAGTGGATAGAGGTATTTCTGATGTGGAAAATAAGAAGTAAAACACTAGATAATTTGCCAAGATTGTTTTCTTCATATGGCCTAACAGAAGAAATTGTGTCTGATAATGGGCCGCAATTTTGTTCAGAAGAATTTACACAGTTCATGAGCAGAAACGGTGTGACCCATACCAAGGTTCCACTGTACCACCCTGCTTCAAATGGTGCAGCAGAGCGCACAGTACAAATTATAAAACGTGCCAATGTAGTACCCGTGTGCTCTTCAAAATAGTGGCATGCGATCTTTTACATCCAGTTGAGAGAGTAGGCAAAGCCTCAGTTTTAATGTTTCATCCGTAAGACATCATCTCTGACAGTGTGGCTCTCCCTCAGCACTGCCCTGGAGTGTCAGCCTAGATTTGTTTTATGCTCAAGTCCCTGAACCCACAACCTTCTGACTCAGAGGGGAGTGTGCTACCCACTGAGCCACAACTGACATTGGTGACATTGGTCATTGACAGCTGACCAAGGGGAATGACCAGGATAGGAAAGAGGAAGGTTTTTACTGGGGAGAAAGGCATTAAAGGTAGAGGTGAGGGAATGATTGAGCAGGTCCACAACTGCAGAAGTACCTTAGCAAATGGAGGACCAAAGGCTAAATAGTTGGGAGCTTGAAAATGCCGTTGTCGAAGGCTTGTGGGGAGAGTTTTATTCTAGGGCGGGCACTGAAGGAAGTGGGGTTGGAAGAAAATGTGAGTGGACAGATAGATGGATTTTTGGATCAAGGGATATGGAGGTCGGGCAGGAAAGGAGGGATGAGGTCGAAGATCAGCCATGATCTTATTGAATGGTGGAGCAGGCTCAAGGGGCTGTGTGGCCTACTCCTGCTCCTATTTCTTATGTTCTTATGTTCACTGATACACAGTTTTGAGGAAACAAAATAGACATTTATGAAATTGAATCTCCAAAACAACAGTAAAAATCCCAGGAAATTGTCCAATAAAAATACAGCTTCATTCAGTAATTGCAAATGAATAGGCCCAAAAGTAGAGCATTGTGTGTTGCATGGTACAGCACCTCTATTACAGAACATCATTCCACTCCCCATGAGCAATGCACACATGTGTTATCACATCATTGATATACTCATGGTTGGTGGTATTTCTCCAGCGATTTGAGGTGTCTACTGTACATGCGTTAGCGTCCTCGACCAGGCCAACATCCCCAACATCGAAGCACTGACCACATTCGATCAGCTCCATTAGGCGGGCAACATTGTCCGCATGCCAGACACAAGACTCCCAAAGCAAGCGCTCTACTCGGAACTCCTGCAGGGCAAACAAGCCAAAGGTGGGCAGAAGAAACATTTCAAAGATACCCTCAAAGCCTCCTTGATAAAATGCGACATCCCCACCGACACCTGGGAGTCCCTGGCCAAAGACCACCTTAAGTGGAAGAAGTGCATCCGGGAGGGCACTGAGCACCTCGAGTCTCGTCGCCGAGAGAATGCTGAAACCAAGTGCAGGCAGCGGAAGGAGCGTGCGGCAAACCAGTCCCACCCACCCCTTCCCTCAACGACTATCTGTCCCACCTGTGACAGGGACTGTGGTTCTCGTATTGGACTGTTCAGCCACCTAAGAACTCGTTTTTAGAGTGGAAGCAAGTCTTCCTCGATTCCGAGGGACTGCCTATGATGATGACGATATTTATGTCCCTGTGCCCGAGGGATGAACAGGAGCAGTAGACCTGAAGTGCACTGAGCCTGCCCAGGTCGTGACGTGCCGAGCTGTCGAGTTGTGCCACAGGATTGTCCGGTGATCTCGGGGCCGGTGATCTCGGGGCCGGTGATCTCGGGGCCATCGAGCTATTGCTGCCGGAGAGCGGGAGCCATAATGAACCCCAAGCCCAGGAGATCCGGTGGGAAGTAAAAGAGAAGGCAAATCAGGTGACCACTCAATAGCTGCCACAGAAAGAATTCAGGGCTGAAATTCCGTGGGGGGTTTTCCAATGGTCTCACCGTGGTAACTCCTACGGGGAACCAACTGTACTATTGGGGAGACGGCTGCCATTTCCTCCACTGCCTCGGATTTGTCACGCTGCTTGTCCGATATCCAGTATTGGATGAGCAGAAATTTCCTCCAATTAAGATGTGATCGCACTGGAAAGGGTGCAGAGGAGATTTACAAGAATGTTGGCTGGACTGGAGAATTTTGGCGATGAGGAAAGATTGGAGATGCTGGGTCTGTTTTCTTTGGTTCAGAGGAGGCTGAGGGGAGACCTGATTGAGGTGTATAAAATTATGAGGGGCCTAGATAGAGTGGATAGGAAGGACCTGTTTCCCTTGGCAGAGGGGTCAACAACCAGGGGACATAGATTTAAAGTAATTGGAGGGAGGTTTAGAGGAGATATGAGGGGAAATGATGATGGGGGTCTGGAACTCACTGCCTGAAACGGTGATAGAGGCAGAAACACTCACCACATTTAAAAGATAGTTGGATGTGCATTTGAATCATAGAAACATAGAAAATAGGTGCAGGAGTAGACCATTCTGTCCTTCGAGCCTGCAACACCATTCAATAAGATCATGGCTGATCATGCAACTTCAGTACCCCATTCCTGCTTTCTCTGTATATCACTTGATCCCTTTAGCCGTAAGGGCCACATCTAACTCCCTTTTGAATATATCTAATGAACTAGCCTCAACAACTTTCTGTGGTAGAGAATTCCACAGGTTCACAACTCTCTGAGTGAAGAAGTTTCTCCTCATCGCGGTCCTAAATGGCTTACCCCTTTTCCTGGTTCTGGACTTCCCCAACATCGGGAACATTCTTCCTGCATCTAACCTGTCCAATTCCATCAGAATTTTACATGTTTCTATGAGATCCCCTCTCATTCTTCTAAATTCCAGTGAATACAAGCCTAGTCGATCCAGTCTTTCTTCAAATGTCAGTCCTGCCATCCCGGGAATCAGTCTGGTGAACCTTCGCTGCACTCCTACAGTGCTGTAACCTACAGGGCTACGGACCTAGAGCTGGAAAATTGGATTAGGATGGGTGGCTCTTTATTGGCTGGCACGGACACGATGGGTCGAAATGGTCTCCTTCTGTGCTGTAAATTTCTGTGATTCTATTCTAAGTATTTGGAAGACCGAAGTCATTCAGTCGCTCCTCAGTTGCGGCGTCCCGGTGCAAGACGGTAAATTTTGCGCCAGCAAATGGTTTGCGTCTGCAGCTGCAAAATGCATCATGTGGGCCCGGAGCGGGGCGCTAAGAGAAGCGCTGCACATCTCTTTTCGGGCGCTAAGCCGGCTGGGCAAGGGAAAATCCCAAGCTGAACAGCCGGTCTCGGAGTGCCATCACAGGGGCCTGGGTGTTGTGTATGCAGACTTTCGATGGACTCTCTGTGCAGACACTGTGTATATACATGCTGGCACCACTAGAGGGTGCAACTGGTGGAGACTGGGGTTTCCTGCCCTGGTGGCAGGGGCTGTATAAAAGGCTGCTCACCATACTTGTGCCTCACTCTGGAGTTTGGAGGAAAAGGACCAAGGTCACTACAGTTTGAGTGCAACACATTGTCTCATGGAGTCATTCATAAGCACACTATAGACATAATACTGAGGGCGGGGGGGAAATCTGAAGAAAAACCACCAAAATCATTCCCAAATCGCAAAAGAAAATAAAAACAAAAACAATCGCACTTACCTAAGGTCGGCGTTACTTACCTCACTGCGGCCATTACAGCTCGGATCACCCGCTTCCACAGGCAGTCCCACCAGAGGGCACTACGGAGCACTAATGGTTGGTGCGGCAATCAAAAATCGAGCCGGTTTCGCAACCAGGGGCTGTTGCACACCGGCTCGAATCTCCCAGCTGGTAATGCTCCGCACCCCGCCCCCACCCCTCCCCCCACCCCACCCGCTCAACCCATCAATACCGGCATTGAATGTTCCGGCTGGAAGCTGGCCGCCCGCGGGAAGTGCTTACTGCCGCCATTGCCGGCCCCTGGGGGGGGTGCTAACAGGGGCGGCAGAAGACCAAATATCCGGCCCAATTATTGTCTTCGCTCCCCGCCACAAATTCAGTTCCCCAGTCACCGACTCCTCGCTAATTGTCTGATGCTGAACCAGACTGTTCGCTAGCTCGGTTTCCCATATAACCCTGAGCGAAGCTTCCGACCCCATAATCCTCTCCATCACCAGGACCACCTATTTTCACCATAATATCACCCGTCTCCTCCTCTGCCACAGCCCATCTGCTGCTGAAACCCACATTCATGCCCCATCTCTGCAGCCTCCCCCAGCCCGAAAACCCTCCAAGCATTTTGCATTCCCCTGACCTCTTGCACATCTCTGATTTTACTTGCTCCACTATTGGTGGCTGTGCCTTCAGCTGCATTGGCCCTAAGCTCTGGGATTCCCTCCCTGAACCTCTTTGCTTCTCTCTCCTGCTTTCAGATGCTCCTTAAAACCTATCTCTTCGACCAAGCTTTTACCACCTCTCCTAATATCCCCTTATGTGACTCGGGGGCCGGGATTCCCCTGTCCTGCGCCTCCCGTTAGTGCCTTTGAGGGGCGTTAATGGGTCGTGAAACTGTTTTTGCCTGGGGTAGGCAGGGCAGCGCTACCGGCTCCCGTGAAATTGCATGACGACGACAGCGCCACGCTCCCCCCCAACCCCGCCAGTAGCGCCCCGGGCCACGGAGCCTCCGGCGATGAAGTCATCGCAGTGCGCGGTGACCCTCTTCTCGCCGCGCGGCAGAAATTGCACACCGCCCTACGAGGTCACCGCAGCAATGCCCACGCCAGCCTCGCGAGGCGCAAACCGGGTCAGACACCCATCGCAGGGCCAACCTTAAAGGGAAGTGGCACTGCACTTAGCGGTCGGGCCGTTCTCAGCCCCTTTCGTGGGGATCTGGGCCGCGATCGTGCGATCCGCCTTCAAAGGGCCTGCAGAGTTCGTAGTGTCCCTCCCCTGTAACAGAAGGGGAGGGGGCGTTGAAACATGTCAGCACTATGCTGGGGAGGCTCCCAGTTAGCGCCCACATGACACTGCGCTCCACTTCCTGTGAGGGGCGGTTACTGGAATTTCAGGGCCGGACTGCAGGAAGTCCCGCCTCGGTTACCGCCCCTCAAACCGGGTGTGACCAAACTTCGCCCACTTGGTGTCAAACTTTATCTGAGTTTGCTCCTGTGAAGGTCTCAGAATATCTCACTATGTTAAAGGCGTTATGTAAAAAAGAAAGATTTACATTGATATAGCGGCTTTCACAACCACCAGACGTCCCAAAGCGCTTTGCAGCCAAAGAAGCACTTTTGAAGTGTTGTCACTGCTGTATTGTTGGAAAGGCGGCAGCCAATTTGCACACAGCAAGCTCCCATGAACAGCAATGTGATAATAAGCAGATAATCTGTTTTTGTTACATTGATTGAGAGACAAATATTGGCCAGGTCATCAGAGATAACAACCCCTGCTCTTCTTCGAAATTGTGCCATGGAATCTTTTGCGTCCACCTGAGCAAACAGATGGGGTCTTGGCTTAACATCTCATCCGAAAAACGGCACCTCCGACAGTGCAGCGCTCCCACAGCACTTGCACTGGAGTGTCAGCCGAGATTTATGTGCTCAAATCCTTGGAGCAGGGCTTGAATACACAGCCTTCTGAGGCTTAAGCGAGTGTGCTGCCCACTGAGCCACACTGTAAATGGTGACACTATTTTCAGTTCTACAAAAATCTTCACTTGCTCCATTCTAACTTAGTTTGGAGTACGTTTTCACTGTGGAAACTTTGAAATCAGGCGTCAGTGGCCGGACACGCCCCCTTTTGAAGAAAAAATTCTGTTCCAAAGTAGAACTGTTCTACCTGACTAGAACTGCAGAAAATAAAAATGTGGAGAATTGCGATTTCTAAGATAGTCCATTCTCCACCAGTTGCTCCTAAAATTCAGGCGCAAATCATGTGGAAACTTGGGGCCTATAAGTGCAAGTTGTTAATGTAAGAGTTCTGCTGGTTTGAACTGGAGTGAAGGGATATGGGGAGTGGGCAGGTAAGTGGATTCAGATTAATTTATAATTGGGAACAAAGAAATGGCAGACCAGTTGAACAAATACTTTGGTTCTGTCTTCACGAAGGAAGACACAAATAACTTCCAGAAATATTAGGGGACTGAGGGTCTAGTGAGATGGAGGAACTGAAAGAAATCCTTATGAGGCGGGAAATTGTGTTCAGGAAATTGATGGGATTGAAGACTGCTAAATCCCCGGGGTCTGATAGTCTGCATCCCAGAGTACTAAAAGAAGTGGCCCGAGAAATAGTGGATGCATTGGTGATCATTTTCCAACAGTCTATCGATACTGGATCAGTTCCTATGGACTGGAGGGTAGTTAATGTAACACCACTTTTTAAAAAGGGAGTGAGGGAGAAAACGGGTAATTATAGACTGGTTGAGCCTGACATCAGTAGTGGGAAAAATGTTGGAATCAATTATTCAAGATGTGCCCCATTATAAATTCACCTGAATCCACTTACCTGCCCGCTCCCCAATTATTCAGATAGTAAAAGCTTTTACCAATATATAAAACGGAAGTGCGTGACTAAAGTAAATGTTGGTCCCTTAGAAGATGAGAAGGGGGATTTAATAATGGGAAATGTGGAAATGGCTGAGACCTTAAACAATTATTTTGCTTCGGTCATCTCAGTGGAAGACACAAAAACCATGCCAAAAATTGCTGGTCACGGGAATGTGGGAAGGGAGGACCTTGAGACAATCACTATCACTAGGGAGGTAGTGCTGGACAGGCTAATGGGACTCAAGGTAGACAAGTCCCCTGGTCCTGATGAAATGCATCCCAGGATATTAAAAGAGATGGCGGAAGTTATAGCAGTCAGTCGAGGAGGCGGGAGCTCGGAGCTGCGTGAGTCCGGGGTCGGCGAGAGGCCTATAAAGGCCAGCGGGAGTCAGGCAGTTCGAGGGGGTGGGAGTTCGGAGCAGCGCGAGTCCGGGGTCGGCGAGAGGCGGGGCTTGTGCAGCTACAGGGAGAAGGCAAAAAAGAAGTAGAAAGAAACAGAAAGGTGACGTCACAGCCAAGGGGGTAAGTGATTGGCTGGTGATTGGTGAGCAGTTTTTCTTTTTTCTCTTCTATAACAGTGAGGAAACTTTAGCATTGTTGTTGCCAATTTAAGTGCATCTAAGGGTTAAGTCATGGCAGGAGAGCTCGGTCACATGTTATGCTCCTCCTGTACCATGTGGGAACTCAGGGACACTTCCAGTGTCCCTGAAGACTACATGTGCGGGAAATGTATCCGCCTCCAGGTCCTGACAGACCGCGTTGCGGAATTGGACCATCGGGTGGATTCACTCTGGAGCATCCACGATGCTGAGAATGACGTGAATAGCACGTTTAGTGAGTTGGTCTTACCGCAGGTGAAGGGTCCACAGCCAGCTAGGGAATGGAAGACCAGCAGGAAGAGCAGTGCAAGGAAGGTAGTGCAGGGGTCCCCTGCGGTCATCGCCCTGCAAAACAGATACACCGCTTTGAGTACTGTTGAGGGGGATGACTCATCAGGGGAGGGCAGCAGCAGTTCATGGCACTGTGGCTGGCTCTGCTGCACAGGAGGGCAGGAAAAAGAGTAGGAGAGCAATAGCGATAGGGGATTCGATTGTAAGGGGAATAAATAGGCGTTTCTGCGGCCGCAACTGAGACTCCAGGATGGTATGTTGCCTCCCTGGTGCAAGGGTCAAGGATGTCTCGGAGCGGGTGCAGGACATTCTGAAAAGGGAGGATGAACAGCCAGTTGTCGTGGTGCACATTGGTACCAACGATATAGGTAAAAAAAGGGATGAGGTCCTACGAGACGAATTTAAGGAGCTAGGAGCTAAATTAAAACGTAGGACCTCAAAAGTAGTAATCTCGGGATTGCTACCAGTGCCATGTGCTAGTCAGAGTAGGAATCGCAGGATAGCTCAGATGAATACGTGGCTTGAGCAGTGGTGCAGCACGGAGGGATTCAAATTCCTGGGGCATTGGAACCGGATCTGGGGGAGGTGGGACCAGTACAAACAAGACGGTCTGCACCTAGGCAGGATGGAACCAATGTCCGAGGGGGAGTGTTTGCTAGTGCTGTTGGGGAGGAGTTAAACTAATATGGCAGGGGGATGGGAACCAATGCAGGGAGACAGAGGGAAACAAAAAGGAGACAAAAGCAAAAGACAGAAAGGAGATGAGTAAAAGTAGAGGGCAGAGAAACCCAAGGCAAAAAACAAAAAGGGCCACTGAATGTAAAGGGGCTGCAGGAGGGGTCAAAACTAAAAATCATGGTTTAAAAACTAGTATTAAAACACTCTACCTAAACGCACGCAGCATTCGAAATAAAGTAAATGAGTTGACGGCACAAATCATTACAAATGGGTATGATTTGGTGGCCATTACAGAAACGTGGTTGCAGGGGGGCCAAGACTGGGAATTAAACATACAGGGGTATCTGATGATTCGGAAAGATAGACAAGAAGGGAAAGGAGGTGGGGTAGCTCTGTTAATAAAGGATGATATCAGGGCAGTTGTGAGAGACGATATTGGCTCTAATTAACAAAATGTTGAATCATTGTGGGTGGAGATTAGAGATAGTAAGGGGAAAAAGTCACTGGTGGGTGTAGTTTATAGGCCCCCAAATAATAACTTCATGGTGGGGCGGGCAATAATCAAGGGAATAATGGAGGCATGTGAAAAAGGAACGGCAGTAATCATGGGGAATTTTAACCTACACATCGATGGGTCAAATCAAATCGCAGGGGTAGCCTGGAGGAGGAATTCATAGAATGCATACGGGATTGTTTCTTAGAACAATATGTTATAGAACCTACAAGGGAGCAAGCTATCTTAGATCTGGTCCTGTGTAATGAGAAAGGAATAATAAATGATCTCCTAGTAAAAGATCCTCTCGGAATGAGTGATCACAGTATGGTTGAATTTGTAATACAGATTGAAGATGAGGAAGTAGTGTCTCAAACGAGCGTACTATGCTTAAACAAAGGGGACTACAGTGGGATGAGGGCAGAGTTGGCGAAAGTAGACTGGAAACACAGACTAAACGGTGGCACAATTGAGGAACAGTGGAGGACTTTTAAGGAGCTCTTTCATAGTGATCAACAAAAATATATTCCAGTGAAAAAGAAGGGCGGTAAGAGAAGGGATAACCAGCTGTGGATAACCAAGGAAATAAAGAAGAGTATCAAATTAAAAACCAATGCGTATAAGGTGGCCAAGGTTAGTGGGAAAATAGAAGATTGGGAAAATTTTAAACGACTGCAAAGAATGACTAAGAAAGCAATAAAGAAAGGAAAGATAGATTACGAAGGTAAACTTGCGCAAAACATAAAAACGGATAGTAAAAGCTTTTACAGATATATAAAACGGAAAAGAGTGACTAAAGTAAATGTTGGTCCCTTAGAAGATGAGAAGGGGGATTTAATAATGGGAAATGTGGAAATGGCTGAGACCTTAAACAATTATTTTGCTTCGGTCTTCACAGTGGAAGACACAAAAACCTTGCCAAAAATTGCTGGTCACAGGAATGTGGGAAGGGAGGACCTTGAGACAATCACTATCACTAGGGGGGTCATGCTGGACAGGCTAATGGGACTCAAAGGTAGACAAGTCCCCTGGTCCTAATGAAATGCATCCCAGGGTATTAAAAGAGATGGCGGAAGTTATAGCAGATGCATTCGTTATAATCTACCAAAATTCTCTGGACTCTGGGGAGGTACCAGCGGATTGGAAAGCAGCTAATGGAACGCCTCTGATTAGAAAACGGGGCAGACAAAAGGCAGGTAACTAAAGGCCGGTTAGTTTAACATCTGTAGTGGGGAAAATGCTTGAAACTATCATTAAGGAAGAAATAGCGGGACATCGAGATAGGAACAGTGAAATCAAGCAGATGCAGCGTGGATTCATGAAGGGGAAATCATGTAACTAATTTACTGGAATTTTTTGAGGATATAATGAGTGTGGTGGATAGAGTTATACCGATGGATGTGGTGTATTTAGATTTTCAAAAGGCATTCGATAAGGTGCCACACAAAAGGTTACTGCAGAAGATAAAGGTACGCGGAGTCAGTGGAAATGTATTAGCATGGATCGAGAATTGGCTGGCGAACAGAAAGCAGAGTCGGGATAAATAGGTCCTTTTCGTGTTGGAAATCGGTGGTTAGTGGTGTGCCACAGGGATCGGTGCTGGGACCACAACTGTTTACAATATACATAGATGACCTGGAAGAGGGGACAGAGTGTAGTGTAACAAAATTTGCAGATGACACAAAGATTAGTGGGAAAGCAGGTTGTGTAGAGGACACAGAGAGGCTGCAAAGAGATTTAGATAGGTTAAGCGAATGGGCTAAGGTTTGGCAGATGGACTACAATGTCGGAAAGTGTGAGGTCATCCACCTTGGGAAAAAAAACAGTGAAAGGGAATATTATTTGAATGAGGAGAAATTACAACATGCTGCGGTGCAGAGGGACCTGGGGGTCCTTGAGCATGAATCCCAAAAAGTTAGTTTGCAGGTGCAACAGGTAATCAGGAAGGCGAATGGAATGTTGGCCTTCATTGCGAGAGGGATGGAGTACAAAAGCAGGGAGGTCCTGCTGCAACTGTACAGGGTATTGGTGAGGCTGCACCTGGAGTACTGCGTGCAGTTTTGGTCACCTTACTTAAGGAAGGATATACTTGCTTTGGAGGGGGTACAGAGACGATTCACTAGGCTGATTCCGGAGATGAGGGGATTACCTTATGATAATAGATTGAGTAGACTGGGTCTTTACTCGTTGGAGTTCAGAAGGATGAGGGGTGATCTTATAGAAACATTTAAAATAATGAAAGGGATAGACAAGATAGAGGCAGAAAGGTTGTTTCCACTGGTCGGGGAGACTAGAACTAGGGGGCACAGCCTCAAAATACGGGGGAGCCAATTTAAAACCGAGCTGAGAAGGAATTTCTTCTCCCAGATGTGAATCTGTGGAATTCTCTGCCCAAGGTAGCAGTTGAGGCTAGCTCATTGAATGTATTCAAGTCACAGATAGATAGATTTTTAAACAATAAGGGAATTAAGGGTTGTGAGGAGCGGGCGGGTAAGTGGAGCTGAGTCCACGACCAGATCAGCCATGATCTTGTTGAATGGTGGAGCAGGCTCGAGGGGCTAGATGGCCTACTCATGTTCCTAATTATTATGTTCTTATGTTCTTTTGTAGATGCATTCATTATAATCTACCAAAATTCTCTGGAATCTGGGGAGCTATCAGCGGATTGGAAAGCAGCTAATGTAACGCCTCTGTTTAAAAAAGGGGCCAGACAAAAGGCAGGTAACGAAAGGCCGGTTAGTTTAACATCTGTAGTGGGGAAAATGCTTGAAGCTATCATTAACATAGAAACATAGAAACATAGAAAATAGGTGCAGGCCCTTCGAGCCTGCACCGCCATTCAATGAGTTCATGGCTGAACATGCAACTTCATTACCCCATTCCTGCTTTCTCGCCATACCCCTTGATCCCCTTAGTAGTAAGGACTACATCTAACTCCTTTTTGAATATATTTAGTGAATTGGCCTCAACAACTTTCTGTGGTAGAGAATTCCACAGGTTCACCACTCTCTGGGTGAAGAAGTTTCTCCTCATCTCGGTCCTAAATGGCTTACCCCTTATCCTTAGACTGTGACCCCTGGTTCTGGGAACATTCTTCCTGCACCTAACCTGTCTAAACCCATCAGAATTTTAAACATTTCTATGAGATCCCCTCTCATTCTTCTGAACTCCAGTAAATACAACCCCAGTTGATCCAGTCTTTCTTGATATGTCAGTCCCGCCATCCCGGGAATCAGTCTGGTGAACCTTCGCTGCACTCCCTCAATAGCAAGAATGTCCGTCCTCAAGTTAGGAGACCAAAACTGTACACAATACTCCAGGTGTGGCCTCACCCATGCCCTGTACAACTGTCGTAACACATCCCTGCCCCTGTACTCGAATCACCTCGCTATGAAGGCCCACATGCCATTTGCCTTCTTAACCGCCTGCTGTACCTGCATGCCAACCTTCAATGACTGATGTACCATGACACCCAGGTCTCGTTGCACCTCCCCTTTTCCTAATCTGTCACCATTCAGATAATAGTCTGTCTCTCTGTTTTTACCACCAAAGTGGATAACCTCATATTTATCCACATTATACTTCATCTGCCACGCATTTGCCCACTCACCTAACCTATCCAAGTCACTCTGCAGCCTCCTAGCATCCTCCTCACAGCTCACACTGCCACCCAACTTAGTGTCATCCGCAAATTTGGAGATACTACATTTAATCCCCTCGTCTAAATCATTAATGTACAATGTAAACAGCTGGGGCCCCAGCACAGAACCTTGCGGTACCCCACTAGTCATTGCCTGTCATTCTGAAAAGTACCAATTTACTCCTACTCTTTGCTTCCTGTCTGACAACTAGTTCTCAATCCACTTCAGTACACTACCCCCAATCCCATGTGCTTTAACTTTGCACATTAATCTCTTGTGTGGGACCTTGTCGAAAGCCTTCTGAAAGTCCAAATACACCACATCTCCCGTGTCCACTCTACTGGAAACATCCTCAAAAAATTCCAGAAGATTTTTCAAGCATGATTTCCCTTTCACAAATCCATGCTGACTTGGACCTATCATGTTACCTCTTTCCAAATGCGCTGCTATGACATCCTTAATAATTGATTCAATCATTTTACCCACTACCGATGTCAGGCTGACCAGTCTATAATGCCCTGTTTTCTCTCTCTTCTCTCTCCCTCCTTTTTTAAAAAGTGGGGTTACATTGGCTACAATCTACTCCACAGGAACTGATCCAGAGTCTATGGAATGTTGGAAAATGACTGTCAATGCATCTGCTATTTCCAAGGCTACCTCCTTAAGTACTCTGGGATGCAGTCCATCAGGCCCTGGGGATTTATCGGCCTTCAATCCCATCAACTTCCCCAACACAATTTCCCGACTAATAAGGATTTCCCTCAGTTCCTCCTTCTTACTAGACCCTCTGACCCCTTTTATATCCGGAAGGTTGTTTGTGTCCTCCTTAGTGAATACCGGACCAAAGTGCTTGTTCAATTGGTCTGCCATTTCTTAAGGAAGAAATAGGGGGACATCTAGATAGGAATAGTGCAATCAAGCAGACGCAACATGGATTCATGAAGGGGAAATCATGTTTAACTAATTTACTGGAATTCTTTGAGGATATAACGAGCATGGTCGATAGAGGTATATCGATGGATGTGGTGTATTTAGATTTTCAAAAGGCATTCGATAAGGTGCCACACAAAAGGTTACTGCAGAAGATAAAGGTACGCGGAGTCAGTGGAAATGTATTAGCATGGATCGAGAATTGGCTGGCAAACAGAAAGCAGAGAGTCAGGATAAATGGGTCCTTTTCAGGTTGGAAATCGGTGGTTAGTGGTGTGCCACAGGGAGCGGTGCTGGGACCACAACTGTTTACAATATACATAGATGACCTGGAAGAGGGGACAGAGTGTAGGGTAACAAAATTTGCAGATGACACAAAGATTAGTGGGAAAGCAGGTTGTGTAGAGGACACAGAGAGGCTGCAAAGAGATTTAGATATGTTAAACGAATGGGCTAAGGTCTGGCAGATGGAATAAAATATCGTAAAATGTGAGGTCATCCACCTTGGAAAACAAAACAGTAAAAGGGAATATTATTTGAATGGGGAGAAATTACATCATGCTGCAGTGCAGAGGGACCTGGGGGTCCTTGTGCATGAATCCCAAAAAGTTAGTTTGCAGGTGCAGCAGGTAATTAGGAAGGCGAATGGAATGTTGGCCTTCATTGCGAGAGGGATGGAGTACAAAAGCAGGGAGGTCCTGCTGCAACTGTACAGGGTATTGGTGAGGCCACACCTGGAGTACTGCGTGCGGTTTTGGTCACTTTACTTAAGGAAGGATATACTAGCCTTGTAGCGGGTACAGAGACGATTCACTAGGCTGATTCCGGAGATGAGGGGGTTACCTTATGATGATAGATTGAAAAGACTGGGTCTTTACTCGTTGGAGTTCAGAAGGATGAGGGGTGATCTTATAGAAACATTTAAAATAATGAAAGGGATGGACAAGATAGAGGCAGAGAGGTTGTTTCCACTGGTCGGGGAGACTAGAACTAGGGGGCACAGCCTCAAAATACGGGGGAGCCAATTTAAAACCGAGCTGAGAAGGGATTTCTTCTCCCAGAGGGTTGTGAATCTGTGGAATCCTCTACCCAAGGAAGCAGTTGAGGCTAGCTCATTGAATGTATTCAAATCACAGATAGATAGATTTTTAACCAATAAGGGAATTAAGAGTTCTGGGAAGCAGGCGGGTAAGTGGAGCTGAGTCCACGGCCAGATCAGCCATGATCTTTTTGAATGGCGGAGCAGGCTCGAGGGGCTAGATGGCCTACTCCTGTTCCTAATTCTTATGTTCTTATGTTCTCATAGCAGCAGATTTGGAAAGCAGTGACAGGATCGGTCCAAGGCAGCATGGATTTATGAAAGGCAAATCATGCTTGACAAATCTTCTAGAATTTTTTGAGGATGTAACTGGTTGAAAGAACTTCTGCAAAAAAACTAGATAAAAAATGTAGCATTTGCCCGACTCATTGCAGCCAATTGGATTTAAGCAGAGAATTGAATAAATTGCTGCGGTCAGCGTGCCATGTTTGTGTACGAGCATTGAGCAACAACAGATATTCATCAGAGGCAATCCCTCGGAATCGAGGAACACTTGCTTCCACTCTAAAAATGAGTCTTTTGTTGGCTGTACAGTCCAATATGAGAACCACAGTCCCTGTCACAGGTGGAACAGACAGTCATTGAGGGAAAGGGAGGGTGGGACTGGTTTGCCGCACATTCTTTCCGCTGCCTGCGCTTGATCTCTGCATGCTCTCGACGACGAGACTGGAGGAGCTCAGCCCCCTCCCGGATGCCTTGTAACAAGGTGTCCTTGTACAACAGATATTGCCATATCAGAATAAACCGTGTGCTCCAAACTTCCACAACTCCGAGAATATAATCCAACCTGACACTGAAAAAATTTGTATAATGCAAAGAAGAAACTCACGCGGGAAATATCTCCCTTTATCGGGGAGAAGGTTTAACGAGGGATCGGGCTGCAACTGTTTTTCCTGGCTGGCACCATCAAAATGACTTCCCTGTTCCAGAGCACTCCGAGCCCATCATATACAGCTCATCATCACATTAAAGGCGATGCCTCTGGCAAGCCTGAAGCGACTATATCTAAACTTGACTCAAAGTTTTGACATGTTCATTAAAAATCTCACGTTGACATGCCGAGAGCACAACTCGGTGCATTCTATGCCAGCACGCGCCAAGTGCCGTCAGCTAGTCTTTGAAATAAGTACACATATCGGCAATTGGTCGGCCACTACCTAGCAATTCCAAGAACGCTGTTGTACCACTGGCAGTGTGACAGGGTTGGGACTTTATTCCACCATTTTGTCGTAGTGTTGAAACTAATAGAAGTCGTGGGAGTCAACTACTTTGACTGACTGAGGTGTATTTGCTTCATGGGTTCTTTGCTTAAGAATTCACAGCTACACATTGGCTGTAAAGAACTAACTGGTTTATTAGCAAATGTTTAACATAAGAACATAAGAAATAGGAGCAGGAGTAGGCCATACGGCCCCTCAAGTCTGCTCCGCCATTCAATAAGATCATGGCTGATCCGCTCATGGACTCAGCTCCACTTCCCTGCCCGCTCCCTATAAATCTTTACTCCCTTATCGCTCAAAAATTTCTCTATCTCCGCCTTAAATAAATTCAATGACCCACCTCCACAGCTCTCTGGGGCAGGGAATTCCATAGATTGACGACCTTCTGAGAGAATTCCTCCTCATCTCAGTTTTAAATGGGTGGCCCCTTATTCTAAGACTATACCGCCGAGTTCTAGTTTCCCCTATAAGTGGAAATATCCTCTCTGCATCCACCTTGTCGAGCCCCCTCATTATCTTATATGTTTCAATAAGATCACCTCTCATTCTTCTGAACTCCAATGTGTATAGGCCCAACCTACTCAACCTATCTTCATAAGTCAACCCCCTGCTCATCGGAATCAACCTAGTGAACCTTCTCTGAACAGCCTCCAATGCAAGAATATCCTTCCTTAAATACGGAGACCAAAACTGTACGCAGTACTCCAGGTGTGGCCTCACCAATACCCTGTACAGTTGTAACAGGACTTCTCTGCTTTTATACTCACTCTATCCCCTCGTTTCTCATCCTTATTTTCAAATCCCTCCAAGGCCTCACCACTCCCTATCTCTGTCATCTTCTCCAGCCCTACAACCCTCCAAGATCTCTGCACTCCTCCGATTCTGGCCTCTTGTTCATCCCCGATTTTCATCACCCCACCTTTGGTGGCCATGCCTTCAGCTGCCTAGGCCCTAAGCTCTGATATTCCCTCCCTAAACCACTCTACTTCTCTCTCCTCCTTTAAGGCACTCCCTAAAACCTACCTCTTTGATCAATACCTCCCTTACTGGATCAGTGTCAAATTTAAAAATAATAACAATAATAACTTTTATTTATATAGCGCCTTTAACATAGTAAAATGTCCCAAGGTGCTTCATATCAGTGTTATAAGATAAAATGGATACATTTGACACTGAGCCACAAAAGAAGAAATTAAGGCAGATGACCAAAAGCTTGGCTAAAGAGGTAGGTTTTTAAAAGTGTCTTAAAGAAGGAAAGAGAGGTAGAGAGGCGGAGATATTTAAGGAGAGAGTTCCAGAGCATAGGACCCAAACAGCTGAAGGCACGGCCACCGATGGTTGAGCAGTTATAATGAGGGATGTTCAGGAGGGCAGAATTTGAGGAGGGCAGACGTCTTGTGGGGTTGTGAGACTGAAAAAAATTACAGAGATAGGGATGGGCGAGGCCATGGGGGGATTGGTAGACAAGGATGAGAATTTTGAAATCGAGCCAATGCAGGTCAGAAAGCACAGGGGTGATGGACGATAGGGACATGGTACGAGTTAGGACACGGGCTGCAGAGTTTTGGATGACTTCCAGTTTACGTAGTGCAGAATGTGGGAGGCCAGCCAGGAGTGAGTTGGAGTCGTCAAGTCTAAAGGTAACAAAGGCATGAATGAGGGTTTCAGCAGCAGAAGATTTGAGACAGGGCGTAGGCGGGCAAAGTTACACAGGTGGAAAAAGGCGGTTTTAGTTATGCTGCGGATATGTGGCTGGAAACTTAGGTTGATAATGCTCCTGTGAAGTGCCTTGGGAAGTTTTACTACATTAAAAGCACTATATAAATACAAGTTGTTGTTGTTGTTATTGGAAGTGTTGGGACATGGGCAGGAAACCGCTGTGACAATGTGACAGGGATGGAGATTTCAGAAGCCAGTCAGTGCCTCATTGGTGACACCCAGGACTCCTCCCGCAGTGTCGAAAGAAATTTCAATGGCCTTAACATTTGTGGTTGGGAAAATGTTGGAGTCCGTTATTAATGAAGCAGTAGCAGGACATTTGGAAAAGCAAAATTCGGTCAGGCAGAGTCAGCATAGATTTATGAAGGGGAAGTCATGTTTGACAAATTTGCTGGAGTTCTTTGAGGATGTAACGAACAGGGTAGATAAAGGGGAACCAGTGGATGTGGTGTATTTGGACTTCCAGAAGGCATTTGACAAGGTGTCACATAAAAGGTTACTGCACAAGATAAAAGTTTACGGGGTTGGGGATAATATATTAGCATGGATAGAGGATTCGCTAACTAACAGAGAACAGAGAGTCGGGATAAATGGTTCATTCTCTAGTTGGCAACTCGTAACTAGTGGGGTGCCGCAGGGATCTGTGCTGGGACCCCAACTATTTACAATCTACATTAACGACTTGGAAGAAGGAGCTGAGTATGACATAGCCAAGTTTGCTGATGATACAAAGATGGAAGGAAAAGCAATGTGTGAGGAGGACACAAAAATCTGCAAAAGGACATGGACAGGCTAAGTGAGTGGGCAAAAATTTGGCAGATGGAGTATAATGTTGGAAATTGTGAGGTCATGCACTTTGGCAGAAAAAAAATCAAAGAGCAAGTTATTATTTATGTGGAGAAAGATTGCAAAGTGCCGCAGTACAGCGGGACCTGGGGTTACTTGTGCATGAAACACAAAAGGATAGTATGCAGGTACAGCAAGTGATCAGGAAGGCCAAAGGTATCGTGGCCTTTATTGCAAAGGGGATGGCGGATAAAAGCAGCTATATAAGGTATTGGTGAGGCTACACCTGGAATACTCCGTGCAGTTTTGGTTTCCATATTTACAAAAGGATATACTTGCTTTGGAGGCAGTTCAGAGAAGGTTCACTAGTTTGATTTCGGGGATGAGGGGGTGACCTATAACCCCGTCTTCTGCACTCAATCTGTACGTGTGTCACGTGAACTGGGCCTTACAATAAACATCCATAAGACAAAGGTCCTCCACTAACCTGACCCCGCCACACAGCACTGCCCCACCCAGTCATCAAGATGCATGGCGTGGCCCTGGACAACGTGGACAAATTTCCAGACCTCAGGAGCCCATTATCAGCAAGGGCAGACATCGACAACGAGGTTCAACACCGCCTCCAGTGACCTATAAGCTCCCCTTTCCTGCACTCATTGTGTACGTGTGTCAAGTGAACTGTCTTTAAATGTCAATGATACCATCTATATTATCCCTCACTGCGATAAAGGGAACACATATGCAGCTACCAACGTTCGTAATCAGTTTAAAATCACAAAGCCACACCTTGGTCTCTCCCTACTCCTCTGGCACCTTTTGAATATCGTTGAAAATAAGAAAAGAAAGAGAGACTTGCATTCATATAGCGCCTTTCACGACCACCAGACGTCGCAAAGCTCTTCACAGCCAATTAAGTACTTTTTGACGTCTCGTCTCTGTTGTAATGTAGCAATATACTCAACGATTCACAGCCCTCTGAGTGAAGAGCTTTCTCTTCATCTCAGTCCTAAATGGACAACCCCCTTGCTGTGCATGCATTTTAACTTCCTGTGATTCGTGTACAGTCAGTCAGTCATAGGCAGTCCCTCGGAATCGAGGAAGACTTGCTACCACTCTTAGCATGAGTCCTGAGGTGGCTGAACAGTTCAATGTGAAAACCACAGTTCCTGTCACAGGTGGGGCAGATAGTCGTTGAGGGAAAGGGTGAGTGGGACTGGTTTGCCGCACGCTCCTTCCGCTGCCTGCGCTTGATTTCTGCACGCTCTCGGTGACGATACTCGAGGTGCTCAGCGCCCTCCCGGATGCACTTCCTCCACTTAGGACGGTCTTTGGCCAGGGACTCCCAGGTGTCAGTGGGGATGTCGCACTTTATCAGGGAGACTTTGATGGTGCCCTTGTAACGTTTCCTCTGCCCACCTTTGGCTTGTTTGCCGGGGACGAGTTCCGAGTAGAGCGTTTGCTTTGGCGAGTCTCGTGTCTGGCATGCTAACTATGTGGCCTGCCCAGTGGAGTTGATCAAGTGTGGTCAGTGCTTCAATGCTGGGGATGTTGGCCTGGACGATGACGCTAATGTTGGTGCGGCTGTCCTCCCAGGGGATTTGTAGGATCTTACGGAGACATCGTTGGTGGTATTTCTCCACCGACTTGAGGTGTCTACTGTACATGGTGCACGTCTCTGAGCCATACAGGAGGGCGGGTATTACTACGGCCCTGTAGACCATGAGCTTGGTGACAGTTTTGAGGGCCTGGTCTTCAAACACTCTTTTCCTCAGGCGGCCGAATGCTGCACTGGCGCACTGGAGGCAAATGAGCAAGTGAAAAGCATAAAATGTTAATTTCCGTCAGCTCCAGGGTGTGGGTAGGTAACTTGAGGAATTTTAACTGCCCACCCGCCTGCGTGGGTAAGGTTAAAATTGGCCCGTATGTTATAAATGAAAGGCAAGGAAAGCATTTATACAGCGGCATTCACAATCTCAAAGTACTTTGCAACGAAATGAAGTACTTTTGAGGGTATGGAAGCACAGTGATTATTGCAATGTGTGCACCTTTTGCATTGTGAGTGGCTTCGCCAGTCACGTGATGTTCACGAGACTCAATAAAACCCCAGTCGGTTGGGGTGAGGTCATCCACGATGAGGTGTGCAGTTGTGAGCCTGGGGGATGAACGGGTAATGTGTAGTGTGATTGTTAAACCTTTGCTAATAAACCAACTAGTTCTTGATAGCAATGCGTTGCTATGAACTCAAAGAACCCATGAAGCAAATACACTACAGTTATGTTACTGGACCCTCAAAGCCTCCTTGATAAGGTTCAACATCCCCACCGGCACCTGGGAGTCCCTGGCCAAAGACCGCCCTAAGTGGAGGAAGAGCATTCGGGAGGGCGCTGAGCACCTCGAGTCTCGTCGGCGAGGGCATGCAGAAAACAAACACAGGCAGCAGAAGGAGCGTGCGGCAAACCAGTCTCCCCGCCCACCCTTCCCTTCAACCACTGTCTGTCCCACCTGTGACAGAGACTGTAATTCCCGTATTCGACTGTTCAGTCACCTGAGAACTCACTTTTGGAGTGGAAGCAAGTCTTCCTCGATTCTGAGGGACTGCCTATGATGATGATGATGATGAATCCAGAGGTTTGGACTAATTAACCAGAGACGCGAGTTCAAATTCCACCACGGCAGCTGGGGAATTTAAATTCAGTGAATTAAATAAATCTGGAATTTAAAAAACTAGTATCGGTAATGGTGACCATGAAACTACCGGATTGTCATAAAAACCCAAATGTTTCACTAACGTCCTTTAGGGAAGGAAATCTGCCATCCTTACCCGATCTGGCCTATATGTGACTCCAGACCCACAGCAATGTGGTTGACCCTCAACTGCCCTCTGAAATGGTGGCTCACCACAACCTTCTCGAGGGCAACTAGGAATGGGCAATAAATGTTGGCTTTGCCAGCGACGCCCACATCCCAGGAACAAATTTTAAAAATATATATTTTAATCACTGTTGTAATATAGTGAAAGTATGGTTATTTCTAGGAGAGCAGGATGTATTATATCAGAAGCCATGGTTTAATAGCTAAGGGCAAGGGTATCAATCATTCGGGACTTTCAAAGAGCCAGCAAAAATCCTCACTATTAATAATAAATAGCATCGGGATTTAGATTGCAACTAGATCGGCAGCTATCATTCTCCAATGTAACATAGAGGTGGAGGTTATTATGCTGACAGGTCTCCTCAAGTGGCAGTATATATTGAAAATCCCATCGCATATTCTCTACAAAAGTCAGCTGACGCTAAGTAAAGGGAGCTTTGGAGAACAAGTGCGCAATAGAAAGGTTTCTTGCAAACAGAACCGAGAAGGAACCGTTTAATAATTTTTTTTTTGCAACTCCTTAAATGCAGAAGGTTACATATGTGGCGCCGAGATAGTGGAAGTTTTCTGAACATTAAAATAAAAAGGAACGAGACCTTGAAACAGAAATTTATAGATCAGTTTACCCACCATCCCTGTGATCAAAACATGCGAGAGCATTTTTGCAGTTCCATCAATATTCATGCAAAATTCACAGAGGCCATAAGAGATGGTCAGTTTATGTTTTAGAAGTGGATCATGCTCGACAATTTGCTGGAACTCTTTGAAGATGTAACTTAATTTATGGACAAGCGCCATTCAGCAGAAATAATTAACATGGAGTTTGATAAGGGAATTAATAAACATGCATATGTTAAAGAAAATTAAGATTCATGGGAATTGATAGCAAGTTAACTGGATAAATTCAAAACTGCACTACCGTGGTACGCGATGTTGAATCGGCGCGCGTTGGAAAGCATGCCTGAGGTCTAGACGTACGTGGAAGCAGTCCTGGGGTACAGGAACACTCAGAGAGGTCCTGAATCTGGGATCATTGGATTTGGGATCACTGAAAGGGAGGAACTTGCATCTTCGCAGAAGCATGGAGGGTCTATAATAATGGAACATTGAAAGGTGTTGTAGGGGCTTCTGTTAGTGCTAGAAGGGGTTCATAAACCTGTTATCTGGAGGAGGCGACGGATGATTGCAGTGCGGGCAGGTGCACCAGGCGTGGTGAGGTCGGGGCAAAGGAGCGGCGAGAGTTCGTAGAGGGATGTGATCGGGGCCCAGGAGAGGCGTGAGTTTGGGGCCCAGAAGAGGCGAGGGCCCAGGGGTAGCACGGGCCCGCCCACACTGCGATATGTGTGCCCACTAGGCCCATGCAGCAGAGCTGGTCTCCAGTCGCCTTGGTCAATCCTTGCCACAGGACCAAGACCTAGCTCTGTCAAGCCCTTGTGGTGGCTGGTGTGCAACGGTCACCCCATGTTAATCCGCGCACAGACATCTTCCACCCTTCAACATGTAGTTCGAGACCTGAAATATTAGGTCCTTCATTGAAACACCCGTGAACTCATCTCTTTTCGGCATGGAAGCAAGTCATCCTCGTTTTGAGGGACTGCCTATGATGATGATGATGATCTGGAGGGGGAAATCCCACAGAGAGGGATCCTGCATTGCCAGAGCATTAGGGTGGATTGGAGGTACCAGCATCTGATGGTATGGGTGGAGGGTGGAGTGTGGAGGGGGGGTGGGTGTGGGGTGTGTGGTTTTGCCTGGGTTTGACGGTAATGGGGAAAGCGGGGAAAGACAAAAAAAGAATGGGTCCAACAAGAATAACTTGGAGTGGAAATTCGGTCTGCTGCCTTCTCTGTTCGTGCTCTGGAGGGGCAGTAATGGCGGTGGAAATCATTTCCGGGCGGGCGTCCAGACTCCAGCGCCCCACCGGGTCGATCGGTGCCAAGCTTGCGTGGGCATGGATCAGTACTGCCCGGGAGAGGCGAGCCGGTGTGCAACACCCCCTGGTTGCGACACTGCTCTTGAATTTGCTTTCTGGGAGACCCGTTGCGCCTCGTTGCGCCCCCTAGTGGGACCACCTGGGAAAGCGGCGGCAGTGAGCAAATGAATGTCTACCTGAGGTAAGTGTGATTACTTTTCTATTTTTGAGATGTATGTTTATCTGGCGTCAGTGAGGTATTGGGAATGTTTTTGGTGTTTTTGGTGCCGATTTTTTCCCCCCAGGGAAGCCTCTGTTAGGGCGCTCCGAGACCAGCTCCTTAGCTCGGGATTTTCAGTTGCCCAGCCGGCCTAGCGCCCCGAGAGAGGTGTGGAACGCCTCCCTTAGCGCTCCGCCCCACACTCAGGGCCCCACTGGTATACTTTGCGGCTGCAGACACAAACTATTACTGGTGCTAAATTTACCGCCCCGTCGCCATTAGTGCCCTAATTAGCCCCCAACCGAATTTCCACCCCTTGATATTTATATAGTGCCTTTAACGTAGTAAAACATCCCAAAGCGCTTCATGGGAGTGTTATGAGACAAAATTTGACACCGAACCACACAAGGAGAAATCAGGGCAGGTGACCAAAAGCTTGGTCAAAGAGGTAGGTTTTAGGGAGTGTCTTGAAGGAGGAAAGCGAGGTAGAGAGGATTGGGGAGGGAATTCCAGAGTTTAGGGCCTTGGCAGCTGCCAATGGTTGAGGGATTAAAATCGTGGATGAACAAGAAGCCAAAGTATCATTAGACCGTTTCTGGTCCATCAGGTGCCCATACCATAATATTCACACCCGTCAGTCACCTTCCCTGACCATCCATGGCTCCTTTGAGGCCATTGGGTTATCCCCATTATCAGCCATCTCCTGCCCTACAGCATTTAGTGCACCGTTGGTATGGCAATGATTTATACAATAACAACAACAACTTGTATTTATATAGCGCCGTTAACATCGTAAAACATCCCAAGGCGCTTCACAGGAGTGTTACAAGACAAAAATTTGATAATGAGGCACATAAGAAGAAACTACGGCAGGCTTGGTCAAAGAGGTAGATTTTAAGGAGCCTCTTGAAGGAGGAGAGAGAGGTAGAGAGGCCGAGACGTTTATGGAGGGAGTTCCAGAGCCTGGGGCCCAGACAGCGGAAAGCACGGCCACTGATGATTGAGCAATTATAATCAAGAGGGCAGAATTAGAGGAGCACAGACATCTCGGGGGGGTTGTGAGGCTGGAGGAGATTACTATGATAGGGAGGGGCGAGGCTATGGAGGGATTTGAAAACAAGGATGAGAATTTTGAAATTGAGGTGTTGCTTAACCGGGAGTCAATGTAGGTCAGCGAGCACAGGGATTATGGGTGAGCGGGACAATCTTTAATAAACCCAAATTTGCATAAACAAATAAAAATCACTTCATAAAATGACCAGAAGTTCATTGTTTATATAATTTTCAAGTATTTTATGCATAAAAAACAACCTTTAACCCCCAAAACATTATTCAGTATTTTTCTCAGAATTTGGAGCAAAATTAAATGTCTAGGGCCAAGGAGCACTTACAGACAGCAGCCAAAGAGAAAGAAGCCAATAATTCAAATTCATCTTTTACTTAAGGTTAAATCATTTAGAAAAACAAACTGAAATATTCTTTCAACTTTACCTCCGAGTGCGCCCAGGACTCCTGACTTCTCACGCGTACCGCTAGGCCCCAGGCCTGACTTCTAGACCACTTACTGACTCAAGATTTTCTCATGTATGTCGGTCATCCAATATACTATGAAGGTATGAGGCGTGAATTGGCTAGGATAGATTGGCGAATGATACTGAAGGGGTTGACTGTGGATGGGCAATGGCAGACATTTAGAGACCGCATGGATGAACTACAACAATTGTACATTCCTGTCTGGCATAAAAATAAAAAAGGGAAGGTGGCTCAACCGTGGCTATCAAGGGAAATCAGGGATAGCATTAAAGCCAAGGAAGTGGCATACAAATTGGCCAGAAATAGCAGAGAACCCGGGGACTGGGAGAAATTTAGAACTCAGCAGAGGAGGACAAAGGGTTTGATTAGGGCAGGGAAAATGGAGTACGAGAAGAAGCTTGCAGGGAACATTAAGACGGATTGCAAAAGTTTCTATAGATATGTAAAGAGAAAAAGGTTAGTAAAGACAAACGTAGGTCCCCTGCAGTCAGAATCAGGGGAAGTCATAACAGGGAACAAAGAAATGGCGGACCAATTGAACAAGTACTTTGGTTCGGTATTCACTGAGGAGGACACAAACAACCTTCCGGATATAAAAGAGGTCGGAGGGTCTAGTAAGGAGGAGGAACTGAGGGAAATCCTTATTAGTCGGGAAATTGTGTTGGGGAAATTGATGGGATTGAAGGCCGATAAATCCCCAGGGCCTGATGGACTGCATCCCAGAGTACTTAAGGAGGTGGCCTTGGAAATAGTGGATGCATTGACAGTCATTTTCCAACATTCCATTGACTCTGGATCAGTTCCTATGGAGTGGAGGGTAGCCAATGTAACCCCACTTTTTAAAAAAGGAGGGAGAGAGAAAACAGGGAATTATAGACTGGTCAGCCTGACATCGGTAGTGGGTAAAATTATGGAATCAATTATTAAGGATGTCATAGCAGTGCATTTGGAACGAGGTAATATGATAGGTCCAAGTCAGCATGGATTTGTGAAAGGGAAATCATGCTTGACAAATCTTCTGGAATTTTTTGAGGATGTTTCCAGTAGAGTGGACAAGGGAGAACCAGTTGATGTGGTATATTTGGACTTTCAGAAGGCTTTCGACAAGGTCCCACACAAGAGATTAATGTGCAAAGTTAAAGCACATGGGATTGGGGGTAGTGTGCTGACATGGATTGAGAACTGGTTGTCAGACAGGAAGCAAAGAGTAGGAGTAAATGGGGACTTTTCAGAATGGCAGGCAGTGACTAGTGGGGTACCGCAAGGTTCTGTGCTGGGGCCCCAGCTGTTTACACTGTACATTAATGATTTAGATGAGGGGATTAAATGTAGTATCTCCAAATTTGCGGATGACACTAAGTTGGGTGGCAGTGTGAGCTGCAAGGAGGATTCTATGAGGCTGCAGAGCGACTTGGATAGGTTAGGTGAGTGGGCAAGTGCATGGCAGATGAAGTATAATGTGGATAAATGTGAGGTTATCCACTTTGGTGGTAAAAACAGAGAGACAGACTATTATCTGAATGGTGACAGATTAGGAAAAGGGCAGGTGCAAAGAGACCTGGGTGTCATGGTACATCAGTCATTGAAGGTTGGCATGCAGGTACAGCAGGCGGTTAAGAAAGCAAATGGCATGTTGGCCTTCATAGCGAGGGGATTTGAGTACAAGGGCAGGGAGGTGTTGCTACAATTGTACAGGGCCTTGGTGAGGCCACACCTGGAGTATTGTGTACAGTTTTGGTCTCCTAACCTGAGGAAGGACATTCTTGCTATTGAGGGAGTGCAGCGAAGGTTCACCAGACTGATTCCCGGGATGGCGGGACTGACCTATCAAGAAAGACTGGATCAACTGGGCTTGTATTCACTGGAGTTCAGAAGAATGAGAAGGGACCTCATAGAAACGTTTAAAATTCTGACGGGTTTAGACAGGTTAGATGCAGGAAGAATGTTCCCAATGTTGGGGAAGTCCAGAACCAGGGGACACAGTCTAAGGATAAGGGGGAAGCCATTTAGGACCGAGATGAGGAGGAATTTCTTCACCCAGAGAGTGGTGAACCTGTGGAATTCTCTAACACAGAACGTTGTTGAGGCCAATTCACTAAATATATTCAAAAAGGAGTTAGATGAAGTCCTTTCTACTAGGGGAATCAAGGGGTATGGTGAGAAAGCAGGAATGGGGTACTGAAGTTGCATGTTCAGCCATGAACTCATTGAATGGCGGTGCAGGCTAGAAGGGCCGAATGGCCTACTCCTGCACCTATTTTCTATGTTTCTATGTTTCTAAACTCGGCTGCCCGTGTCCAACTCGCACCAAGTCCCGTTCATCCATCATCCCCGTGCTCGCTGACCTACTTTGGCATCTGGTCCAGTAACAACTCGATTATAAAATTCTCATCCTTGTTTTCAAACCCCTCCATGGCCTCGCCCCCTCCCTATCTCTGGAACCTCCTCCAGCCCTACCAAGGGAAACTAAAACTAGGGGACATAGTATCAGAATAAGGGGCCATCCATTTAAAACTGAGATGAGGAGGAATTTCTTCTCTCAGAGGGTTGTAAATCTATGGAATTCTCTGCCCCAGAGAGCTGTAGAGGCTGGGACATTGAATATATTTAAGGTGGAGATCGATAGATTTTTGAGTGATAAGGGAATAAAGGGTTATGGGGAACGGGCAGGGAAGTGGAACTGAATCCATGATTAGATCAGCCATGATCTTATTAAAGGGCGGAGCAGGCTCGAGGGGCCAGGTGGCCTAATCCTGCTCCTATTTCTTATGTTCTTATGTTCTTATAACCCTCCAAGATCTCTATGTAACTCTAATTCTGGTCTCTTCCGCATTCATGATTGTAATCGCTCCGCCATTGACGGCCGTGCCTTCAGCTGACTAGACCCTAAGCTCTGGAAGTCCCTCCCTAAACCTCTCCGCCTCTCCGGTTCTCTCTCCTCCTTTAAGGTGCTCCATTAAAACCTAAGTCTTTGACCAAGCTATTGACCACCTGTGCTAACCCCCTCATGTGACTCAATGTCAAAGGTCTCGGCTTCTCTGCTTCGCTTTCCTCCTATAAAATGCTCTTCAAAACCTACCAATCGATCTTAATATCTCCGTATGTGGCTCGGTGTCAATTTCTGTTTGATAACACTCCTGAGAAGCACCTTGGGACGTCTTACCACGTTAAAGGCGCTATATAAACACAAGTTGTAGCTGTTGGTGTATTTAAATATGTTATGCAATTATGATTACCTGAAACAGTTATGGAGTTGTTGAGTGCTTATCACTTTGGTGGTACACTATCACACGAGGAAGTCAAATCCTCTTCAAACCACCACGCTGAAGGACTTACTTACCATTTAACAACTCTTGAAGAGGCAGTTTTCGGTATTGCTCTGTTTGGGGGCAGTAACCGAGGCAAGGTTGGACTTCCTGCACGGGCCGTGAATTGGGGTAAACTCCCCCGAGAGGAAGTGGAGCGCAATGTCGGGCATTCCACATCCTCTCGGGGCCAGACAGGGGCGGTAAGCAGGCAAATTATCCAGCGCTACGCATCACCGCGTAGCGCTGGCGCGAGCACGGAGCCCTACCCTTCCATTAAAGGGGCGGGCACGCTGTGAGCTCTGCAGTGGGGCGAGGGGCTTCCGCGAGGCCACCGGGGATGCGGAGTGCCGGGCCGTGCCATCGCGGCACGGGCTTGGCCTTTATTGCAAAGGGGATGGAATATAAAAGTGGGGAAGTCTTGCTACAGCTGTACAGGGTATTGGTGAGGCCACACCTGGAATACTGCGTACAGTTTTGGTTTCCATATTTACGAAAGGATATACTTGCTTTGGCGGCAGTTCAGAGAAGGTTCACTAGGTTGATTCCAGGGATGAGGGGGTTGACTTATGAGGAAAGGTTGAGTAGGTTGGACTCATTGGAATTCAGAAGAATGAGAGGGGATCTTATCGAAAGGTATAAGATTATGAAGGTGGATGCAGAGAAGATGTTTCCACTGATGGAGGAGACTAGAACTAGGAGGCATAATCCTAGAATAAGGGGCCGTCCATTTAAAACTGAGCTGAGGAGTAATTTCTTCTCTCAGAGGGTTGTAAATCTGTGGCATTCGCTGTCTCAGAGAGCTGTAGAAGCTGGGACATTAATAAATTTAAGACTGAGATAGACAGCTTCTTAAACGATAAGGGGATAAGGGGTTCTGGGGAGCGGGCAGGGAAGTGGATCTGAGACCATGATCGGATCAGCCATGATCATATTAAATGGCGGAGCAGACTCGAGGGGCCATATGGCCTACTCCTGCTCCTATTTCAACGGACCCCGCGAAATGCCGAGCAAAAAGAAATGGTGACCGTGCACATTCCCCTTTGCCTTTCGCCCCACCGAGCGGAGTGCGGCTCCGGTTCGCGACCCGGCGAAGTTGGCACTGAGGTCCCACGGGGCGTCAGCCAAGTTCCGCCGCGGGGTGAAAACGGGTCGCTGCGCACGCCCATGACGTCATCATGGCCGGCGCAGCAGCTCGGGGCACCGTCGGCAGGAGCGGGGCGTTGCCGGGGGGCATGGGGCGAGAACGGGGAGGCGTAGGGTGTGAACGGGGTGCGGGCGCAAACGGGGGGTGCGGGGCGCGAATAGGGTGCACAGGACGCAAACGGGGGGTGCGGGGCGCGAATAGGGTGCACAGGACGCAAACGGGGGTGCGGGGCGCGAATAGGGTGCACAGGACACAAACGGGGGGTGCGGGGTGCGAATAGGGTGCACAGGACGCAAACGGGGGGACCGCGGGGCACGAACGGGATGCGTGAGGCGCAAGTGGGGGGCGTGGGGCGTGAATGGGGGTCGCGGGGCATGACCTATGCGAGAACCCCCCCCCCGAGAACGTAAAGCATATTTGCTCAGAATAAATGCAGGGGAATCTGCACGAGTTGAACAGTTAAAGAGTCCAATTATTGCATGCATTCCCCTCATAACCAAGAATATTCCTTGAAGTCATATATTGAGAGACGGGATTTCGAATATGTGACAAAATAAGCAGAGCAGAGGGATTGGCGTAGCTTTGATGTCAGATTCTATTTTTTTTTATGTACTTCACACAGAATTTTATAAACAGCACCAAAGAGTTTGCACTTACTAAATAAGTACAGCTTTCCAGCCCCTACTAATGACCAGATTGCTTAATCAGCTTCCAGCTGCAGTTAGCGAGAAGGGAGAAGGCTTTGAATTTACAGCCATCTGTTTCACCCAAGGCCCGAAAGCTTCCGAAGTCAGCGGTAGCCAAAGTGAGAAAAATTGCAATGATTAATTGCAATCAGTCAGTGTGACTCATATATGAGACAGTATGAGAGGTGAATTGGCTAGAATAGGCTGGCGAATGATACTTAAAGGGTTGACGGTGGATAGGCAATGGCAAACATTTAAAGATCACATGGATGAACTTCAACAATTGTACATCCCTGTCTGAAGTAAAAATAAAACGAGGAAGGTGGCTCAACCGTGGCTAACAAGAGAAATTAGGGATAGTGTTAAATCTAAGGAAGAGGCATATAAATTGGCCAGAAAAAGCAGTAAACCTGAGGACTGGGAGACATTTAGAATTCAGCAGAGGAGGACAAAGGGTCTAATTAGGAGGGGGGAAATAGAGTACGAGAGGAAGCTTGCAGGGAACATAAAAACTGACTGCAAAAGCTTCTATAGATATGTGAAGAGAAAAAGATTAGTGAAGTCCTTTGCAGTCAGAATCAGGTGAATTTATAATGGGGAACAAAGAAATGGCAGACCAATTGAACAAATACTTTGGATCTGTCTTCACTAAGGAAGAAACAAATAACCTTCCAGAAATACTAGGGGTTCGAGGGTCTAGCGAAAAGGAGGAACTAAAGGAAATCCTTATTAGCCATGAAATTGTGTTAGGAAATTGATGGGATTGAAGGTTGATAAATCCCCGGGGCCTGATAGGCTGCATCCCAGAGTACTTAAGGAAGTGGCCCTAGAAATAGTGGATGCATTGGTCATCATTTTCCAACAATCTATAGACTCTGGATCAGTTCCTATGGACTGGAGGGTAGTAATGTAACACCATTTTTTAAAAAAGGAGGGAGAGAGAAAACAAGGAATTATTGACCGGTTAGCCTGACATCGCTGGTGGGGAAAATGTTGGAATCAATTATTAAAGATGAAATAGCAGTGCATTTGGAAAGCAGTGACAGGATCAGTCCAAGTCAGCATGGATTTATGAAAGGGAAATCATCTAGAATTTTTTGAGGATGTAACTTGTAGAGTGAATACACCAGTGGATGTGGTGTATTTGGACTTTCAAAAGGCTTTTGACAAGATCCCACACAAGAGATTAGTGTTCAAAATTAAAGCACATGGTACTGGGGGTAATGTATTGATGTGGATAGAAAACAGGTTGGCAGACAGGAAGCAGAGAGTCAGAATAAACGGGTCCTTTTCAGAATGGCAGGCAGTGACCAGTGGGGTGCCGCAGGGTTCAGTGCTGGGACCCCAGGTATTTACAATGTACAGCAATGATTTAGATGAAGGAATTGAATGTAATATCTCTAAGTTTGCAGATGACACGAAGCTGGGTGGCAGTGTGAGCTGTGAGGAGGATGCTAAGAGGCTGCAGGGTGACTTCGACAGGTTAGGTCAATGTGTAAATGCATGGCAGATGCAGAATAATGTGGATAAATGTGAGGTTATCCACTTTGGTGACAAAAACAGGAAGACAGAATATTACCTGAATGGTGACAGATTAGGAAAAGGGGAGGTGCAACGAGACCTGGGTGTCATGGTACATCAGTCATTGAAGGTTGGCTTGCAAGTAGAGCAGGCGGTGAAGAAGGCAAATGGCATGTTGGCCTTCATAGCTAGAGGATTTGAGTTTAGGAGCAAGGAGGTCTTACTCCAGTTGTACAGAGCCTTGGTGAGGCCACACCTAGAATATTGTGTTCAGTTTTGGTCTCCTAATCTGAGGAAGGACATTCTTGCTATTGAGCGAGTACAGCGAAGGTTCATCAGACTGATTCCCGGGATGGCTGGACTGACATATGAGGAGAGACTAGATCAACTGGGCTTGTATCCACTGGAGTTTAGAAGAATGAGAGGGGATCTCATAGATACATATAAAATTCTGATGGGATTGGAGAGATTAGATGCAGGAAGAATGTTCCCGTTGCTGGGGAGTTCCAGAACCAGGGGTAAACCATTTAGGACTGAGATGAGGAGAAACTTCTTCACTCAGAGAGTGGTTAACCTGTGGAATTCTCTACTGCAGAAAGTTGTTCAGGCCAGATATATTCAAAAGGGTGTTAGATATGGCCCTTACGACCAAAGGGATCAAGGGGTATGGAGAGAAAGCAGGCAAGGGTACTGAGGTTGAATGATCAGCTATGATCTTATTGAATGGTGGTGCAGGCTCGAAGGGCCGAATGGCCTACTCCTGCACCTAATTTCTATGTTTCTGACTCATAGTTGATGGCGAGTGATCTGCTCGGTAAGTTGTATGGGTGGTTTCCAGGTATCGGGAAGAAAAATGATCGTCAGTGGAATTATGACAACTTCCTAATGCTTTTTATTCATTCTCGGGATGTGGGTGTCACCGGCAAGGCCAGCATTTATTGCCTATCCCTAATTGCCCTTGAGAAGATGGTGGTGAGCCACCATTTCAGAGGGCAGTTAAGTGTCAACCACACATTGCTGTGTGTCTGGAGTCATATATAGGCCAGACCGGGTAAAGGCGGCAGATTTTGTTCCCGAAAGGAACATTAGTGAACGAGATGGGTTTCATGGGGACCGAAATTGATCGATGTCCCACCTGCTGCCGAGGAGGTCCCGCCGCAAATGTCGGTTTTCTGGGCGATTCCTCCGGAACCGTCCATCTGCCGTCGAGGTTCTGCCCGGTGGAAGATTGGTGGGGGAGGGTACCGCCGACGGCAGATGGTGTCGCCCCGCCCATGCCGGATGTTGGAAAAGTGCCATTTTCAACAGTTATGCTGGCTTCCAGCCGACCTGCCGCCCGCCAGAAGGACCGCTCGGGAAAAGCAGGTCTGACCTGGACGGCAGTCGGCCAGCGGTGAGATCGGGCGGGAGGGAGGGAGAGGTGGACAGCGGTGAGATCGGGCGGGAGGGAGGGAGGGAGGGAGAGGTGGACAGCAGTGAGATCGGGAGGGAGAGGTGGACAGCGGTGAGATCGGGCGGGAGGGAGGGAGGGAGAGGTGGACGGCGGTGAGATCGGGCGGGAGGGAGGGAGGGAGAGGTGGACAGCGGTGAGATCGGGCGGGAGGGAGGGAGGGAGAGGTGGAGGCAGTGAGATTGGGCGGGAGGGAGGGAGGGAGAGGTGGACGGTGGTGAGATCGGGCGGGAGGGAGGGAGGGAGAGGTGGAGGCAGTGAGATCGGGCGGGAGGGAGGGAGGGAGAGGTGGACGGCGGTGAGATCGGGCGGGAGGGAGGGAGGGAGGGAGAGGTGGAGGCAGTGAGATCGGGCGGGAGGGAGGGAGGGAGAGGTGGAGGCAGTGAGATCGGGCGGGAGGGAGGGAGGGAGAGGTGGAGGCAGTGAGATCGGGCGGGAGGGAGGGAGGGAGAGGTGGAGGCAGTGAGATCGGGCGGGAGGGAGGGAGGGAGAGGTGGACGGCGGTGAGATCGGGAGGGAGGGAGGGAGAGGTGGAGGCAGTGAGATCGGGCGGGAGGGAGGGAGGGAGAGGTGGAGGCAGTGAGATCGGGCGGGAGGGAGGGAGGGAGAGGTGGACGGCGGTGAGATCGGGCGGGAGGGAGGGAGGGAGAGGTGGAGGCAGTGAGATCGGGCGGGAGGGAGGGAGGGAGAGGTGGACGGCGGTGAGATCGGGCGGGAGGGAGGGAGGGAGAGGTGGAGGCAGTGAGATCGGGCGGGAGGGAGGGAGGGAGAGGTGGACGGCGGTGAGATCGGGCAGGAGGGAGGGAGGGAGAGGTGGAGGCAGTGAGATCGGGCGGGAGGGAGGGAGGGAGAGGTGGACGGCGGTGAGATCGGGCGGGAGGGAGGGAGGGAGAGGTGGACGGCGGTGAGATCGGGCGGGAGGGAGGGAGAGGTGGACGGAGGTGAGATCGGGAGGGAGGGAGGGAGAGGTGGAGGCAGTGAGATCGGGCGGGCGGGAGGGAGGGAGAGGTGGACGGCGGTGAGATCGGGAGGGAGGGAGGGAGAGGTGGACAGCAGTGAGATCGGGCGGGAGGGAGGGAGAGGTGGACGGAGGTGAGATCGGGAGGGAGGGACGGAGAGGTTGACAGCAGTGAGATCGGGCGGGAGGGAGGGAGGGAGAGGTGGAGGCAGTGAGATCGGGTGGGAGGGAGGGAGGGAGAGATGGACGGCGGTGAGATCGGGCGGGAGGGAGGGAGAGGTGGACAGCAGTGAGATCGGGCGGGAGGGAGGGAGAGGTGGACGGAGGTGAGATCGGGAGGGAGGGACGGAGAGGTTGACAGCAGTGAGATCGGGCGGGAGGGAGGGAGGGAGAGGTGGAGGCAGTGAGATCGGGTGGGAGGGAGGGAGGGAGAGATGGACGGCGGTGAGATCGGGAGGGAGGGAGGGAGGGAGAGGTGGAGGCAGTGAGATCGGGCGGGAGGGAGGGAGGGAGAGATGGACGGCGGTGAGATCGGGCGGGAGGGAGGGAGAGGTGGACAGCAGTGAGATCGGGCGGGAGGGAGAGGTGGACGGCAGTGAGATCGGGCGGGAGGGAGGGAGAGGTGGACAGCAGTGAGATCGGGCGGGAGGGAGAGGTGGACGGCAGTGAGATCGGGCGGGAGGGAGGGAGAGGTGGACAGCAGTGAGATCGGGAGGGAGAGGTGGACAGCAGTGAGATCGGGAGGGAGGGAGGGAGAGGTGGACGGCAGTGAGATCGGGCGGGAGGGAGGGAGAGGTGGACGGCAGTCGGGTGCATGGAGAACAGGTGGGAGGAAGTGCTGCAGGCCATCACATCAAGGCAGCTGGGCGGATACTGCATATTATGAGTGGGGCTGCTGGAAAAAAGTTAGGAGCATGTTGCATTACTTTATTGATGATGGTGATGTTTAAATTGGATGTCATAAAAGCGACTGAAATGTATCTAATCTGATGGAGGCTTTTTTGTTGGACCTTGCCTCATTGAAAAGGCCGATGGCGAAGGGAAAGTTATTATGTGACTGAAAAGTGTTCAGCATGCCACATGTTGTACATCGAAGCTGATTCATTAATTGTGTCACACAATGTACTGCATTGTAACTGATGACCATGTCATCTCAGAGGTGGCACTCCTCCATGTTTGGCCTCGCAAAAAGAGGGTTGAAGTGCAAGCCTTAAGGTCTGCCCTGCAAGAAGGTAAACTGAGAATAATTGAATGGCAGGCTTCCTACATTGGTGGCCCTTCCTTGTCGTCTTGCGATGGCCTGATGACAGGATCCATTATAAACTGCAGTCAGATGTGGATGGGAGGATATTCCTGATGAAGCAGATGATCTATCTCTTGCCTCATGGCCTCAGTGCTTTCCGTTGTGCACTCCAAGACTGTAATGAGCCGGTCCATCCGCTGATCATACTGCTGGGAGAAGGAGGTGATGCTGCCAGCTATCCCAGCCATGGTCTGCAGCATGTCGCGACCTATCTCCACATCGGTGCTTGATAGCTGCACCATCTGGTTGAGTACAGAGTGCCGTGATTCATCCACAGCTGGTTGCTTGCTGCTGCTGGGTGCTGGTGCCTTGCCTCCCTTCAAGCCACGGCCTCTGCGCTTGCTTGAGTGGAGTCTGTTGGAAATCCCAGGAAATCGGAGTCAGACGTCGAGGTTCTGCGGACACTTGGCTCACATGGCAGGAGGTCGATATCAGCTGCTTCCGGCTCCTCCAGGTCAAGGGGTAGAAAGTCGGGCCTTCTCCCTCGTCTCTCTCCTGTTCTTCCTGGCCCTGGATGGCGGAGGTGGCAGTGGTGGAAATGGGTGAGGGAGGGCGGGGGTTGGGGGGGGGGGGTGATGGGGTGCAGGAAGGATCCAGTGTCTTCGGGTGCAGGGAACGTCGGGAAGTGAGATTGCTGGGGTCTGACGGCTTCTGTGAAGGCCAGAGGTCTCCCTAGATCCGTGCTGTATGACTCAGCATCTGCAAGTAGGGGACAACATTTCAAAGTGTAGGGATGGGGTGGGGGGGTGGTGCTGAGGGGGGGCAAGCTGAGATGTGAGCCGTTCCATCTCACATTATTCCAGCAAGGAGTTCCACCTGTACATGTCCACAGCAATAATGGGCGACAAAGTGTGTGTTCAACCGTGAGTGCCTTATCATTGCATGTACTTTCATGCCATGAACGTCACTGACACTAGAGATGAGTATAACCTTACCACGCAGTAACATCGGATCTGCATGAGAGGGGATTTCATAGAAATCTCATAGAAACATATAAAATTCTGACAGGACTGGACAGGTTAGATGCAGGAAGAATGTTCCCGATGTTGGGGAAGTCCAGAACCAGGGGTCACAGTCTAAGGATAAGGGGTAAGCCATTTAGGAGCGAGACGAGGAGAAACTTCTTCACTCAGAGAATTGTGAACCTGTGGAATTCTTTACCACAGAAAATTGTTGAGGCCAGTTCGTTAGATACATTTAAAAGGGAGTTAGATGTGGCCCTTACGGCTAAAGCGATCAAGGGGTACGAAGAGAAAGCAGGAACGGGGTACTGAAGTTGCATGATCAGCCATGATCATATTGAATGCTGGTGCAGGCTCGAAGGGCTGAATGGCCTACTCCTGCATCTATTTTCTATGTTTCTATGTTTCTATGCATCAATGTGTGAGGTTGCATGGCGGCGGTCCCCACCAATGCCAACATACGCTCCTCCTGCCTGGTCAATTCGACCACCTCTTCTGGGCCCCCTCTGATCGCACTCAGGCTGGTTGGCTGCTTGTTATGTCTGCACAAAGAAACGTTGCAGCCTTTAGCCCCTTTGCTGATGCTCCCTACACACATCCGGCGCACAACCTTTTTGGCCTTGGAGAGGAGGGGGCAAATAAATTTTTACTCACTCTAGCTGACGCCAGCAAATCGTTCCAAAGTTTGAGGCATTGGTCCCCATCCTGCTCAACGTTGCCCATTGAAGTCACCATCTCACCGATGTCCATCCAAAGATGTCGGTATTGGGCTGGTGGAGATTTGCCATGACCATCCCGGTGCGGTCGTTGTACCTGCGCTCCACCTCCATCACTAGCTCCTCCAATTCCTGTTCCTAGAACCACGGAGCTCTGGGCCTGGTTTTGCCAGTCTTCATTGAAGATTTCTGGCCACTCATCCTCAATGATGAGAGGAATGGATACTGAAGAGTTTGTGGGTTTAAATTTCTCACACTGTCCCCTCTGCAACTCAGAGTGCCCCCTCTCCAATGCCATCTCTCTGCTCTCTAACCTCCAACTCTCTCCTCAGCAGTCTCACACTCACGGTGGAATAAAGTGCTCTCCTTTTATGCGCATGCCTGCAATGGCCACGAAAGGATGAGAAACATTAGCTACTCTCCAATCCATAGGAGCTGATCCAGAGTGTATGGAATGTTGGAAAATGACCACTAATGCATCCACTATTTCTAGGGCCACTTCCTTAAGTACTCTGGGATACAGACTATCAGGCCCTGGGGATTTATCAGCCTTTAATCCCATCAATTTCCCTAATACAATTTCCTGACTAATGAGGATTTCCTTCAGTTCCTCCTTCCCACTAGACCCTCGGTCCCCTAGTATTTAATATTTCTATAGAAGCTTTTGCAGTCAGTTTTTATGTTCCCTGCAAGCTTACCACACATTGGATCAAGAAAATGGCACATTAAACATTAAACAAAGCCCAAAATCTCACGCATGCGCAGTGGAGGCCCTCTGAAGATCCCTGAGTGGAGAGGCCTCAAACTGACGCACAGTAGTGACGTCGGCCGCCGAGTCCCACTGCCGCCCACACAACGGAACCGAAAATGTCTCCTAGCGGCAAAAACGGACCTCCCGCCCGGGGGCTGCCGAGAAATGGACGGGCCGTAGCCGAGACCAAATTCAGGCCCATGGTCACCAGTACTGCTACTAGCTTTTTAATTCTGGATTATTATTTAATTAATTGAAGTTAAATTCCCCAGCTGCCATGGTGGGATTTGAATTCATGGCTCTGGATCACGAGCCCAGGCCTCTGGATTACTGGTCCAGGAACAAAACCATTGTGTTAAGGTTCCTGAAATTCAGTGCATGAAGTAAGCTCTGGATTGAAAACGTGTTCCAGTGCCTGATATTGATATTTGCATAATATTTCAGGCAGAAATATGCATCATTTGTTTTTAAATCCAAACTTTTAAACAAACTGTGACAGATAAGGAATTATCTTCTTTGCAGAGTAAGTCTTTTACAACACACACAAAGAAGAAATATTATGCAAATCATCTAGCAAAGGCTTGGAAACATTTGACATCTAAAAAATAGATGAAGGGACTCATCAGTCACAAGCAGCAACATAATGACACATCCTCGAGCACCAAGTGACAAAATGGTTCTTGATGTTAATCCACGGCGTTTCAGCAAAAGCATCAGGTACAATTTACTTATTTAACCGTGCCTCAATGGATAGCACACTCGCCACTGAGCCAGAGGGCTGTGGGTTCAAGTCCAGAGACTTGAACACGAAAAATCTAGGCTGACACTCCAGTACAGTGCAGAAGGAGTGCCACTGTGTCGGAGGTGCCGTCTTTCAGGTGAAACGTTAAACCGAGGTCCCGTCTGCCCTCTCAGGTGAGCGTAAAAAGATTCCAGCGCACTATTTCTGTCATGTATCATACATTATTATATATAATAAGAGAGACGATATTGGCTCTAATGAACAAAATGTTGAATCATTGTGGGTGGAGATTAGAGATAGTAAGTGGAAAAAGTCACAGGTGGGCGTAGTTTATAGGCCCCCAGATAATAACTTCACGGTGGGGTGGGCAATAATCAAGGGAATAATGGAGGCATGTGAAAAAGGAACGGCAGTAATCATAGGGGATTTTAACCTACATATCGATCGGTCAAATCAAATCGCACGGGGTAGCCTGGAGGAGGAATTTGTAGAATGCACACAGGACTGTTTCTTAGAACAGTATGTTTCAGAATCTACAAGGGAGCAAGCTATCTTAGATCTGGTCCTGTGTACTGAGACAAGAATAATAAACGATCTCCGAGTAAAAGATCCTCTTGGAATGAGTGATCACTGTATGGTTGAATTTGTAATACAGATTGAGGGTGAGGAATAGTGTCTCAAACGAGCGTTCTATGCTTAAACAAAGGGGGCTACAGTGGGATGAGGGCAGAGTTGGCGAAAGTAGACTGGAAACACAGACTAAACAGTGGCACAATTGAGGAACAGTGGAGGACTTTTAAGGAGCTCTTTCATAGTGCTCAACAAAAATATATTCCAGTGAAAAAGAAGGGTGGTAAGAGAAGGGCTAATCAGCCGTGGATAACCAAGGAAATAAAGGAGAGTATCAAATTAAAAACCAATGCGTATAAGGTGGCCAAGGTTAGTGGGAAAATAGAAGATTGGGAAAATTTTAAACAACAGCAAAGAATGACGAAGAAAGCAATAAAGAAAGGAAAGATAGATTACGAAGGTAACTTGCGCAAAACATAAAAACAGATAGTAAAAGCTTTCACAGATATATAAAACGGAAAAGAGTGACTAAAGTAAATGTTGGTCCCTTAGAAGATGAGAAGGGGGTTTAATAATGGGAAATGTGGAAATGGCTGAGATCTTAAATAATTATTTTGCTTCGGTCTTCACAGTAGAAGACACAAAAACCATGCCAAAAATTGCTGGTCACAGGAATGTGGGAAGGGAGGACCTTGAGACCATCAATATCACTAGGGGGGTAGTGCTGGACAGGCTAATGGGACTCAAGGTAGACAAGTCCCCTTGTCCTGATGAAATGCATCCCAGGGTATTAAAAGAGATGGCGGAAGTTATAGCAGATGCATTCGTTATAATCTACCAAAATTCTCTGGACCCTGGGGAGGTACCAGCGGATTGGAAAGCAGCTAATGTAATGCCTCTTTTTAAAAAAGGGGGCAGACAAAAGGCAGGTAACTATAGGCCGGTTAGTTTAATATCTGTAGTGGGGAAAATCCTTGAAACTATCATTAAGGAAGAAATAGCGGGACATCTAGATAGGAATAGTGCAATCAAGCAGACGCAACATGGATTCATGAAGGGGAAATCATGTTTAACTAATTTACTGGAATTCTTGAAGGATATAACGAGCATGGTGGATAGAGGTGTACCGATGGATGTGGTGTATTTAGATTTCCAAAAGGCATTCGATAAGGTGCCACACAAAAGGTTACTGCAGAAGGTAAAGGTACGTGGAGTCAGAGAACATAAGAACATAAGAATTAGGAACAGGAGTAGGCCATCTAGCCCCTCGAGCCTGCTCCGCCATTCAAAAAGATCATGGCTAATCTGGCCGTGGACTCAGCTCCACTTAGCCGCCCGCTCCCCATACCCCTTAATTCCATTATTGGTTAAAAATTTATCTATCTGTGATTTGAATACATTCAATAAGCTAGCCTCAACTGCTTCCCTGGGCAGAGAATTCCACAGATTCACAACCCTCTGGGAGAAGAAATTCCTTCTCAACTCGGTTTTAAATTGGCTCCCCCGTATTTTGAGGCTGTGCCCCCTAGTTCTAGTCTCCCCGACTAGTGGAAACAACCTCTCTGCCTCTATCTTATCGATCCCTTTCATTATTTTAAATGTTTCGATAAGATCACCCCTCATCCTTCTGAACTCCAACGAGTAAAGACCCAGTCTACTCAATCTAACTTCATAAGGTAACCCCCTCATCTCCGGAATCAGCCTAGTGAATCGTCTCTGTACCTACTCCAAAGCTAGTATATCCTTCCTTAAGAGGAAATGTATTAGCATGGATAGAGTATTGGCTGGTGAACAGAAAGCAGAGAGTCGGGATAAATGGGTCCTTTTCGGGTTGGAAATCGGTGGTTAGTGGTGTGCCACAGGGATTGGTGCTGGGACCACAACTGTTTACAACATACATAGATGACCTGGAAGAGGGGACAGAGTGTAGTGTAACAAAATTTGCAGAAGATTAGTGGGAAAGCGGGTTGTGTAGAGGACACAGAGAGGCTGCAAAGAGATTTAGATAGGTTAAGCGAATGGGCTAAGGTTTGGCAGATGGACTACAATGTCGGAAAGTGTGAGGTCATCCACCTTGGGGAAAAAAAACAGTAAAAGGTAATATTATTTGAATGGAGAGAAATTACAACTGTTGCGGTGCAGAGGGACCTGGGGGTCCTTGTGCATAAATTCCAAAAAGTTAGTTTGCAGGTGCAGCAGGTAATCAGGAATGCGAATGGAATGTTGGCCTTTATTGCGAGAGGGATGGAGTACAAAAGCAGGGAGGTCCTGCTGCAACTGTATAGGGTATTGGTGAGGCCGCACCTGGAGTACTGCGAGCAGTTTTGGTCACCTTCCTTAAGGAAGGATATACTAGCTTTGGAGGGGGTCATTTGAAGAATTGAGCACACTGGTAAGAGACCACCTGAAGCCAGCGAGCAGCCTACACATAGCCAGACACAGGTTCTACAACTACAGACGCTGTGTGGGCCAGAGCATACCCAACTTCGTGGCGGAACTTCGGAGGTTGGCTAGTTTATGTGAGTTCTCCGATGAACTGAGGAGAGAAATGCTGAGAGACTTTTTCATTGAAGGAATAGGCCACGCAGGAATATTCTGAAAGCTCCTGAACCTGACCTTAGAGGTAAGTGGAGCTGAGTCCACGGCCAGATCAGCCATGATCTTGTTGAATGGCGGAGCAGGCTCGAGGGGCTATATGGCCTACTGCTGTTCCTCATTCTTATGTTCTTATGTTCTTATGTTCTTATAACTGTATCCTAACATGCTATACATAACTGTAATAAGATATGACCTGTAACCACCAGCATACCTTACCACCAGGGGTGCACTTGCAAGAGACAGGTATATAAGGAGAGGTCTCAGGCAAGTGCAGCATTCCAGAGCTGTGAAATAAAGGTGCAGGTCCAGAGTGACCTTGACTTCACTACATGCCTCATGTGAATCTGTACTGAGGGCACAGGACTTTACAGTGGCGACGAGTTACGGTATTACAGAATCCACAGAATGGCGAACAGCGGATCAGATGAAAAGTACAATGCGGGAGACAATTGGGAGAACTTGATAGAAAGGCTCCAGCAAAGCTTTGTAACCAAAGACTGCTTAGGCGACGATAAGGCAGACAAGAGAAGAGCCCATCTCTTGACCAGCTGTGGCTCGAAAACATACGCTTTAATGAAGGATCTGTTGGCACCCGAGAAACCAGCAAGCAAGTCATTTGAAGAATTGAGCACACTGGTAAGAGACCACCTGAAGCCAGCGAGCAGCCTACACATAGCCAGACACAGGTTCTACAACTACAGACGCTGTGTGGGCCAGAGCATACCCAACTTCGTGGCGGAACTTCGGAGGTTGGCTAGTTTATGTGAGTTCTCCGATGAACTGAGGAGAGAAATGCTGAGAGACTTTTTCATTGAAGGAATAGGCCACGCAGGAATATTCCGAAAGCTCCTGAACCTGACCTTAGAGGCAGCAGCACTGGTTGCACAGACATTCTTGGTAGGGGAAGAAGAAACGAGGTTGATTTACAATGCAGGTACGACAACTAACAAAATATTGGAACAAGAAGTTCACAGCACTAAACAAGCTGCTACCCCCACACACAGACAAAACCGGGAGAACATGCTCTCAACAGCAGGCAGAAGCCATCAAGGGTCACAGGAACGGCCGTTCACACCTCATCAACCCACAATGCGAGAAATGAACTACAAACTGAGAGAAGCTCAAGAGAGATCAGCCAGACACAGCTCATTCTTTGGGAACACTTTGAACAATGGAACAGGTCTGTTCTGGAGGTGTGGGGGTGGGCACTCGTCAAGGGGATGTTGATTTCAGCAGGCTGTTTGCAGAAATTGTGAATATACAGTGCATTTGGCCCGCATGTGCAAAAAAACGGCAGCTCGGCTGGTATACGAATCGGATGGGTCGGAAAGCGGACCAGAAGATGGTGGGGACAGTACCCGGGACACCGATGTACAGCGGGTCAACACGATCAATGGTCGCTGCTCCTACAACAGGACGCCTCCTATAATGATGAGGGTCCTACTCAACGGGATATCTGTCAACATGGAGCTGGATACGGGAGCGAGTCAATCTCTCATGGGCGCTCAACAATTTGAACAACTGTGGCCGCATAAAAGAGACAGACCAAAACTCACAATGGTCAACACCAAACTTAAGACCTATACCAAAGAAATCGTACCAATCCTCGGCAGCGCCATGCTCTCTGTCGCACACAAAGGGACATTGAACCGATTTCCCCTGTGGATTGTCTCCGGAGACCCCCCAGCACTGCTGGGGAGAAGCTGGCTGGCAAAACTAAACTGGAAATGGGATGATGTCCATGCCATGTCATTAGAGGAATGGACCTCCTGCTCAACAGTTATAAAGCGATTTGAACATCTCTTTCAGCCAGGTGTGGGCACTTTCAAAGGGGCCAAAGTCAAAATCTACGTCACACAGGAAGCTAGACCGGGAAATCACAAGGCCAGAGCTGTACCCTATGTGATGAGGGAAAAGATTGAACATGAACTCGACAGGCTTCTGCCAGAAGGCATTATATCACCTGTGGAATTTAGCGACTGGGCAAGTCCCATCGTCCCAGTCATGAAGCCTGATGGAACCGTACGAATCTGTGGGGACTATAAATCTACCATAAACAGAGTCTCCATACAGGACCAGTACCCGCTGCCCAGAGCGGAGGACTTATTTGCCACATTGGCTGGAGGTAAACTTTTCTCAAAATTAGACCTCACATCTGCTTATATGACGCAAGAATTGACCGAGGAATCCAAGCTACTCACCACCATCAACACACATCGAGGCCTTTTCATGTACAATCGATGCCCATTCGGCATCAGGTTGGCAGCTGCCATATTCCAGCACAACATGGAGAGTCTGCTCAAGTCCATCCTGGGGACAGTTGTATTTCAAGACGACATACTTATCATGGGCAGGGACACTGACTCCCATCTCTGTAATTTGGAGGAAGTACTAAAGCGGTTGGATCGGGTAGGCCTACGAGTCAAGAAATCCAAGTGCCTGTTTCTCGCACCAGGGGTTGAATTTTTGGTCTGAAGGATTGCCGCTGATTGAATTCGCCCAACAGAGTCCAAAACAGAAGCAATTTGCCTGGCACCCAGGCCCCCGAATGTCTCAGAACTGCTACTCAATTACTTTGGGAACTTTATGCAGAACTTAAGCATGCTGCTGTAGCCTCTCCATGTGCTACTCAGGAAGGGGTGCGATTGGTTTTGGGGGGACATCCAGGAACGCGCCTTCAATAAGGCACGCAACCTTCTCTGTTCCAACAGTGTTTTGACTTTCTTTGACCCAGGTAAAAAGCTAGTTCTCACATGCGATGCTTCAGCGTATGGGGTCGGGTGCGTTTTGCAACATGTCAATAGTGCAGGCAAATTACAACCCATAGCTTATGCCTCTAGGTCACTTTCGCGGGCGGAGCGCGGGTACGGAATGGTAGAGAAGGAGGCGCTCGCGTGCGTGTACGGTGTCAAAAAGATGCACCAATACCTTTTCGGGGCCAAGTTCGCATTAGAAACTGACCACAAGCCCCTCACGTCCCTCCTATCCGAGAGCAAGGCAATAAACCCCAACGCCTCGGCGCGAATTCAACGGTGGGCACTCATGCTGGCGTCCTATGATTATACCATAAGGCACAGACCAGGCACAGACAACTGTGCTGACGCGCTCAGCAGGCTACCCGTGGCGACCACGGAAGGGTCTGACGAACAGGACTGTGAGATAGTCATGGCAATCAATGCCTTTGAGTCCACAGATTCGCTCATGACGGCTCGCCAAATCAGAGCCTGGACGGCCAGCGTTATCCTTAGTAAAAAGATGTGTCCTAACCGGTGACTGGGCAGAGGCTCGCGATGCCTGCCCCGAGGAATTAAAACCCTTTCACAAGCGCATGCATGAGCTATCACGACAAGCAGACTGCCTGATGTGGGGCAGCCGAGTAGTCATGCCTCTGCGAGGCAGGTTGGCATTTGTCCGGGAGCTCCACCGAGAGCACCCGGGGATCATTCTCATGAAAGCCATAGCCAGATCCCACATCTGGTGGCCTGGTATTGACACGGACTTGGAGCTCTGCGTCCGAAGGTGCACCATTTGTGCCCAACTCAGCAATGCCCCCAGAGAGGCTCCACTGAGCCCCTGACCTACCAAACCGTGATCGCGGGTGCACGTCGACTATGCGGGCCCATTCATGGGCAAAATGTTCCTCGTAGTTGTGGATGCATTTTCAAAGTGGATCGAATGCACCATTTTAAACTCGAGCACAACCTCCACCACTGTGGAGAGCCTCGCAACCATGTTTGCAATGCACGGAATCCCTGATATATTGGTCAGTGACAATGGTCCATGCTTCACCAGTGCAGAATTCCAAGACTTTATAATTGACCATGGCATAAATCACGTCAAGACGGCACCGTTCAAGCAGGCCTCCAATGGCCAGGCGGAGAGAGCAGTGCAAATCATTAAACAAGGCATGCTTAAAATCCAAGGTCCCACGCTGCAGGGTCGCCTATCGCGACTGCTGCTGGCATACAGATCTCATCCGCACTCACTGACTGGGATCCCCACCACGCAACTGTTGATGAAAAGCACTTCAAAAACAAGGCTCTCGTTAATCCTCCCAGACATGCATGAAATCGTTGAGGCAAAGCACCGTAAGCTGACTGAGTACCATGACAGAAATTCGAGGGGGAGATGGAATGAGATAGGGGACAAAGTGTTTGTACTAAACTATGGCAGGGGTCCCAAATGGCTTGCAGGGACAGTAACGGGCAAGTAAGGAAACAGGCTACTGGTAGTACAAATGGATAATGGCAAAACCTGCCGGAGGCATGTAGACCAAGTCAAAAGCAGATTTACCATCAACACTGCGGAACCAGAGGCAGACTACAATGTGGAACTCGCACCACACCTGGTGGACAGACAGAGGGAACAACCTGAGGAAAGGGCAATCCCAACAGACAGCCCAATTCGAAGAAGAGCAGGCGAGCTATCCACGGTGTCTTGGCAAATATTTATCCCTCAATCAACATAACAAAAATACAGATTATCTGGTCATTATCACTTTGCTGTTGATGGGAGCTTGCTGTGCGCAAATTGGCTGCCACGTTTCCCACATAACAACAGTGACTGCACTCCAAAAAGTACCTCATTGGCCGTAAAGAGCTTTGAGACGTCCGGTGGTTATGAAAGGTGCGATATAAACCTAAGTCTTTCTTTTAAAAAAACAGCCTTAAATAATGTATCACCCTGAATCTAGCCAACCTTCGGCAAATATTGCATAAATCCCGTACCATCTACTTATAGAAGATTAATGACCTCCTAAAAACATTGACCTCTGGATCCCTCCAGACCATTCTGATTTATTGCTTTTTAATGTCTTGGCATAATCCATTCCCTCTGCCAGATGGCAGCAATTTTCTCCCATCGTACTTGGTGTAATAAGTGCTTCCCTCTCCCTGTCACCGCTTACTATCTGAGCATTTCCTGGAATACATTAACATCTCGCGTCATGTTTGCACCAATTTTGCAAAGCTCACAGGAACAAGCCTACAAAGCGAAAGAAAATAAAATTCATCCTTCAACGTCAAAGTAAAATCTAATTGTACGAACGGTTTTTGGCAATGTCCTGTCCCGTTCCCCTATAGAGGAACACTCACGGGTATTATTCGCAGAAATGATGATAAAATGATAAATTGCAGGCTTCAAATAGAGCCAAACCCAGATATTACATTGGCACTTTTATCAACAGGGAGCACAAGTGCAGAGCAGAGAGAGCTGTTCCACTGATCTCAGTACATCCAATTACAGTTATTACAGTGTCCATAAGTAGTCCATGAAAGCGTGAACTCCAAAGTGGCTTACATCCAGTTACATCGTGACTACAGTACAGACACTTCATCCCACCCTATCAGTATAACCTTCTATTCCTTCCTCCCTCATGTACTTATGTAGCTTCCCCTTAAAAGCAGCTTCCCACATCCATTTTTATATTTTGAAATTAAAATCTAGTCTCAAAAAGGGATCATAAGAACATAAGAAATAGGAGCAGGAGGAGGCCATTTGTCCCCTTGAGCCTGCTCCGCTATTCAATAAGATCATGGCTGATCTGATCCTGGACTCAGCTCCACTTCCCTGCCCGCTCCCCATAACCCTTTAGTCCCTTATCGCTCAGGAGTCTGTCTATCTCCACTTTAAATATATTCAATGACCCAGCCTCCACAGCTCTCTGGGGCAGAGAATTCCATAGATTTACAACCCTCTGAGAGAAGAAATTCCTCCTCATTTCTGTTTTAAATGGACGGCCCCTTATTCTGAAACTATGCCCCCTAGTTCTAGATTCCCCCATGAGGGGAAACATGCTCTCAGCATCTACCCTGTCAAAGCCCCCTCAGAATCTTATACGTTTCAATAAGATCACCTCTCATTCTTCTAAACTCCAATGAGTAGAGGCCCAACCTGCTCAACCTTTCATCATAAGACAACCCCCTCATCTCAGGAATCAACCCAGTGAACCTTCTCTGAACAGCCTCCAATGCAAGTATATCCTTCCCGAAATAAGGAGACCAAAACTGTACGTAGTACTCCAGGGACTGGATTTTTGGAAAACGGAGGCGCAGCGGGAAAGTTACTGCCTGAGTAATGTCTGCACTGTGTGGAGAAATTTTTGTCATCTGGGCTCTGCAGGAGGCAGCTCAAGGGGAGGCATTGTATGACTTCCGCAGGCCAAAGGTGGGAATCTCGCCTGTTATGTATGTAACTATGTAATACTTGCCACCAGAGGGCGCAACTGTTGGAGTTCTAATGGTCATCTGCACACACGTGCAGGGCCTGTATAAAAGGTTGGCTGCCATGTTGTTTAGGCACTCTAGGGTTGTAATAAAGAAGACTAAGGTCACATCAAGTTTAGCTCACAGTACTCAGCCTCGTGGAGTTCTTCTGTTGGTGTTCAGCGGGACCTGGCTGTCCTTGTAGACAAAAACATAAGAAATAGGAACAGGAGTAGGCCATACGACCCCTCGAGCCTGCTCCGCCATTCAATATCGGCAACTAAAGTGCGGGGCCAGGAGCCCTTGTGAGGGGAAAGAGGCCTTGGGAGGGGAAAAATCACCTCACAAAAAAATAATCACAAAAACATGGCAAAAACATTGTGCCCACCACCACAGTATAAATCACTGCAAAAAAATAAAAGAATTAGCCCTGTAATTTACCTTTTTTGCAGTTTACCTGCCTCACCACTGCAAGCAGGGCTGGACCGTGGCGTTTTCCCTGGCGGTCTTCGCGGGGCGTGCTTCGGGATGTACAGGTCGGGGACGAGTCCGAACTACTGCCGGTGACACCTAGAGAATCGTTGCACACCTGGCACAGCTCTTCCCGGCCGCCGCAAAACCGCCTCGAGACATTTTGTTGTAAGTTGTGAGGAGGATGCAAAGAGGCTTCAAGGGGATACAGACAGGCTAAGTGAGTGGGCAAGAACATGGCGAATGGAATATAATGTGCAGAAAAGTGAAGTTATCCACTTTGGTAGGAAAAATAGAAAAGCAGAGCATTTTTTAAATGGTGAGAGATTGAGAAATGTTGGTGTTCAGAGGGACCTGGCTGTCCTTGTACATAACAACATAAGAAATAGGAGCAGGAGTAGGCCATATGGTCCCTTGAGCCTGCTCCGCCATTCAAATAAGATCATGGCTAATCTGATCACGGACTCAGCTCCACTTCCGCTCCCCATAACCCCATAACCCCTTATCGTTTAAAAACAACACTACAGACGGCTCAAGGCTCAGGTCCAACAAAAAATCCGGGACCTAAAGAACAGGTGGTGGATGGAGAAAGCACAGGAGATGCAACAACTGGCCGACAGCCACAATATGCGACGATCCTTCGCTGCAGTCAAGGCCACCTACGGTCCAAACTCCCAAGGCCCCACCCCACTCCTGGCCAAGAACGGGGAAACACGCATCAAGGACACCGAGGCTGTCAGGGCCCGATGGAAGGAGAACTTTCAAGATCTCCTCAATCGAGACTCTGCCTTTAACACCACAGGTACAGCAGACGGTGAAGAAGGCAAATGGTATGTTGGCCTTCATAGCTAGGGGATTTGAGTATAGGAGAAGGGAGGTCTTACTGCAGTTGTACAGGGCCTTGATGAGGCCTCACCTGGAATATTGTATTCAGTTTTGGTCTCCTAATCTGAGGAAGGACGTTCTTGCTATTGAGGGAGTGCAGCGAAGGTTCATCAGACTGATTCCCGGGATGGCTGGACTGACATATGAGGAGAGATTGGATCAACTGGGCCTGTATTCACTGGAGCTTAGAAGGATGAGAGGGGATCTCATAGAAACATATAAAATTCTGACGGGACTGGACAGATTTGATGCAGGAAGAATGTTCCCGATGTTAGGGAAGTCCAGAACCAGGGGACATAATCTAAGGATAAGGGGTAAGCCATTTAGGACTGAGATGAGGAGAAACTTCTTCACTCAGAGAGTTGTTAACCTGTGGAATTCCCTACCGCAGAGAGTTGTTGATGCTATTTCATTGGATATATTCAAAAGGGAGTTAGATATGGCCCTTGCGGCTAAAGGGATCAAGGAGTATGGAGAGAAAGCGGGAAAGGGGTACTGAGGTGAATGATCAGCCATGATCTTATTGAATGGTGGTGCAGGCTCGAGGGCCAGAATGGCCTATTCCTGCACCTATTTTCCATGTTTCTATGTTTCTATGACTCGAGTGTTCTCGACTCCACCCTGCAGCACGCGACCCGCCACCAACTCAGTAAAACTCCAACATTGCACGAGGTAGGCAAAGCAATAATGATAGGGGATCTCATAGAAACGTTTAAAATTCTGACGGGTTTAGACAGGTTAGATGCAGGAAGAATGTTCCCAATGTTGGGGAAGTCCAGAACCAGGGGTCACAGTCTAAGGATAAGGGGTAAGCCATTTAGGACCGAGATGAGGAGAAACTTCTTCACCCAGAGAGTGGTGAACCTGTGGAATTCTCTACCACAGAAAGTTGTTGAGGCCAATTCACTAAATATATTCAAAAAGGAGTTCGATGTAGTTCTTACTACTAGGGGGATCAAGGGGTATGGCGAGAAAGCAGGAATGGGGTACTGAAGTTGCACGTTCAGCCATGAACTCATTGAATGGCGGTGCAGGCTACTCCACCTATTTTCTATATTTTCTATGTTTCTATAAAACAGCTCCAGAAAAACAAGGCTACGGGTGCGGATGGAATCCCTGCTGAAGCGCTAACTTATGGCGGAGAGGCGCTGTTGGCGCAGATACATGACCTCATCTCTCTCATCTGCAGGGAGGAGAGCATGCTGGGAGATCTCAGAGATGCAGTGATTGTGACCATTTTTTAAAAAGGGGACATGTCCGACTGCGGCAACTACAGGGGAATCTCCCTGCTATCAGCCACTGGGAAAGTTGTCGCTAGAGTTCTCCTCAATCGTCTTCTCCCTGTGGCCGAGGAGCTCCTCCCGGAATCACAATACTGATTTTGTCCCTGACGGGGCACAACAGACATGATCTTTGAACATAAGAACATAAGAACATAATAATTAGGAACAGGAGTAGGCCATCTAGCCCCTCGAGCCTGCTCCGCCATTCAATAAGATCATGGCTGATCTGGCCGTGGACTCAGCTCCACTTACCCGCCCGCTCCCCATAACCCTTAATTCCCTTATTGGTTAAAAATCTATCTACCTGTGATTTGAATACATTCAATGAGCTAGCCTCAACTGCTTCCTTGGGCAGAGAATTCCACAGATTCACAACCCTCTGGGAGAAGAAATTCCTTCTCAACTCGGTTTTAAATTGGCTCCCCCATATTTTGAGGCTGTGCCCCCGAGTTCTAGTCTCCCCGACCAGTGGAAACAACCTCTCTGCCTCTATCTTGTCTATCCCTTTCATTATTTTAAATGTTTCTCTAAGATCACCCCTCATCCTTCTGAACTCCAACGAGTAAAGACCCAGTCTTTGCAGCGCAACAGTGGCACAAAAAATGCAGGGAGCAGCGCCAGCCCTTATAAATGGCCTTTTTCGATCTTACAAAGGCCTTTGACACTAACAAGCGTGGGGGTCTATGGAGCGTTCTCCTCCGTTTCGCATGCCCCCAAAAGTTTGGCAACATCCTTCACCTGCTTCACGATGACATGTGGGCTGTGATCCTTACCAATGAATCCATTACAGACCCAATCCATGTCCGGACCGGGGTCAAACAGGGCTGCGTCATCGCTCCAACCTTCTTCTCAATCTTTCTGGCCGCCATGCTCCACCTCACAATCAACAAGCTCTCTGCTGGAGTAGAACTAGTGGGAAGCTGTTTAACCTACGCCGTCTCCAGGCCAGGTCCAAGATCACCCCAACCTTTGTCGTTGAGCTGCAATATGCGGACGACGCCTGCGTCTGCGCACATTCAGAGGCTGAACTCCAAGATATACTCAATGTATTCACTGAGGCATAAGAAAGCATGGGCATTACGCTTAACATCCGTAAGACAAAGATCCTCCACCAGCCTGTCACCGCCGCACAGCACTGCCCTCCAATCATCAAGATCTACGGCGCGGCCGTGGACAACGTGGACCATTTCCCATATTTCGGGAGCCTCTTATCAACAAAGGCAGACATTGATGCGGAGATTCAACATCGCCTCCAGTGCGCCAGTGCAGCCTTCAGCCATCTGAAGAAAAGAGTGTTTGAAGACCAGGCCCTCAAATCTACCACCAAGCTCATGGTCTATAGGGCTGTAGTAATACCTGCCCTCCTGTATGGATCTGAGGCATGGACAATGTACAGAAGACACCTCAAGTCTCTAGAGATATATCACCAATGATGTCTCCGAAAGATCCTGCAAATCCCCTGGGAGGACAGGCGCACCAACATCAGTGTCCTCGACCAGGCTAACATCCCCAGTATTGAAGCACTGACCACACTCGATCAGCTTCGCTGGGCAGGCCACATAGTTCGCATGCCAGATACGAGACTCCCTAAGCAAATGCTTTATGTGGAGCTCCTTCATGGTAAACGAGCATAGGAGGACAGCGGAAACGTTATAAGGACACTCTCAAAACCTCCCTGGTAAAGTGCAACATCACCACTGACACCTGGGAGACCCTGGCCACAGACCGCCCGAGGTGGAGAAAGTACATCCGGGAGGGCGTCGAGATCTTCGAGTCTCAACGCAAAGAGCATGAAGAGGTCAAGCGTAGGCAGCGGAAGGAGCGTGCGGCAAACCAGCCCCACCGACCGCTTTCCTTGATGAATGACTGTCCCACCTGTAACAGGGTCTGTGGCTCTCGTATCGGACTGTTCAGCCACCAAAGACCTCACTTTGGGAGTGGAAGCAAGTCCTCCTCGATTCCGAGGGACTGCCTATGATGATGATCGTTTAAGAAACTGTCTATCTCTGTCTTAAATTTATTCAATGCCCCAGCTTCCGGAGCTCTCTGAGGCAGCGAATTCCACAGATTAACAACCCTCAGAGAGAAGCAATTTCTCCTCATCTCTGTTTTAAATGTGCAGCCCCTTATTCTAAGATCATGGCCTCTAGTGCTAGTCTCCCCCATTAGGGGAAACATCCTCCCTGCATCCACCTTGTCAAGCCCCCTCATAATCTTATACGTTTCGAAAAGATCATCTCTCATTCTTCTGAATTCCAACGAGTAGAGACCCAACCTACTCAACCTTTCCTCATAAGTCAACCCCCTCCTCTCCGGAATCAACCTTGTGAACCGTCTCTGAACTGCCTCCAAATCAAGTATATTCTTGAGTCACTGAATCACATGAAAACACTGAAAGCATGCAGGTACAGCAAGCACCAAGAAAGCAAATGGTATGTTGGCCTTTATTACAAGAGCAAAGGGGGCTGAAATTGACCTCCACCGGAAACATGGTGCACTTACCGTGTTTGAGTTGTTTTCACCGGCGTGGTGGATGAGGTGGCCTCTTGCACAAAATTCCGCTCTTTGTTTTTTTTTTCGAGCGGCTCAGAAGTCGGCCATATTGGGGGTGGAAGTGAGGGCGGACAGCGGAGGTTCACACACTAGAGGAGCGGAAGTTGGGGGCGGGAGGAGTGTCCGCCGCTGTCACTCATCAGCGTAGCGCTGATGAGGTCATCGCGCTGGCGTGTCACCACGCTGCTCCCCTTCACTTAAAGGGGAGGGTCGCTGTGAGCTCTGCCATTATTTTAGTTCGGTCCACTGGGCCACCAGGAAGGGTTTCGGCCGGGCCAGCGGCCTGGCACCCAAGAGGGGAAGGTGCCAGGCTGCCTGTTGGTGTCCCGGCCGAACCCGGGGCCACAATTGTCGGGTCGACCTGGCAGTCGGCCGACAAGAAAAAGCAAGATGGCGGCAGCGGCATTGCGCCCTCGCCTTGAATGGTGGGCGCACTGCTATTTTGAACACACTGCAAGCACAGTGCACCGGCAGAAAAAGGTGTCGGTGGCACTGAGCGGCGGCAGCAACATTTTCTCGGCAGAATTTCGCATTTGAGGGAGAACCTCAAAATGCTCTGATGATGCATTTAGGATGGATCGGCAGCAGCGGGGCGGAGGTGGAGGGAGCGGGTCACGGCCGGGATATCGCAGGAGGACAATTTTCAAAATGGCGGCCATCACACGAATAATCGCCGCCCGAAGATTTCTGGTGGTAACAGGCCTTAAGGCAAGGGGCAATTTCAACCCCAAGATGTCTTACCGCAATTATATAGAGAGCTCACCTGAGACCACACCTGGGGTTAGACTTTCCACTATGGTCGCTATCGCCCAAAAATGGGCAATATTTCCTGCCTTAGGGCTTTTTTTATTTTTCAGGATCGCTGGAATATTGCCCATTTTAAAAACCGCTAGTTTCGCCTTTTTAATTTGGGCGATAGCCTTAGCGATGTGAAATGGGCCTTAGCGATTTATTCAGTCGTGCAAAGCTGGCATCCATACTGACACCTGGGAGTCCCTGGCCAAAGACCGCCCTAAGTGGAGGAAGTGCATCCAGGAGGGCGCTGAACACCTTGAGTGTCATCGCCGAGAGCATGCAGAAAACAAGCGCAGGCAATAGAAATTGCGTGCGGCAAACCTGTCCCACCCACCCCTTCCCTCAACCACTGTCTGTCCCACCTGTGACAGGGACTGTGGTTCTCGTATTGGACTGTTCAGCCACCTAAGGACTCATTTTTAGAGTGGAAGCAAGTCTTCCTCGATTCCTAGGGACTGCCTACAGTGACGATGATGACCTTAGGAAGGATATACTTGCCATGGAGGGAGTGCAACGAATGTTCATCAGACTGATTCCTGGGATAGGGGATTGGCCTATGAGGAGGGATTGAGTAGACTAGGCCTATATTTTCTAGAGTTTAGAAGAATGAGAGGTGATCTCATTGATACATACAGAGTTGTTACAGGGTTTGACAGGATAGATGCAGGGAGGATGTTTCCCCTGGTTGGGGAGTCTAGAACCAGAGGTCACAGTCTCAGGGTAAGGGATCGGCCATTTAGGACTGAGATGAGGAGAAATTTCTTCACTCAGAGGGTAGTGAATCTTTGGAATTCTCTCCCCCAAAAAGCTGTGGCGGCTTAGTCGTTGAGTATATTCAAGACAGAGATCGATAGATTTTTGAATATTAAGGAAATAAAGGGACATGGGGATAGTACAGGAAAGTGGAGTTGAGGTAGAAGTTCAGCCGTGACCTCATTGAATGGCAGAGCAGGCTCTAGGGGCCGAATGGCCTACTCCTGCTCCTATTTCTTATGTTCTTATGTTTTACTATGTTAAAGGCGCTATATAAATGCAAGTTGTTGTTGTTGTTGTTGTAAAGGTACAATGGCCGAAATCTGGAAACCTCGGGACCAAGTCCGTTCCGATTTTGTGGTTTTTCCGGATTACAGGCAAGAAAATGAATAGTCTGAAAACCGGAATCCTCAACCGAATCCATGCCGGGTTTTTTTAGCGGCGAGGTCCAAAATCCGGCAACAGCCGAATTCCGGCAAGGATTCGGTTGAGGATTCCGGATTTCACACTTGATCTGAAAACCGGACTCCTCGACCGAATCCGTGCCGAGTTCTGGATTTTGCCTCAAAATATCCGGTTTGCGGGCAATAATTCCGGATTCCGGACGACTCCATCAGCAATGCGTGAAATGTCCGTTTTTTGGACAATTCCGGTTTTCGGAGTTCCGCATTCGGGACGTTGCACCTGTATGGTGCGTTTAACGTTGAACTGCCACTGCCTCTTCAAATTTGCTTGCATCCATTATGTGAAATTTTAATAAGCAACAAAAACAACTTGTATTTATATAGCATCTTTAACATAGTAAAACATCCCAAGGCGCTTCACAGGATTGTTATGAAACAAAATTTCACACCGAGCCAAAGAGATATTAGGACAGATGAGCAAAAGCTTGGTCAAAGAGGTAGGTTTTAAGGAGCATCTTAAAGGAGGAGGGGAGAGGCGGAGAGGTTTCGGGAGTGAATTCCAGAACGTAGGATACGGCTGCCAACGGTGGGGTGTGAAATTTTGTTTCATAACAATCCTGTGAAGCGCCTTGGGATGTTTTACTATGTTAAAGATGCTATATAAATACAAGTTGTTTTTGTTGCTTATTAAAATTTCACATAATGGATGCAAGCAAATTTGAAGAGGCAGTGGCAGTTCAACGTTAAACGCACCATACAGGTGCAACATCCCAAGAGACTAGAATTGGAAGAATGCAGAAATGTCAGAAGGGCGGGCTGAAGGCAATTACAGTAATAGCGTGGGGCGAGGCCGTGGCAGGATTTGGACTCAGGGATGGTCATTTTTGTAGCGATCTCAGGGGGTTGTGGGGCTGGAGGAAGTTACGGAGATAGGGAGAGGGGCGAGGCCACGGAGCGATTTGAAAACAAGGATGAGAATTTTAAAATTGAGGCATTGCCGGATGGGGATCCAATGTAGGTCAGCCAGCACAGGGGGGTGAACGGGACTTGGGTGAAAGTTAGGACATGGGCAGCAGAGTTTTGGTTGAGCCGAAGTTTACGGAGGATGGAAGATGGGGAGCCAGCCAAAGAGAGCGTTGCAATGTATCAGGGCTGACGGTAACAAAGGCATGGATGAGGGTTTCAGCAGCTGCAGAATCTCCAGTTTATTCCAAATGAAATACAAGTAACTAGTGGAAGATACAGGCAGACTTCAAAGTGCAAATACCATGTTGCTGCCTTTGCATGTGACAAATCTCAGGCTTAACCCACATAAGGATCAATTCAGAGTATATGGATTTTACCTTTAGAGGGTAACTACTTTGATGTTTCATTGAACAGTTGGGTCTTTTCCTTTCAGTGAACCACCTCATAGCAGTTTTTATATTGTTACTTCCACAGAGGTCAAGCTTACAGTCAATTGACCTCTCACAGTACCTCGCTACGCTGATGGACATTCACCGAAATATCACTGAGCTGCATCTCGTTTGAAGGATCAGTCGTGTTGCCATGGTGATAATTGAAGGAAGATTGATCACTGCGACACCTGAAGATAAGATTAATTTGGATGAAGTCCATATATCTATCCTGCTGACCCGACAAAAGATCTCACTAACAACGATGATAGTGATCTTTATACAAAAAAAAAGGTGTTGCGAAACAAGATGATTTGATTTGATTTATCATAGAATCTTACAGCACAGAAGGAGGCCATTCAATCCACCGTGCATGTGCCGGCTCTTTGAAAGAGCGATCCAATTAGTTCCACTCCCCCTGCTCTTTCCCCGCAGCCCTGCAAATTTTTCCTTTTCAAGTTTATGTCCAATTGCCTCTTGCAAGTTACTATTGAATCTGCTCCCACCGCCCTTTCAGGCAACGCGTTCCAGATCACAACAACTCGCTGCGTAAAACAACTTCCTCTGGTTCTTTTGCCAATTACCTTAAATCTGTGCCCTCTGCTTACCAACCCTCCTGCCAGTGGAAACAGTGTCTCCTTATTTATTCTGTCAAAACCCTTGATATTTTTTTGTTTTGTGGTTACATAACTAATTCGATTTTTACGGGCTCCCCTTTTCTCTACTGTATTGTGCCTGTGAGCACTCTAGTAATGACTCCACGAGGTGAGGTATTGTACTTGAACTGTGGTGCCCGTAGTCCATTTATTGTAGCTCCCGAGTGAGGGTACAGCATGGTGTGCTCCCTTTTATACCTGGTTACCTGTCGTGTACAGGTGACCCCCTAGGTCTCCACCAGTTGCACCCTCTGGTGGTACAAGCATAGTGTATGCAGTGTGAAGATACTTTCAGTAGTCTTATGTAACTGTACATTGAGTGTACAGGGTATATACTCATGTTATACATATACAACATCCTGTTCACCCTCTTGCCGCAATGTACCAAATAAAAGTATTCAACCTTTGACTACAGCATTTCTTCCATCATTTTATTTTTCCATTCGTAGCATGTGGGCACCACTACCAAGGCCAGCATTTATTGCCCTTCCCTAATTGCCCTTGAGAACGTGATGGTGGTCCTCGTTCAACGGAGTGACTTCAGAGATAAGTTAAGAATCAAGCATACAAAAAAGCAAAATACTGCAGATGCTGGAATCTGGGATAAAAACATATAGAAAATGCTGGAAATAAAGCAAGTCGGGCAGCATCTGTGGAGAGAGAAACAGAGTTAACGTTTCAGGTCGATGACCCTATGTCAGAACTGGAAACGTTTGCTGATGATACAAAGATGGGTGAGAAAGCAAATTGTGAGGACACAAAAAAATCTGCAAAGGGATATAGACAAGCGAAGTGAATGGGAACAAATCTGGCAGATGGAGTATAATGTGGGAAAATGTGAGGTTATCCACTTTGGTAGAAATAATACAGAAGCAAATTATAATTTAAATGGAGAAAAATTGCAAAGTGCTGCAGTACAGCGAGACCTGGGGGTCCTTGTAAGCAAGTACAGCAAGTAATCAGAAAGGCAAATGGAATGTTGGCCTTTATTGCAAGGGGGATAGAGTATAAAAGCAGGGAAGTCCTGCTGCAACTGTACAGGGTATTGGTAAGGCCATACCTGGAGTACTGCGTACAGTTTTTATCTCCGTATTTAAGAAAGGATATATTTGCATTGGAGGCTGTCCAGAGAAGGTTCACTAGGTTGATTCCAGAGATGAGGGGGGTTGACTTAAGAGGATAGGTTGAGTAGGTTGGGCCTATACACATTGGAGTTCAGAAGAATGAGAGGTGATCTAATTGAAACTTATAAGATAATGAGGAGGCTCGACAAGGTTGATGCAGAGAGGATATTTCCACTCAAAGGAGAAACTAAAACTAGAGGACTTAGAATAAGGGGGCCGCCCATTTAAAACTGAGATGAGGAGGAATTTCTTCTCTCAAAGGTTCATAAATCTGTGGAATTCTCTGCCCCAGAGAGCTGTGGAGGCTGGGTCATTGAATATATTTAAGGCGGAGATAGACAGATTTTTGAGCGATAAGAGAGTAAAGGGTTATAGGGAGCAGGCAGGGAAATGGAGCTGAGTCCATGATCAGATCAGCCATGATCTTATTAAATGGCGGAGCAGGCTCGAGGGGCCAAATGGCCTACTCCTGCTCCTATTTCTTATGTTCATATGTTCTTATAATGAAGCAGTCCCTGCCCACTTGCAGCAAGACCTGGACAACATTTAGGCTTGGGCTGATAGTTGCCAAGTTACATTCGCTGGTTGGAGAGACTAGGACTAGGGAGCATAGTCTGAAAATTAGAGTCAGACCTTTCAGGAGTGAAATTAGGAAACACTTCTACACACAAAGGGTGGTAGAGGTTTGGAACTCTCTTCTGCAACCAGCAACTTTGAAATTGACACTAATGGAAATGGTTATAATTCTTTAGCCAATATAAGCGACTAGCTGGTCTAAACGGGAGGGCTCTAAGTGGTGAAGACTGTATGCACAGAAACCTTTACTCACACATATGGCTCCACAGACTGAAATCAGCGAATATTCCCTGGAATTTAGAAGGTTGAGGGGTGATCTGATTGAAGTTTTCAGGATATTAGGAGGAACTGATAGAGTAGATAGAGAGAAACTATTTACGCTGGTTGGGGATTCACGGACTGGGAGGTCACAGTCTATAAATTAGAGCCAGGCCTTTCAGGAGTGAAGTTGGGAAACATACAAAGGGTGGTAGAAGTTTGCAATTCTCTTCCACAAATGGTGGTTAATGCTCATCATCATCATCATCGGCGGTCCCTCGAAACAAGGATGACTTGCTTCCACGCCAAAAAGAGTACGAGGTCACAGGTGTTTCAATGAAGGACCCGAACTACATGCGGAAGAGTGGAAGATGCCTGTGCGTGGATTTTTTTTAATGTGTGGTGGCCGTTGCACACCAGCCACCACATGGGCTTGACAGAGCTAGGTCTTGGTCCAGTGGCAAGGGTTACCCAAGACAACTGGAGACCAGCTCTGCTGCACGGACCTAGTGCGTACACGAATCGCAGTGTGGGCTGATCCGTGCTGCCCTGGACCCCTGGCCCCGACCCCTGACCCCTCGCCACTCCTGCTGTACCTGCCCACGCTCCAATCACCGACCTGGACCTTGGTGATGACGCACTCCTGCACCAGCTCGTGCTGTACCTTGTAGTGGTACTCCTCCACGCTTCTCAAGGCCGCTGCTCGCCGCTCCTTTTATGGCCCCAACCTGCCGCTGATGGTCTCTCGCAGGTCAGGGCCTCCACGTTGCTCCCGGGCCACCGCGCAGTGCTCTTTGATGCTAGTGTGATATCCTCTGTACGACCTCACAAACACACAGGCTCTAAGATGGCTGATAAATACAGGAACCTGTCAAGTGACCTGTTCCCCCTTTATTGTTGTAAACAGCAATGGCTGCATTACCAAAGTTGTCGCTAGAGTCCTCCTCAACCGTCTTCTCCCTGCGGCCGAGAAGCTCCTCCCAGAATCACAGTGCAGATTTCATCCCCTACGGGGCACAACGGGCATGATCTTTGCAGCACGACAGCTGCAGGAAAAATGCATGGAGCAGCGCCAGCCCTTATACATGGCCTTTTTCAATCTTACAAAGGCCTTTGACACTAACAACCGTCAAGGTCTATGGAGCGTCCTCCTCCATTTCAGTTGCCCTCAAAAGTTTACCAACATCCTTCGCCTGCTCCACGACGAAAGTCTATGATCCTTAACAACAGATCCATTACAGACCCAATCCATGTCCAGACTGGGGTCAGACAAAGCTGCGTCATCGCCCCAAACCTCTTCTCAAATTTCCTCGCTGCCATGCTCCACCTCACAGTCAACAAGCTCCCTGCTGGAGTGGAACTAAACTACAGAACCAGTGGGAAGCTGCTTAACCTACACCGCCTCCAGGCCAGGTCCAAGATCACCCCAACCTGTCGTTGAGCTACAGTACGCGGACGACGCCTGCGTCTGCGCACATTCTGAGGCTGAACTCTAGGATATAGTCGATGTATTCACCGAGGTGTTTGAAAGCATGGGCATTACGCTTAACATCCGTAAGACAAAAGTCCTCCACCAGCCTGTCCTCACCGCACAGCACTGCCCTCCAATCATCAGGATTCACGGCGCGCGACAACGTGGACCATTTCCCATATCTCGGAAGCCCCTTGTCAACAAAAGCAGACATTGATGCCAAGATTCAACACCACCTCCAGTGCGCCAGTGCAGCCTTCTGCCTCCTGAGGAAAAGAGTGTTCGAAGACCAGGCCCTCAAATCTACCACCAAGCTCATGGTCTACAGAGCTGTAGTAATACCCACCCTCCTGTATGGATCAGAGGCATGGACGATGTACAGAAGATACCTCAAGTCGCTGAAGATATATCACCAACGATGTCTCCGCAAGATCCTGCAAATCCCCTGGGAGGACAGGTGCACCAACATTAGTGTCCTCGTCCAGGCTAACATCCCCAATATTGAAGCACTGACCGCACTCGATCAGCTTCGCTGGGCAGGCCACATGGTTCGCATGCCAGACACGAGACTCCCTAAGCAAATGCTTTATGCGGGGCTCTTTCACGGCAAACAAGCAAAAGGTGGGCTGCGGAAACGTTACAAGGACACCCGCAAAACCTCCCTGGTAAAGTGCGACTGACACCTGAGAGTCCCTGACCGAAGACCGCCCTACGTGGAGGAAGTGCATCCGGGAGGGCATTGACCTCTTCGAATCTCAACGCCACAAGCGTGAAGAGGTCAAGTTCAGGCGGCAGAAGGAGCGTGTGGTAAATCAGTCCCACCCAACCCTTCCCTCGGCGAATATCTGTCCCACCTGTGACAGAGACTATGCCTCTCGTATTGGACTATTCAGCCACCAAAGAACTCACTTCATGAGTGGAAGTAAGTCTTCCTCGATTCCGAGGGAATGCCTATGATGATGATGATGGTGATGACCACAGTAGTCCACTGGGTGGAGCTATATACACTTCTCCCTCCTTAGTGAAGAAATAATTATAACAAACAATCATCATACATAACCTGCATGGTTAAACATAACAAAGGATATGGACTTATTTTGCCATATTTACAAATCAATTTTAACCACTTGTTTTCTGTTTCGAAGAGGATACCTTCGCTCTCGAACAGAATTCCCAAACTTTGACTCATTCTCGGCTAATCCTGAGGAAAGTTTTCCTCCAAGGGATGCCCTTGATTTACATTGGAACTCTTTGCAACTTCAGACTGTTTGTCTGCCTGACTCGGACTCAGACTTAAATTCTGACTTTCTCTTTGATGTGTTTCTAGTACATTGGATGTAGGATATGCTACTGGTACCCTGTTTATATCAAAACTATCTGATGAGTCAGAAATAATCGAATTATTCTAACCTTCAACTCCTTCAACATCTGTAGGTAAAATATGATCAAGGTGAACAACCCTAACCTGTCCACGATCAAACACCTTGACCAAATTTGTGCGAGGACCACATATCTTCACCACTCTTCCTGGTAACCACTTTAACCATTTATGGTGATGGTTCTTCACTCTCACCTTCTGATTTAATTTCACACTTCTCTCTTTTACTCTACCTCTTTCATGATTCTCTTTCTGTCTTAATTGTTTCTTTTCTATGGGCTGTGCCAAGTTTGGTTTTAACAACGAGAATCTGGTTCATGGCTGTTGTTTGAGAAACAACTCTGCTGGTGTTTTACCAGTAGTTTTATGAGGAGTATTATGATATGTAATTAGACAATTAGTCAATCTGAGGTCCAATGAAAACTATCGTTTCTTTGGATTTGGATCCAACATCTGTTTGATGAGGGCACGTTTTACAAGTTGTACTGTGCGCTCTGCTGCACCACTTGAAGCAGGGTGGTATGGTGAAACCTTAGTATGTTTCACACCATTTTTGCTCTTAAACTGTGCAAATTCTTCTGAACAAAATTATGGTCCATTATCAGAAACAATTTGTTCTGGGAGTCCAAATTAAGAAAATAATCTTCACAAAATGTCTAATGTGTTACTTGTTGTTATTTTCCGCATTGACCAACTTCGAATGGTTGTCAATCACAATGAACAATTGCTGTCCTTCTAGCTCAGCAAATATATATATATTACAGCTAGGTCAATTGTTGATTTTAAATCTGAGATTGATAGATTTTTGTTAATCTAAGGTATTAAGGGATATAGGGCAAAGGCGAGTATATGGAGTTAGGTCACATATCAGACATGATCTCATAGCATGGCAGAGCAGGCTCGAGGTGCTGAATGGCCTACACCTGCTCCTATGTTCCTGCAAGTGCTAGGAAATGACTGGAGGAAGTCTAAACACAGCCCCTTGACAGCATTATCATCGTCAAATCACCCACCATCATTGTCCTGGGGGGGTTAACAATTGACCAGAAACTTAACTGAACCAGCCACATAAATACTGTGTCTACAAGAGAAGGTCAGAGGCTGGGTATTCTGAGTGCCTCACCTCCTAACTCCCCAAAGGCCATTCCACCATCTACAAGGCACAAGTCAGGAGTGTGATGGAATACTCTCCAGTTGCCTGGATGAGTGCAGCTCCAACAACACACAAAAAGCTCGACACCATTCAGGACACTTGATTGGCACCCCATCCACCACCTTCAACATTCACTCCCTCCACCATCTGCACACCGTGGCTGCAGTCTGTACCATCTACAAGATGCACCGCAGCAACCCGCCAAGGCTTCTTCGGTAGCACCTCCCAAACCCGCGACCTATGAATGAATAAATAAAAAATTACTTCATTGGCTGTAAATCACTTTGGGCCTTTCTGAGATCATGAAAGGTGTGATATAAATACAAGTTCTGTCTTTTTTTTAATAAACTGCAATATAGAAACATAGAAATTTACAGCACAGAAGGAGGCCATTTCGGCCCATCGTGTCCACGCCGGCCGACAAAGAGCCGCACGGCCCTCGGTCAGCAGCCCTGAAGGTTACATATAAATCTATGAACAATGGCGGAAAGATAAAGAGCACCGAGCCCAACCAGTCCGCCCCACACAACTACGACACCCCTTGCACCGAAACGTTCTACACTCCACCCAACCAGAGCCATGCGATCTCCTGGGAGAGGCAAAAACCAGATAAAAACCCAGGCCAATTGGGGGAAAAAAATCTGGGAAAATATGGAATGTGGGAATTGGCAGGATGGTCCGAACTTCGGTGCTGAAATTTCTACAGTTCTGTGCAGACGGCTGCGGAAAGAATTACTGCGCTTCTGATGTCGGGTCCTGTCTGAAACGTTCAATTACCTTTGCTTTCTCTGATTGCTGCAATTCTAGAATCCTCCGCCTTTAGTTGGAATTGGCTTTCTGTATCCAACTGAGATCAGCAGGAGGGAGAGCAGCAGCAGCAGCAGCGTCGAGCGTACAATCCCAACCCTACAGCCTCACAGAGCACAAAATCAATCCAGAACCGTATTAACTGATTGCTCACAGGGAGAGTGAACTCTGTTCATACCCAGCTATACACCAAGTAGCAGCTCACATCGCCTGATACTGGATTCGGTATGATATTTAATCATAGAATCATACAGCAGAGAAAGAGGATACCCTAACTCACCGGACCTGTTTTATTTTGATGTTGCTGTTGTTATGCTGTTCGGAAGCCAGATCAAAAGAGACCTGAGAAAGATAGTTAATTAAGAGAAACTTGAAACCGCATTTAACTAAAGATCTGCTGATTTATAATGTTGGAGCGGATTTTTGGACACATACTGGACTAGTATACGGGACCAAACATTTGTTTTGTTTTCCCCTTTAATGAATTTTGTAAGGGACAATACTGATGCATTATGTTTATATAAAAAAACAGTTAGACTTCAAGGTATGCTGGCCTTGAGTTATGGAGATAGGAAAGTGAGATAATGAACACTGGAGAGTTAAGTGCTGGGTATGTTTGTTTATACCGGTGTCAAAAGCCTGCACTTGTTTATACTGTCCTGTCACAATGCAGGATGGTTAATATCAAAAGCTTAGCCTTCGATAGTAAAAGCTTCGTAGTGCTAAAGCATGTGATGTAAAGTGACGTAATTTGTAAGATAAAAGAACTTCACTGCAGATACCAATTTGAGAAGATGGTTCAAAGACAGGGGTCTTTACCACTTCTCCCAAAGCTTTGTCTCCGATTTAATAAACCTCTCTTTATATATATTATACAGTCTCGGAAAGATTTTTCCACAACAAAATGGCGTCACGACAGAATACTGTCTGATCAGACGTGATCACTTAAGACAGTATCTGGAATCTGGTGTTAGAGACTGAAAAGAGAGGTGTACGGGCACGACGGGATAGTGTATAAGATACGAGTAAACAGATAGCTGGAAGAGGCTGACTAACCAGTTTAAGTTGTCCCTTTAGTAAATAAGGTCGGTGCGGAAGGGAACTGATCGATCCAACCTAGAGCCGAAAGCTCCGGTGGTAAGGAAACACGCTAGCTTTGTTGCAAAGACAAAGGGTCTCCACAGAGTAGTCGTGGCTGTGAGTATTACAGAAACAAAGGGAAACGTCCGAGACTGGCGAACATGGAAGGTAAGGAAGGGAATGTAAAACGCGGGCTGCCCGGGTCATTAATTAATTCCTATCATTAATTGTAACTTGCATAATTACGTAATGCCATAAAAAAGCTGATAGTGACTATCTTAAGTGACATATGGATTCAGACATAAGCTTTGTTGAATGAAGAGAGACTTTTGTGAGTGTCTACTTTGAATGAAGAGAGTACTCGAGTAATTTTGACTGTGGAATGAATGAAAGCCTGTTTTAAGAAGGTGTGGAGTTGCCTGCCTGTTTTAGCTCCACCCACTCTTTCCAAACAGAGTGAAATGTTTTTTTTTTAACCCTTCGTAGTGTTGTCCTGTATGTGGGAAGTTTAAGAAACTGTGAACCTTATGGTATTACATTTTAAGTTAGAAACGAAGGTGTGGATATATTCGGATGATAAGTTACAGAGCTAGGAAATGCACAAAGGATAGGTTTGTTGAGTAAAAGATAAAAATACATGGTCCCGGTAGTAAAAAAAAAATAATTTGACACGCTCACTTACTTGTCGAAAGAAAACATGCAATTGGGTTGAAAGACATAAATTTAGTCCAGGAATGAGATAAAGAATGCCTTTTAAAACGCTCCCATTTTCCTTTGTGTAAAACCTTGACACGAAAGCTTCTAGCTCAGTAAAAAAAAAAGAGTTTTAAATTTAGAAATACCTTCAGGGATCAGGTCAAACTCCTGGGCAAGTGGTGAGCTATCTGTGAAGGTGTAAAAGGGACTTTTGAAAAAGGCTAAAACAGTAAGCTTTAGCAGTTAAGAAAAGAAAAAGATAAAGCAGGAAAAGGTCTCTGCCACGGGAACAGGAGGAGGGCAGAAAAGGGGGACTTGCCATAATTGTGGAAAACCGGGCCATTTTGCCAGGGAATGCAAAGGGAAAGGCAGTGAAAAGCAATGTACGTATTGTGGTAAGAAAGGGCACCTGGAAGCGACATACTATGGTAAAAATGGCTATCCTAATAAGGCAAGGACCCTGTCAGAACAGGAATACCAGCAGTGGCAGGCGTACAAAGCCACCCGGTGATGTCCGGCGGCCCCTGTACAAAGTAAAAAGGAGGGAAGGATATATGTGTCTGCTCTAGTAGGGGGCCGACAGTGTGAGATGCTAGTGGACACGGGCACCTCAATATCCATTACCAATATGCCCCTTCCCGTCACCGACAAGAAGGCTCTGATAAACGGAATAGATGGACGGCCCACACTGGCCTACCTGAGTACCACCCAATTGGTGGAAATTGATAACTTATATATACCCATGAGATTTTACGTATGCAAGAATCGTGAGGGAACAATATTGGGGAATGATGTAATGAGGGAATTTAAGGCCCTGATTGATTGCGGCAAGGGGAAACTGCACCACTAACTCCCCAACATGGCTGGTAGGGAAACCAGATGGGAGTTATAGACTCACTATCGACTACACTGCCCTTAACAAGGTCACCCCCAAATTACACCCGATAGTGGCCAGCCCCTCCACAATCCTTAATGGATTATCCCCTGAACATAAGATCTTTACAATCCTAGACATAGCCAATGGTTTTTGGGCCCTTCCCCTCGACCCAGAATCACAAGAAAAATTTGCCTTCACGGTGGAGGATAAACAATATACTTGGACCCGATTACCACAAGGATTCCATAATAGTCCTGCCATATTCCATCGAGTCATGAGGGATATACTAAAACAAATAGAGGTACCGGCAGGAAATAGTATTTTACAATATGTCGACGACTTATTAATAGCCTCAGAAACCAAGGAAGGACATCAGGCAACCCTATACTTAGTATTAAGGGCTCTGGAAACGGCGGGCCTTAAGGTTAACCCCAAAAAGGCCAAGGTAGGGAAATCCCAGGTCCTGTACCTAGGGTACTGCCTCTCAAAGGGGCTGAAAGAAATGCCCTCGGATAGGAAAAAGGCTGTCAAGGACATGCCCCGACCAGTAATGGTAAGGGGGGTGAGGAAGGTACTGGGCCTCTTTAATTACAGCCGGAACTTTATTACTGATTTTGCAAAAAAATTGCTGAGCCAATACAAAGATTAGTGAAAGGGGGGAAACCGGCCCTAGACCTCATAGAGTGGGGCCCTGAACAAGAACAGGCGTATAGTAAACTCAAGTCAGAACTAGTCTCCGCACCTGGATTGGGACTGCCTGACATGGGTAAGGATTTCCACATTCACTGTACCAATGAAGGTGGGTTCTATATGGCTGTGGTCACCCAAGATCACGGGGATAAAAGGAGACCTATAGCCTATTACTCTACCACCGAAAGCCCGGTGGTGACTGGGTTATCCAGATGTATAGCCGCGCTAGATTGCGCAGCTTGGGCAGTAAAAATTAAACGAGCCTGTGGTGACGACTGGAAACATCATTCTCCACACTAAACACACATTGGTAGAAATGTTAAACACAGGAAAACTGAGAACCGTATCTAATATGAGACGGGCAAAGTGGGAAGCAGTTCTCTTTATACCCAACAAAGCGGTAACCATAATTAGGGATGTAGGAAACAACCCCGCAGAAGGTATGATGGGTGAAGGGGAACCCCACTTTTGCGAAGAGGTATGTGAGGATATGGAAGAGGATAGAATAAAAGACGCCCCCCTTCAAACCGCAGAACAAACCTTGTTTGTGGACGGCTCACGAAAATACGTAGAGGGACTACCTCGTATCGGATGGGCCTTAGTTCACCAGGATCTAGAGACAGCTGAATCAGGGCGAATTAATGGGGGGTCGTCAGCTCAAGTGGCAGAACTGGTAGCCCTCACCCGGGCACTGGAATTATCGGAAAATAAGATTGTTAATATCTATACGGACAGTAGATATGCATTCGGGGTAGTACACGATTATATGACAGCATGGGGGAGAAGGGGTGTTTGCGATGGATAAAGACATAACTTACTAAATACCAGTTGATATCAGCTGTGAAAAAGATATTGGTTTATTTGAAAAAAAAATAATTTGAAGAGGTAAAAAAAAAACACTCTCCATTGATAATGATTTTAAATGATTAAAATTAAGTCAGTGCCGCTGGGGCCCGAGACAAACAGATAAGTATTGAGAAACTACACCAGGACACTTCTGAGGAGGAAATAGCTATGTGGACAAAGCAGGGCGCAACGCAAGGGAAGGATAACGTTTGGAGACGAAACGACAAGGTAATGGCGCCTGAATGCATACAGAATACCTTATTGGAGTTGCATCATGGCCTGTCTCATTCAGGATGAGAGGCCATGACCGGGAGTCTGGGAGAGATTGGTGGTGGAAAGGGATGGGGAGAGATATTGCCAAATATTGCCATCGATGCGTTACGTGCGCACAATATAATCCAGGCAGGCCCATTAAAATTAAAATGGGACACCAGCCCCGTCCACGGGGGCCATGGGAACATGTACAAATTGATTTCACAGGTCCTTTGCCCCCATCCCATGGAAAAAGATATTGCCGAGTGATTATAGATCAATTTACCCGGTGAGTGGAAGCTTTCCCCACACGTGATTGCACTGCCTCAACAGTGGCAAGGATATTACCCATTATATTGATGAAGTTAAGAGCCATGACAAACTGGACAACCGGATTAACCCCTTATGAACTAATGACAGGAAGGGCGATGCAATTACCAGAGAACATCATAACAGGTGGGGCCGATGTAGGCCCATTAAAAGACAAAATAAAACGGTATGTTTTGGAACTAAGTACTCAATTAAAAGGGATGCGTAAATTAGTTAGGGACAATCAGGAAGAAAGAGACGCGGAAGCAGAGCTTACAAAGCTCCCTGAAGTCCCGATGGCGGGAAGTCGCGTTATGGTAAGGGTCCTCCCGGGAAAACCGGGGTTTGCCCCAAAAATGGATAGGACCGTATGAGGTTATAATCAGCAGGGACACTTGTGCCTGCATCGATGTTAAAGGGAATGGACAATGGAAGCATCGGACCCAGCTTAAGGTTTTTGAACCAGCCGTTAAGCACACGTATTAGTTGTTGTTGTTTGTCTATTTACAGATTGACAGCGAGAGATTCTTCAAGCAAGCCATACGGCCATTTTGCCTTTGACTATTTGTTAATTATAGAGTAATAAGATGAAACTATATATTGCGATCGGTGCGATTATCATAGTTCGTGTTAGGTCCGGCCTGCTAGCTAGACCGAAACGAGAGTTACATGTGAATACCTTTTTGTACATGTCTTACGTTTATGCGCAAAATGAGAACTTTTCTAGTTGCTGGGTATGTTCGCACATCCCCATACATAGCAAAGGAGGCATCCCTTTTCGGTCAATCTCCCTTAACATCTCGGAAGTAGCAGAGTGGGTAATGCGACAAAACGGTACAAGGGAAGTAAATGATATTTGGAACCAGAGTGGGGATAAAGAAACGTGGAGATCGGGGGGTTACCTTTTGGATGCATTTGACGGATGGTACCAGCCGGAATACAATAGGTCGGTACGACCCTGTTCCTGGTTTTGACCAACACCTCAGGAGTTGGAAGGCCCACCGCTGACATTTGTTTCACTAGAGACCTGGCTGGTGAGGAAACAGGTTTTGTAGCAGGATATAGCAATTGTATGCAATACTTTAACCTCACCAGGTGGAACATAATAGCCAGCGAAACAACAAACCAGGGGTTCTTTGAAATAGAGGGTTTGAAGAATCAGACAAGTAGCCAGGACTGGGACCCTAAGATTAGGTGGCGACGGGGGCTGAGAGAGAGATTGGGATCGAATCTAACAGCATACAATGGCACTTATTTTGTGTGCGGGCATAAGGCCTATCCCTGGTTGCCTCAGAACTGGAGGGGGTCCTGTTATTTGGGATATGTGGTCCCTTTTGTCAGACGGGTACGTACTTTAGCAGAAGTACAGACACCAGGTCGACTAAGACGAGATCTTACCCCGGTAGAGAGGCTATTTGGGGTCATGATGCTCCCATTTGGGATAGGACGCATCATGGATGAATTACGTAACCTAGAGAGGGTACTGGAACAGATAGTTAACGACACTGCTGAAGCAATAGAGGGCATAACGGCTGAAATGGTAGCCATATGCACAATGGTACTCCAGAACCGAATGGCCCTAGATTATATACTAGCACAAAGTGGGGGCACATGTGCCTTAATTGGAGCTGAATGTTGCACTGACATTCCCGATAATTCAGAAAACATAACCAACCTCGCTGATCACATAAGAAGGGAGGTAAAGAAGTTATCCATAACAGCAGGAGGATCTGGCTGGTTTGACTGGCTGTTAGAGGGATCCTGGGGGTCCTATCTTATGCATGGAGTAATTATTGTGGTTGTAATAATAATTACTTGCTGTCTGATTATCGGGTGTTTTAATATCTGCTGTACAGTTATGATGGCTCGACTGATGCCAGTAGCCAGTGTAATCGCCGAAGAAGAAGCATACCTGATGGAAATACCTGAAGACACCATGGATGAAGAAACAGACGATGATGACACCGACCACTATCTTTGAAAGGTAGCCTAGAGCTACAGGCAAGGTGGACATACGGAACATCGGGGAAGTAACATACCCCAAAGGACAAATATATGACACCATGCTACTATCATTGTGGTCATCTGGATTTCGTGAACATCACCCAGGACCAAAAGGGGGAATATTGTTGGAGCGGATTTTTGGACATATACTGGACTAGTATACGGGACCAAACATTTGTTTTATTTTCCCCTTTAATGAATTTTGTAAGGGACAATACTGATGCATTATGTTTATATAAAAAAACAGTTAGATTTCAAGGTATGTTGGCCTTGAGTTATGGAGATAGGAAAGTGAGATAATGAACACTGGAGAGTTAAGTGCTGGGTATGTTTGTTTATACCGGTGTCAAAAGCCTGCACTTGTTTATACTGCCCTGTCACAATGCAGGATGGTTAATATCAAAAGCTTAGCCTTCGATAGTAAAAGCTTCGTAGTGCTAAAGCATGTGTTGTAAAGTGACGTAATTTGTAAGATAAAAGAACTTCACTGCAGATACCAATTTGAGAAGATGGTTCAAAGACAGGGGTCTTTAACACTTCTCCCAAAGCTTTGTCTCCGATTTAATAAACCTCTCTTTATATATTATACAGTCTCGGAAATATTTTTCCACAACACTATCAAAATCAATTGCAGGCAAGGCTAAAATGTCACCGTGTACTTTGTAATAAACCACTAAAGAAGCTGCAAATAGACAACCGGTCCGTCCGTTGTGGGTCAGTCTTTGGTAGAGCTGTCCAATCAGTGCCACTCCCCCTTGCCCTTTCCATATAGCCCTGCCATTTTCTTTTTTTTTCCAAAGAGGAATTACAACAAGGTACTGTCATATTCTGTTCCTCTAAGGTGGCAGCAGTGGCTCAGTTATGGTTTTTCTGTCTCTGGGTCAGAGGGTTGTGGGTTCAGAGACTTGCGAAATAAAAAATCTAGACTGGCACTCCAGTTATAATGGGCTGGAAATCCAGGCCACCCCGGGTCCATATAGAGTGTGTACGGACCCGGGAAGGCATTGCAAAAGCTGGTTTTCAGCATATAATGCGCATATGCTGAAAACTGACCTCTGTCAAGCTCCTGCAGGTTGGGAGTGAGGACATTTGTACGGGTAAGATTTACATAGCCTACTTTTATAGGCGTAAGAGTTTAAAAACCTACAAAAATATAATAAAATTAAATTTAAAAAACACATATTATTTTTAAAAACCTTGCCCATTACGTTACATTTATTATGAACCATAATTAAAAAAACTTTTTAAAAACTCAGGAAAAAAAATTTATCCAAGATATTTATTAATTTTAATTATGTGAGGTGTGCTTTTTAGTTTTTATTATGTGTTTAATGTGTTTTTTTTCCTCATTAATAGCAATGAGAACTGGTAGATACGAAGCTCCCATTGCTATTAATGAGAAAGCTGTGGAATACTGTACCTGATTAGCTGAGCAGTCACGCGTGATGCACCGTCTCCGTGGGAACCTGGAGGACGGGACCGCGTCTCCCCACCAGAATCCCACGCTCCTCCCGGACCACCAGGTACTTTTCTAAAAATGTTTCAGGTCGGAGGTATTCATCAGCGTGAAGCCCCCAACCCCAATTTCAGCCCCATTGTATCTGCTTCATGGGTTCTTTGCTTAAGAATTCATAGCAACACATTGTTATTCACAACTTGTTGGTTTATTAGCAAAAAGTTTAACAATCACGGTACACCTTACCAGTTCATTCATCAGGCTCACAACCACGTGCCTCGTCGTGGATCTCCCGAACCCAACTGGCCGGGGTTTTATTGAGTCTTGCGAACATCATGTGACTGGCTAAGCCCACCTCAACAGTTCTATTTTGTTGAAACATCAATACAAGTGGCCCCTGATTAAAGGAGGTGCACTAAAACCACACAATTAAACAAATTAAACTTTGTACAGTAAACTTAAATCAAATAAAAATTTGGTTGCCGGGGGTGATGATGCACTCCAGTCCCTCCGGAGCCCAACTCTCGCGGAAGGCCTCGAGCATACTGGTGGACACCGCATGCTCCATCTCCAACCGATGCATCCTCACAGGTGCATTCATTATACCAGTGCAATACTGAGGGAGTGCTACACTGTCGGAGGTGCCGTCTTTCGGTTGAGACGTTACATCTGGGGCTTGTCTGTCTACTCAGGTGGATGCAAAAGATGAAGAGCAGGGGAGTTATCCCTGGTGTCCTGGCCAGTATCAGTATTTATCCCTCAATCAACATTACTAAAAAGCAGATTATCAGGTCATTGTCACATTGCTGTTTGTGGGACCTTGCTGTGCATAATATGGCTGCTGCATTTCCTACATTACCACAGTGACTCCACTTCAAAATCACTTCATTGTCTGTAAAATGCTTTGGGAAGTCCTGAGATCATGGAAGGCACAGTATAAATACAAGTCTTTCTTTTTCTTTGTAAATAAGCCTTACAAATTATTTGATTGGACTTCACTTTCTTCCTGACATGAAAATTCGACGATCAGAATGCCTCTGCGGGCAGCACAGGAATGTTTGTTCTGGAGCTGCTGTTATCCTTGTGCGAATCGTTTGAAGTATTGCCACAAAGATAGATTAGTCTGTATCTACAAGCACACTGAGGAGAAAGGAATAGTGGGGCATCAGTATCAAATTAGAAATCAAACTGAGGACAGACATGCTTCTTTTGCAGAGTGTTATCGACCCCCGGCATTGATTGCCAGAACGTGCAGTGAGCACAGATTCGCTGCAGGTCTTACAAAGGAAGCTGATGGATAAATATTGGCCAGGGCACCGGGGAGAACTCCCCTGCTGTAATGTATGTACCTGTGACTATGCTCACAGGTTTGTAGAGCTCTTGTTGCCTGCAATTTCTGCAGTCTGGAGGAGTCCGTGTTCCATGTTTATGTTGAATGTGCGAGGTTGCAGCCCCTCTTCCAATATCTGAAGGGGCAGCTCCTCAAATTCTGGTTGCACTTCAGTCCCGCTCTCCTGATCTTTGGGCACCCTGAGCGGAGGGGAGCGGGCAGGTCGGAGGACCTCCTCGTAGGACTGCTGCTGTTCACAGCCAAGGGGGCCATCAGCCGGTCCAGGCAGCGGACGTCGAGGGGGTCGTTCAGCCCGACTGCCTGCCTCTCTTCCGCAGTTACATCCGGTCCAGGGTGTCCCTGGAGATGGAGCACGCGGTGTCCACCGGTACGCTCGCGGCTTTCCGCGAGAGGTGGGCGCCGGAGGGACTGGAGTGCATCATCACCCCCGGCAACCGAATTTTAATTTGATTTAAGTTTACAGTAAAAAGTTAATTTGTTTGAATTGTCGGCTTTAGTGCTCCTTTAATTAAGGAGGCACTTGATTATTGTTTGCAACAAAATAGTTGTTGAGTTGTTGTTGGTGTCCGTGTTCCATGTTTTTATGCAGTGTGAGAGGTTGCAGCCCCTCTTCCATTATTTGAAGGGGCTGCTCCTCGACTTCTGGCTACACTTCAGTCCCACGCTCCTGATCTTTGGGCACTCAGTGCAGAGGGGAGCGGGCAGGTCAGAGGGCCTCCTCGTAGGACTGCTCCTGGGCTTGGGAAGTGGAGCTGAGCCAATGATCAGATCAGCCATATCTTATTAAATGGCGGAGCAGGCTCGAGGGGCCAGGTGGCCTACACCTGCTCCTATTTATGTTCTTATGTTCTTAACAGGTCCAGGCAGAGGGCGGTCGAGGGGGTCGTTCAGCCCGACTGCCTGCCTCTGTTCCGCGACTACATTCGCGCCAAAGGTGTCCCTCAAGATGGAGCACACGGCGTCCACTGGTATGCTCGCGACCTTCCGTGACAGGTGGGCACTGGAGGGACTGGAGTGCATCATCACCCCTGGCAACCAAATTTTGATTTAATTTGTTAGGTTTTCTGGTTGTTGTGTCCCGTTAACAAGGGGGGCACTTGGTTAATTGTATAATTTAAAATAGTTGTGGAGCTGTTAGTCACATGATGTTCACAATGTTATGTCTTCAGATGCTCTGATAATGACTCCACAAGGCAATGTGTTGTACTTGAACTGTAGTGACCTTAGTCCATTTAATGTAACTCCAGAGTGAGGATCACACATGGTGTCCTGCCTTTTATAGTAGGCCTGGCAAACCTGTACAGGTAACCTACAAGTCTCCCACTGCAGTGTCCTCTGGTGGCACACCTCAGTGACCAAACAGCTGGTGTACAAGTTTCCCATAGTAGTGCCCTCTGGTGGCACATCAAATGTAATAGTACAGGCAGTTATATGTAGAATACATAACACACAAGACTCGATAAAACCCCAGTCAGTTGAATCTATGATGAGGTATGCAGTTGTGAGCCTAGTGGATGAACTAGTAATGTGTAGTGTGATTGTTAAACCTTTGTTAATAAACCAACTAGTTCTTAATAGCAATGTGTTGCTATGAATTCTTAAGCAAAGAACCCATGAAGCAAATACATTACACCCGCTCTTCTTCAAAATAGCACCATGGGATCTTTTGCATCCATCTGAGAAAGTAGACGGGGCCTTAGTTGAATGTCTCATCCGAAAGACGGAACCTCAGACAGTGCAGCATCCCCTCAGTACTTCTGTGAGTGGAAGCCATCGAGTTACAGAAGGTAGGTAGAGCTGGGAGTCTCTGGTGTTGTCCAGTAATTGTAATCTTCTGGAGTTTACTCGATTGCCTTTGTGTACCAGAGACACATTTCCCAGAGGTTTATTTCCTAAATTGGCCACAGTTGGGTTTTTTCTGTTTCTTTGCCTCTCGTAGGAGATCACATGATTGGGGCGGGCAAGGCAGGGTGTTTACATAGGATTATATAGGATATACAGCACAGAAACAGGCCATTCGGCCCAACCAGTCCATGCCGGCGTTTATGCTCCAATCGAGCCTCCTCCCGTCTTTCCTCAGCTAAATCTATCAGCGTAACCCTCTATTTCCTTCTCGCTCATATGCTTGTCTAGCCTCCCCTTAAATGCATTGATACTATTCACTTTCACCACTGCCTGTGATAGTGAGTCCCACATTCTCACCACTCTCTGGGTAAAAATTATCTTCCGAATTTCCTATTGGATTTCTTGGTGACTATCTTATATTGATGGCCTCTAGTTTTGCTCTTCTCCACAAGTGGAAACATTCTCTCTGTATCCAATCTTTCATAATTTTAAAGACCTCAATTAGGTTGCCCCCTCGGCCTTCTTTTTTCAAGAAGGCCCAGCCTGTTCATCCTTTCCTGAAATGTATAGCCTTGAAATTCTGGTATCATCCTTGTAAACCTTCCCTGCACCCTGTCCAGTGCCTTTATATCCTTTTTATAATATGGTGACCAGAACTATACACAGTACTCCAAGTGTGGTCTAACCAAGGGGATGGGGTTGACGGACATAGTCTGCAGATGGGATGAGCTGGATGAACCAGCTGGTTTTTCCCTGTCCGTTCTCATATGTTCATATGTAATACTTGTCAAATTCGGGAATAAAATCAAGGCTTGCATTTCCATAGCAGCTTCCTTGACCTCAAGATGTTCCAAAGATCGTTACAGCCAATAAAGTACTTTTTGAAGGGTAGTCACTGTTGTAATGTCGGAAACGCGGCAACCAATTTGTGCATAAGCAAGTCCCCACAAACAGCAATGTGATAATGACCAGATAATCTGTTTTAGTGATGTTGATTGAGGGATAAATATTGGCCAGGACTGTCATGTATGTAACCAGCATACTACTGTAACCCTTATACAATTGTAACCCTCAGGTAACCACTACATACTGTACATACTAACTAGAAATGCACACCTTGACCACAGGGAGTGTATTTGTGGGAGACACTCCTTACTTGGAGATTCAGGTATATAAGGGGAGGTCCCTCGAAGCGCCAGCACTCCTTGGCCCAGGTAATAAAGGTGAAGGTCACAGAGTGACTGTGTCTGCAGTACGTGCCTCGTGTGATTATGTTTAAGAGTTAAGGACTCAACAAGGACACCAGGGATAATTCCCCTGTTCTTCTTTGAAATAGCGGGATCTTTTACATCCACCTGAGGGAGCAGACGGGGCCTCAGTTTTAATGCCTCCTCCAAAAGACAGCACTTCAGACTCAATGCTGTCATCATCAACATCATAGGCAGTCCTTCGGAAATCGAGGAAGACTTGCTTCCACTCCTGAAGTGAGTTCTCTGGTGGCTGTACAGTCCAATATGAGAGCCACAGACTCTGTCACAGGTGGGACAGATAATCGTTGAGGGAAGGGGTGGGTGGGACTGGTTTGCCGCACGCTCTTTCCGCTGCCTGCGGTTGATTTCTGCAATGCTCTCGCTGTCGAGACTCAAGGTGCTCAGCTGTATTGGAGTGTCAGTCTAGATTCTGTGCTCAAGTTTTTGAAGTTCAGGAATAGATTTGGGATGGGCGACAAATCCGTGTATATTTTTCCTTTTCGTTTCAGGCTGCTTGGTGACGCAATCCCGGCCACAGCTCTGCTTGCTTCCCAAATCCTCTTTCGGACACCAATAAAAAAACATCACAGGACAAAAGGGTATCATAGCCAACACAGCTGACAAGTCACCGTTGAAGCCGTGAGAGTAAAAGAATGATGAGACTGACTGGAGCTCACACGGACAATGCCACGATCCACCCGACATGTTAATCTTATTCTTATGCTGCTCAGAGATTAATAGCGACAGTATGGGTTCCAACCACGTGGAAAGAAAGAAAGAACTTGCATTTATATAGTGCCTTTCATGACCTCAGAACATCCCCGGGTGCTTTACAGCCAATGAAGTACTTTTGGAGTGTAGTCACTGTTGTAATGTAGCAAGATCCTGCAAATCCCCTGGGAGGACAGACACACCAACATTAGCGTCCTCGACCAGGCTAACAGCCCCAGCATTGAAGCACTGACTACACTTGATCAGCTCCGCTGGGCGGGCCGCATTGTCCGCATGCCAGACACGAGACTCCCAAAGCAAGCGCTCTACTCGGAACTCCTACACGGCAAACGAGCCGAAAGTGGACAGAGGAAACATTACAAAGACACCCTCAAAGCCTCCCTGATAAAGAGCAACATCCCCACTGACACCTGGGAGTCCCTGGCCAAAGACCGCCCTAAGTGGAGGAAGTGCATCCGGGAGGGCGCTGAGCGCCTCAAGTCCCATCGCCGGGAGCATGCAGAAATCAAGCGCAGGCAGTGGAAAGAACGTGCGGCAAACCTGTCCCACCCACCCTTATCCTCAACAACCCACCCACCCATATCCTCAACAACTGTCTGTCCCACCTGTGGCAAGGACTGTGGCTCTCGTATTGGACTGTTCAGCCACCTAAGGACTCATTCTAAGAGTGGAAGCAAGTCTTCCTCGATTCCGAGGGATTGCCTATGATGAAATAGGAAACACGGCAGCCAATTTACACACAGCAAACTCCCACAAACAGCAATGAGATAATGACCAGATAGTCTGTTTTTAGAGATGATTGAGGGATAAATATGGGCCCAGGGAATCAGAGGGAACTCCCTTGCTCATCTTCGAAAGAGTGCCATGGGATCCTTTACATTCCCCTGAGAGGGAAGACTGTAAGAATATGCAGACCCTTAATTCTTAATTTTGGTATCTATTAAAAACACTCTGCCTGGCAAAAGGTTTTTCGAAATGAAATAAAGGCGGTGGAGCAGGTGTGTGGAGCAGGTGTGTAAGCTTGTAAACAAGGCTGTTGGAAGCTGGTAAACTGCTCTGTCAGTTCAAAGGCTGTGTTCCAGATGGCCTGGACTGAACAATGTCGTGACTGCAGGGGATGGTCATAAGACAGCAGGGATAATCAAACTCCCTTAGAGTTTACAGACTTTGTGTCTGCAACGCAGAAGCCTCAAGGTCATAAAGCAGCTTTTTGGCAGCTAAAGGGAGGAGTCAATCCTGTGAAGTTTTGAAGAACAGGATGCAAGCTATTCTTTACCATAGAGGCCAAGTCACTGAATATATTTAAGAAGGAGATAGATAGATTTCTAGACACAAAAGATATCAAGGGGTATGAGGAAAAAGCAGGAATATGGTGTTGAGATGGAGGATCAGCCATAATCATATTGAATGGCGGTGCAGACTCTAAGGGCCGAATGGCCTGCTACTGCTCCTATTATCTATGATTCCGAGGTAACACGTGAGTTTGATCAGATGGTTTTCTTCTTACTTCTGCAAACTCTTTATGAGTAATTGGACAATGTGAGCTTTGATAAAGGCAATGAACGCAGGATGTGTTATGTGTGAAAATTTAACAAGTCCACACAATTCGAATCGGACATGAAAAAAAAGCTTCTCGCAGTCTTTGCATGATTGATTTACTGAGAAAGGCAAGAAAACCTGTATAAAAGACGTGGTCAAAAGATATCGTTACTGCAGTTGGAGGGATGGATGTGTCAGTCGGCTCGATTTGAGAGGGCCTGCTGCAGTCAGGGAAGGAGGTGACCTGGCCAGTCATTTCAGTAAGGAGGGCCTATAATCAACGCTGGACTGATCGTCTGCGGGTGGGTGTATGTTCCATTTCTAGTAACATTATTGGTGCACTGCTCAAATGGTGGTGAGGGATTTTGATTCTGCCTCTGTTAATAAAAGGCTAAAGGTAGAACTCATGTGCCTTGTGTAATTTCTCATAGATCTCAAGTCTGAACTTTATGGGCTAGACTTTCCTATGACCCCCTCAACACCCAATTGCCCCCTCAGAAAAACCGCTAACGTTTGGTGAGTAACGCTGGTGAGAATTTCCACTTTTATGCTTAAACTAATCAAAACTAATCGCCGGCAGTTTTGAAGTGATTTCTACTAATATTTAGTAGTTGTTGGCGGTTTTCTTGGTGGGTAAGTGGAAACTAAGTAAAATGGGCGGTTCTTTCCGGAATGGACGGTAAGTATTTAAAATTTACTCCAAGGCTGTGGTTGGGCCTAGGGAGGGGGAAAACTTTTTTTAAAATTCAATTAAAAAAAAAACATAAAAACCATTCCCAGGACACTTTTACACTTAATCGCCATTTTAAAATTAAAAAAAATAACGAACCTATCATCATTATAGGCAGTCCCTCGGAATCGAGGAAGACTTGTTTCCGCTCTAAAAATGAGTCCTTCGGTGGCTGTACAGTCCAATAGGGGAATTACTGTCTCTGTCACAGGTGGGACAGACAGTGGTTGGAGGAAAGAGTGGGTGGGACTAGTTTGCTGCACGCTCCTTCCTCTGACTGCGCTTGGTTTCTGCACGCTCTCGGCGACGAGACTCGAGGTGCTCAGCGCCCTCCCGGATGCATTTCCTCCACTTAGGGCGGTCTTTGGCCAGGGACTCCCAGGTGCCGATGAGGATTTAAATAACCTTTAACTGACCTTTCTTTGCAGGGCCCCCCCTTACCGCCCTGTTTAGGTAGCTTTTACAGGGTGGGTCTCTCAACGATCTGGACGTCGGCAGTTGAGGCCAAACTTCTGCCCTGGCGATTGTTCTCGGCGTTGCACGTGGGGGGTTTGATCCCGGCGGATGACTTCAGATCTGGGCGATACCATGAAAAAACTTAGGGGGAAACTCTCCCTGGGCGGAAAACCAGCGGTAATGCTGAGAAAATCGCCGAGAAATGATAAGAAAATCGAGCCCTATATCCTGTTGGACGGGGCGAGGGGTAATTTCCTCATGTCTTACAAGACCTCGCTTTCACATCTCATCCAGAAATGCAGCTTAATCTGTCTGGCGTGAACTGCGGCTGGCTGGACATGTAGCCCTCCCTCGCACACATGCGCAACACTTCTCTCCCACTCATTAATGTTGAAGTGTTCGGAGATTGTCGGTGGGCAGTGCCGTTTAGCATTTTTGAGTCAACTCCAGGCAGAATTAAGAAGTGTCCAGGAGGTCCGGTGGACTCACTGAGCTTTCTACGGAATCTAGTGGGACAGCACGGTAGAGTGTCTCCCCAAATCCAAGTGGAGCGAGACACCTTCCCCCGGCCCTCCCCCCCCAAGGGTCGCACTCTGTTGCTCTCCAGAGTCACGTCAAGCACCCTCCCGGCCCCCCCACTCCTCACCCAACCCACCCTCCCCCTCCCTACCCAAATCCAGGTTTGTGATTCGACTTTAGCAAAGCAGCGATATTAACCTTGCAGCACAGACTTGCGGCCCTTATGAGCATAGGCAGCCCCTCGGAATCGAGGAAGATTTGCTTCCTCTCTAAAAGTCAGTTCTTAGGTGACTGAACAGTCCAATACGGGAATTACAGTCTCTGTCACAGGTGGGACAGACAGTGGTTGGAGGAAAGGGTGGGTGGGGAGTCTGGTTTGCCGCACGCTCCTTCCGCTGCCTGCGCTTGGTTTCTGAATGCTCTCGGCGACGAGACTCGAGGTGCTCAGCGCCCTCCCGGATGCTCTTCCTCCACTTAGAATGGTCTTTGGACAGGGACTCCCAGGTGTCGGTGGGGATGTTGCACTTCATCAAGGAGGCTTTGAGGGTGTCCTTGAAACATTTCCTCTGCCCACCTTTGGATCGTTTGCCGTGAAGGAGTTCCGAGTAGTGTGCTTGCTTTGGGAATCTCATGTCAGGCATGCGAACAGTGTGGCCCACCCAACGGAGCTGGTCGAGTGCGGTAAGTAAAGTAGAAGAACTCCCGATTCCTCAGAACATCTTAATATTGATAAGCCCGTCAATCTGGACCATGTGTCAGATCAATTTACTACCTTCACTATCCACTTTAGTGACCATCTGTCTGTCTCCACTATAGTTACCGTTTTTTAATCCCCTTACACCGGGCACAATGGGGCTGGAGGTGGGGGCGGGCAAAGTGTTTGTCATAAGAGGACCGGACGCGGGGGTGGGCGGTGTGTCCACCGCCGTCAGTCATCAGCGCCGGGCCAGTGACATCATCGCGGTGGCTCGTCACCACGTCTCTCCCCCTTCAGCTAAAGGGGAGGGCCACTGCGAGCTCTGCAGCTTTTTAAGGTCGGTCCACTGGGCTACCAGAGAGGGTTTCAGCCGGGCCAGTGGCCTGGCACCCAAGGGTGGTGGGGAGCGGGGGGTGCCAGGCTGCCTGTCGGTAGGCCGGCCGAACCAGGGAGCAAAACTGTCAGCCCGACCTGGCAGTCGGCCGACAAGATAAATAAGATGGCGGCTGCGGCAGTGCATTCTCCCCTTTAACGGAGGCCGCACCGCCATTTTACACACGGTGTATCGACAGAAAAAATTGTTAGGGCACTGCGCGGCTGAATTTTGATTGCGGGGCGGGAGATCGGCGGGGCGCGCTTTGGTGACGCTCTTCGGAGGGTTCGGCAGCAGCGGGGCGGAAGTGCGTACCACCGGAAAAACCAACGGGGAGAATTTCGCGAGCGGCGGCCATTCAACACCGCCGCTTTCCGGCGGTAACAGGCCTTACCAGGAGGCTGAATTTCAGCCCCATGAGCTCATAATCCTGCCACAGCAGCTGGGGAATTTAAATTCAATCAAATAGATCTGGAATAAAAAGCTAGTGTCAGTAACTGTGGCCATGAAAACTAATGGTTTGTTATAAAAACCCATCTGGTTCACTGATGCCCTTTAGGGAAAGAAATCTGCCGCCCTTACCCGGTCTGGCCTATATGTGACTCCAGACCCACCACAATGTGGTTGTCTCTTAACTGCCCTCTGAAATGGCCCAGCGTACAAGGCGGCTCACTACCACCTTCTCGAGGGCAATTAGCACCTCATCATCATCATCATAGGCAGTCTCTCGGAATTGAAGAAGACTTGCTGCCACTCCTGAAGTGAGTTCTTTGGTGGTTGAATAGTCCAATATGAGAGCCACAGACTCTGTCACAGGTGGGACAGACATTCGTCGGTGGAAGGGGAGGGTGGGACTGGCTTGCCGCACAAGCTTTCCGCCGCCTGCACTTGATTTCTGCATGCTCTCGGTGTTGAGACTCGAAGAGCTCAACGCCCTCCCGGATGTACTTTCTCCACTTAGGGCAGTCTTTGGCCAGATGTCGCACTTTACCAGGAAGGCTTTGAGGGTGTCCTTGTAACGTTTCCGCTGCCCACCTTTGGCTCGTTTGCCGTGAAGGAGCTCCGCATAGAGCACTTGCTTTGGGAGTCTCGTGTCTGGCATGCGAACTATGTGGCCTGCCCAGCGAAGCTGATCGAGTGTGGTCAGTGCTTCGATGCTGGGGATGTTGGCCTGGACGAGGACACTGATGTTGGTGCACCTAGAACGTCAAGGGCAGCAGGCGCGTGGGAACACCACCACCTCCAAAGTCCCCGCCAAGTCACACGCCATCCTGACTAGGAAATATATCGCCGTTCCTTCATCGTCGCTGGGTCAAAATCCTGGAACTCCCTCCCTAACAGCACTGTGGGAGCACCTTCACCACACGGACTGCAGTGGTTCAAGAAAGCGGCTCACCACCACCTTCTCAAGGGGCAATTAGGGATGGGCAATAAATGCTGGCCTTGCCAGCGACGCCCACATCCCAAGAGCGAATAAAAAATATATAATAAATAAATGCTGGCCTTGCCAGTGACGCCCGCTCCTGTATATGAATTTTTTAAAAAGGCACCACTGATTTCCAGGCAATTCAGATTGAAATGGAATCATGGCACAGAAGATGGCCATCGTGACAGAGCGTTAAACCTCGGCACTGAAGATACAGGTTGCCAATGGTGGAGACCATCGTGTCTGTGCCAGCTCTTTGAATGGGCAATCCAATTCGTCCTGCTCTTTCCCCAGAGCCCTGCAAATTTTACTCTTCAAGTATTTATCCAACAGCCCTTTGAAAGTTACTATTGAATCTGCCACCACCACACATTTCATGTTGTGCATTCCAGGTCGTAGCCAAAGAATAATATTCTGTGACAGAAGAACAATGATTGAATATTGAGTCATCATGCACTAAGTCCTGCTCACCCATCACCCTCTGTGCTCGCTGTCCGTGTCCTAACTCGCACCAAGTCCTGCTCACCCATCACCCTCTATGCTCGCACCAAGTTCCGCTCACCCATCACCCCCTGTGCTCGCTGACCGTGCCCTAACTCGCACCAAGTCCTGCTCACCCATCACCCTCTGTGCTCGCTGTCCGTGCCCTAACTCGCACCCAGTCCTACTCACCCATCACCGCCTGTGCTCGCTGACCATGTCCTAACTCGCACCCAGTCCTACTCACCCATCACCACCTGTGCACGCTGACCGTGTCCTAATTCACACCAAGTCCCATTTACCCATCACCACCTTTGCTCGCTGACCGTGTCCTAACTCACACCAAGCCGCCTCACCCATCACACTATGTGCTCGCTGACCGTGTCCTAACTCACACCAAGTCGCGCTCACCCATCACTCCCCGTGCTCGCTGACTTACATTGTCTCCCAGTCGATTTTAAAATTCTCATCCTTGTTTTCAAATCCTTCCATGGCCTCGCCCCTCTCTATCTCTTTAACCTCCTTCGGCCCTATGATCCCCCGAGTTATCTGCACGCCTCCAATTCTGGCCTCTTACGCACCCCCGATTTTATTCGCTCCACCATTGGCGGCCATGCCTTCACCATCCGATCACCTGATCTCTGGAATCCCCTCCCTAAATGTCTCCACCTCTCCACCAAGATTCCCTCTCAGTTTCCTTCCTGCGTGCTCCCGTTAATCGGCTGCGTGGCCCATTCACATTTCCATGAGTGCGCGGTTTCCCCCATTTAAAAGCCGGCGGGCGCCCTGCACAGGAACTACAGACCGCAGCTCAGCGGGAACTTTGCTCTCCACCTCTCTCTCCTCCTTCAAGACGCTCTTTAAAACCTACCTCTTTGACCAAGCTTTTGGTCACCTGCCCTAATGGCCTGAAAATTCCAGCCTCACCAGGTGCGTACGGAGTGCTCACTGACCCGGCGAGGTCTCACAAAAGCCGGTTCTCATGCACCGAAAACAGGCTTTTCCGATCTGTCGAGATCCGGGAGAAGGACATTCACGTGGGAGAGATTGCGCTAGTGGGAGTAGTGTACAGACCACCAAACAGTGGTAGTGAGGTTGGGACAGCATCAAACAAGAAATTAGGGATGCATGCAATAAAGGTACAGCAGTCATCATGGGCAACTTGAGTCTACATATAGATTGGGCTAACCAAACTGGTAGCACTATGGTGGAGGAGGATTTCCTGGAGTGTATTAGGGATGGTTTTCTAGACCAATATGTCGAGGAACCAACAATATGTAGAGGGCTGGCCATCCTAGACTGGATGATGTGTAATGAAAAAGGACTAATTAGCAATCTTGTTGTCCGAGGCTCCTTGGGGAAGAGTGATCATAATATGCTAGAATTCTTTATTAAGATGAAGAGTGACACAGCTAATTCAGAGACTAGGATCCTGAACTTAAGGAAAGGTAACTTCAGTGGTATGAGATGTGAATGATACTTAAAGGGTTGACGGTGGATAGGCAATGGCAAACATTTAAAGATCACATGGATGAACTTCAACAATTATAGATCCCTGTCTGGAGTAAAAATAAAATGAGCAAGGTGGCTCAACCGTGGCTAACAAGGGAAATTAAGGATAGTGTTCAATCCAAGGAAGAGGCATATAAATTGGCCAAAAAAGCAGCAAACCTGAGAACTGGGAGAAATTTAGAATTCAGCAGAGAAGGACAAAGGGTTTAATTAGGAAGGGGAAAATAGAATGTGAGAGGAAGCTTGCCGGGAACATAAAAACTGACTGCAAAAGCTTCTATAGATATGTGAAGAGAAAAAGAGTAGTAAAGACAAATGTAGGTCGCTTGCAGTCAGACTCAGGTGAATTTATAATTGGGAACAAAGAAATGGCAGACCAGTTGAACAAATACTTTGGTTCTATCTTCATGAAGGAAGACACAAATAATCTTCCGGAAGTACTAGGGGACCGAGGGTCTAGTGAGAAGGAGGAACTAAAGGATATCCTTATTAAGTGGGAAATTGTGTTAGGGAAATTGATGGGATTGAAAGCCGATAAATCCCCAGGGCCTGATAGTCTGCATCCCAGAGTACTTAAGGAAGTGGCCCTAGAAATAGTGGATGCATTGGTGATCATTTTCCAACAGTCTATCGACGCTGGATCAGTTCCTATGGACTGGAGGGTAGCTAATATAACACCACTTTTTTAAAAAGGAGGGAGAGAGTAAACGGGTAATTACAGACCGGTTAGCCTGACATCAGTAGTGGGGAAAATGTTGGAATCAATTATTAAAGATGAAATAACAGTGCATTTGGAAAGCAGTGACAGGATCGGTCCAAGTCAGCATGGATTTATGAAAAGGAAATCATGCATGACAAATCTTCTGGAATTTTTTGAAGATGTAACTAGTAGAGTGGACAAGGGAGAACCAGTGGATGTGGTGTATTTTGACTTTCGAAAGGCTTTTGACAAGGTTCCACACAAGAGATTGGTGTGCAAAATTAAAGCACATGGTATTGGGGGTAATGTACTGACGTGGATAGAGAACTGGTTGGCAGACAGGAAGCAGAGAGTTGGGATAAATGGGTCCTTTTCAGAATGACAGGCAGTGACTAGTGGGGTGCCGCAGGGCTCAGTGCTGGGACCCCAGCTATTTACAATATACATTAATGATTTAGATGAAGGAATTGAGTGTAATATCTCCAAGTTTGCAGATGACACTAAACTGGGTGGCGGTGTGAGCTATGAGGAGGACGCTAAGAGGCTGCAGGGTGACTTGGACAGGTTAGGTGAGTGGGCAAATGCATGGCAGATGCAGTATAATGTGGATAAATGTGAGGTTATCCACTTTGGGGGCAAAAACACGAAGGAAGAATACTATCTGAATTGCGGCAGGTTAGGAAAAGGGGAGGTGCAACGAGACCTGGGTGTCATGGTACATCAGTCACTGAAAGTGGGCATGCAGGTACAGCAGGCGGTGAAGAAGGCAAATGGTATGTTGGCCTTCATAGCTAGGAGATTTGAGTATAGGAGAAGGGAGGTCTTACTGCAGTTGTACAGGGCCATGGTGAGGCCTCACCTGGAATATTGTGTTCAGTTTTGGTCTCCTAATCTGAGGAAGGACGTTCTTGCTATTGAGGGAGTGCAGCGAAGGTTCACCAGACTGATTCCCGGGATGGCTGGACTGACATATGAGGAGAGACTGGATCGACTGGGCCTTTATTCACTGGAGTTTAGAAGGATGAGAGGGTATCTCATAGAACCTTATAAAATTGTGATGGGACTGGACAGGTTAGATGCAGGAAGAATGTTCCCGATATTGAGGAAGTCCAGAACCAGGGGACACAGTCTAAGGATAAGGGGTAAGCCATTTAGGACTGAGATGAGTAGAAACTTCTTCACTCAGAGAGTTGTTAACCTGTGGAATTCCCTACTGCAGAGAGTTGTTGATGCCAGATCATTGAATATATTCAAGAGGGAGTTAGATATGGCCGTTACGGCTAAAGGGATCAAGGGGTATGGAGAGAAAGCAGGAAAGGGGTACTGAGGTGAATGATCAGCCATGATCTTATTGAATGGCAGTGCAGGCTCGAAGGGCCGAATGGCCTACTCCTGCACCTTTTTTCTATGTTTCTATATTTCTATGTTTCATGCCCAGTGAATGTCCTTCAAACTTTTACAGCTGGAAAAAGCAGAAGCATAGCTTACTTTTACCAGCGTAAGAATTTTAAAACATATAAAAATTAAATTTAAACCCTCATTTTTAGATTTAAAACCCTATCCATTAAGGTAAGTTTATTTTTAACACTATTAAAACACATTAAAAAAAATCCTAAATATATATCTTTTTTTCTCAAACATTTAATTACATTTTAATTTCAATTAAGTTTAAATATGTGAGGTGTTTTATTTATTTATTCATTATGCTGTGTTTCAGGGTTTTAGGGGCTTATTCTCATTGATAGTAATGGGAGTCCGTACAAACGGAGTTCCCATTTCTATCAATGAGAATACTGCATCGTGATTGGTGGTCCAGCATATACGTACGTACCCCGAAGACAGGTTCCCATGCATTGCACAGCGAATCTAGGCCTCCAACCGGGATCTTGCATTTCTCCGGGACCAACAGGTAGATTCGTAGATTATTTTCTGGTCGGAGGCGTTCGTACGAAGGAAGTCTCCGACCGCAATTTTCCCCCAATATCTTCTTATGTGGCTCACTGTCAGATTCTTTTGATATGGATTAATAAGGAACAGCCAGCATGAATGTGTTAAAGGCATGTCATGTCTGACTAACCTGATTGAATTCATTAATGCAGTAACAGTTTGATGAAAGTAGTGCAGTACATGTTGTATATATAGATGTACAAAAGGCACTCGATAAAGTCACTATTGGGAAAATGCAAGCACATGGGAGTAAAGTGATGGTGGTATCTTGGGGAAGTGATTGGCTACGGATAGGAGGCAGGGAGTCGTGATGAACGGATGTTTCCCTGACTGGAGAGAAGTGTGCAGTGTGGTTCCCCCGTGGATCAGTATAAGGACCGTTGCTTTTCTTGTTGTATATACATGATCTGAATTTGGATATAGGGAATACAATTTTGAAGTTTGCAGTGATGGTACAAAGCTTGGCATCATTGTGAGGAGCATAGGAGTAGACTTCAGGAGGACATATGATCATAGACAGTCCCTCGAAACGAGGATGACTTGCTTCCACGCCAAAAGGGGATGAGTTCACAGGTATTTCAATGAAGGACCTAATATTCCAGATCCCGAACTACATGTTGAAGGGTGGAAGATGGCTGTGCGTGGATTTTTTTAACGTGTGGTGGCCGTTGCACACCAGCCACCACACGGGCTTGACAGAGCTCGGTCTTGGTCCAGTGGCAAGGGTTAACCAAGACAACTCGAGACCAGCTCTGCTGCACGGGCCTAGTGCGCACACGTATCGCAGTGTGGGCTGGTGGGCCCTCACCTGTTCTGGCCCCGAACTCACGCCTCTCCCGGGCCCCGATCACATCCCTCTACATTCTCTCGCCACTCCTTCGCCCCGACCTCGCCGCTCCTGCTGCATCTGCCCACGCTCCAATCACCGACCTGGACCTTGATGACGTCCCTCTTTGCTGCCGTCGCCCTCCTGCACCAGCTCGCGTTGTACCTTGAGGTGGTACGCCACCACACTGCCCAGGGCCCACCGACATAGTCAGACTGGTGAAATGGTCAAACACGTGGCAGATGTGATTCAATGTGTATAGGTGTGAAGCGATGCACTAAGGGAGGCACAACACGGAGAGGCAGTATAATCAAAATGGAACTATTTTGAGGGGAGTACAAGAGCAGTGGGACCTGGGATGCCTATTCACAACTCTATGAAGGTGGCAGGGTAAGTTGATAAGGTTGTCAAGAAAGTGTACGGGAGACTGGGCTTTGTAAATAGGGCAGTGAATACAGAAGCAAGGAAGTCATGCTAAACATAAGAACGTAAGAAATAGGAACAGGAGTAGGCCATAAGGCCCCTCGAGCCTGCTCCGCCATTCAATAAGATCATGGCTGATCTGATCATGGACACATCTCCACTTCCCTGCCCGCTCCCCATAACCCCTTATTCCCTTAACACTCAAAAATCTGTCTATTTCTGCGTTAAATATGTTCAATGACCCAGCCTCCACAGCTCTCTGGGGCAGAGAATTCCATAGATTTACAACCCTCTGAGAGAAGAAATTTTTCCTCATCTCAGTTTTAAATGGGCGGCCCCTTATTCTGAGACTATGTCCCCTAGCTTTAGTTTCCCCTATGAATGGAAATATCCTCTCTGCATCCACCTTGACAAGCTCCCTCATAATCTTATACATTTTGATAAGATCACCTCTCATTCTTCTGAATTCCAATGAGTAGAGGCCCAATCTCCTCAACCTTTCCTCATAAGTCAACCCCCTCATCTCCGGAATCAACCGAGTGAACCTTCTCTGAACAGCCTGCAATGCAAGTATATCCTTCCTTAAATACGGAGACCAAAACTGTACGGAGTACTCCAGGTGTGGCCTCACCAATACCCTGTACTAGTTGTAGCAGGACTTCTCTGCTTTTATACTCTATCCCCCCTTGCAATAAACTTTTACTAATCACTGGTTCGGCCTCAGCTTAGAGTATTGTGTTGGATTCTGGGCACCACACTTTAGGAAGTATGTCAAGGCCTTGGAGGGATACACAGAAGCTTTACCAGTATGATACAAGGGATGAGGATATATTAGATAAGGAATTTCAGTGTTGTGGAGAAGCTCGGCTTATTCCCCTGAGAGCAGAGAAGACGAAGCGGAGATCTAATTGAGGCAGTCAAAATGATGATAGCGCAAGTAGAGAGAAGTTGTTTCCTCTGGCAAATGAGTCAGTAACCAAAGGTCATTGATTTAAAATAATTGGTAAAAGAACTAAAGGAGAAATGAGGAGAAATGTTTTCACACACAGAGGGTTGTTGTGATCTGGAACACATTACCTGAAGGGTTGGTTGAATCAGATTCCATCGGGACTTTCGAAAGGCCCATTGGACAAGCACTCGAAGAGGACGATTCTGCAGGGTTATGGGGGAAAAGCTCGGGCGTGGGACTAATTGGACAGCTCTTTCAACAAGCCAGCATGACAGCTGAATGGCCTCCTTCTGTGCTGTAAGATTCTACGATTCAAAATTATTCTACAATGCTGCTGTGATGCGCGTTGGGAAGTTTGACTACAACAACTTGTATTTATTATTGTTATATATGTAAATTCTGTGTATATACCATGCTGGTACCACTAGAGGGTGCAGCTGTGGGAGGCCCAGGCAGGAGCTGTACAAAAGGCTGGTAACCACGCGGTGAGGCCATTCTGCAATCACAATAAAGAGACTAAGGTCACAGCAGTTCAAGCACAGCACTAGGCCTCATGGGGTTATTTTACAGACAAGTAGAGACATATTATATATAAGCACCTTTAACGTAGTGAAACGTCCAAAGGTACTTCACAGGAGTATTATGAGACAAAAAAAATTTGACACCGAGCCGCATAAGAAGAAATTAGGGCAGATGACCAAAAGCTTGGTCAAAGAAGTAGGTTTTAAGGAGCGTCTTAAAGAAGGAGAGAGAGTTAGAAAGGCAGAGAGGTTTAGGCAGGGAGTGCCAGAGCTTGGGGCCCAGGCAACAGAAGGCACGGCTATCAATGGTTGAGCGATTATAATCAGGGATGCCCAAGAGATAAGACACTAAAGGCACTGTATAAATGCAAATTGCTTTTGTTGATGTTGCTGGAGGCAGGAGAGGCATTGGTCAAATAAATTCAGAACACAAATAAATAGTAACTGTGGTGAATATTTAACCAACTCTCTTTGGAAAATATGACTTCTGAATTGGATCAGTCAAGCTATTAATGATGTTATAAATATACATTACTGAAAAATATTTGGGGTATGAACCAAATCACCTCGACCAGAAATATTCTTCAAGCAAAATTAATAATTAATACAACATTTGTAGCAAATCCATGGGGTTGAAAATAAACTACTCGGGGCATTAACTGCATGTAGTTTAAGCATTGAAGGCAAGCCAGATCTTATACTACAATATCGCTAATGCTGCCACATACTATAATTAAATCTATGCTTGGCTGTAGCATTGCTCAATGTATAAGACAAGCTATTGCAAAGGGGATGGAGTATAAAAGCAGGGAAGTCTTGCTGCAGTTATACAGGGCCACACCTGGAATACTGTGTACAGTTTAGGTTTCCATATTTACGAAAGGATATACTTGCTTTGGAGGCAGTTCAGAGAAGGTTCACTAGGTTGATTCCGGGGATGAGGGGGTTGACTTATGAGGAAAGGTTGAGGAGGTTGGGCCTCTACTCATTGGAATTCAGAAGAATGAGAGATGATCTTATCGAAACGTATAAGATTATGAGGGAGCTTGACAAGGTGGATGCAGAGAGGATGTTTCCACTGATAGGGCAGACTAGAACTAGGAAGCATAATCTTAAAATAAGGGGCCACCCATTTAAAACTGAGATGAAGAGGAATTTCTTCTCTCAGAGGGTTGTAAATCTGTGGAATTCATTGCCTCAGAGAGCTGTGGAAGCTGGGTTATTGAATAAATTTAAGACAGAGATAGACAGTTTCTTAACCAATAAGGGATTAAGGGGTTATGGGGAGTGGGCAGAGAAGTGGAGCTGAGTCCATGATCGGATCAGCCATCATCGTATTAAATGGCGGAACAGGCTCAAGGGGCTGTATGGCCTACTTCTGCTCCTATTTCTTATGTTCTTAAGTTCTTATGTTAAGACAAGTAATAAACTGTGATAAAAGAATAATAATACAATTCTTTGAATTTGGGAATATATTGGCAGTGGTAACACAGATAATTGCACTGTGGACAAGAAGTACTTTAATAACAATAGCGCTCAGGAATCTCCAGTCACTTTATCTTGGCAAACGCCTGCACCATGACGAGGGATAAGTGCAGTGCCATTATAGAATCATAGAATCATAAAAATATACAGCTGGAGATCCTTCAGCAAATCCTGTGTACGCGGCCGAAAAAGAGCTACCCAGCCTAATCCCACTTTCCAGTTCTTGGCCCGTAGCCCTGTAGGTTACAACACTTCAAGTGCACATCCAAGTTCTTTTTAAAAGTAGTGAGGGTTTCTGCCTCTACCTCCCTTTCAGGCAGTGAGTTCCAGACCCCCACTACCCTCTGGGTGAAAAAAATCTCCCCTCAAATCCCCTCTAAACCTCCCCTCCAATTATTTTAAATTTATGCCCCCTGCTTATTGACCTCCAGGAACAGCAACTGAAAGTGATGCGACTTATCTTCCAGATGTGTGTTTTTAGATTCAAATTATATTCTTGACGGTCCAAGTATGAACCTGGAATCTCACAAAAAAATATCAGGAAAAATAAGACAGTTCCCCATAACGATGAATATTGATCAAATAAGTGCAGTCAGATCCTAGATAATGAACAGATTACTTTTATGATCAAAGAACGATACAGCATAGCAAGAGGCCATTCAGCCCATTGTACCTGTGCCAGCTCTTTGAAAGAGCGATCCATTTAGAACATAAGAAATAGGAGCAGGAGGAGGTCACCTGGCCCCTCGAGCCTGCTCCACCACTTCCCTGCTCTTTCCCCATAGCCCTGCAAACGTTTCCACTTCAATCAATTAACCAGTTCCCCTTTATAAAGTTCCTATTGAATCTGCTTCCACCGCCCTTTCAGGCAGTGCGTTCCAGATCATACCAACTCGCTGCGTTAAAAAAATTCTCTCATCTCGCCCTCTGGTTGTTTGACCAATTATCTACAATCTGTGTCCTCTGGTTATTGACCCTCATGCCAGTGGAAGCAGTTACTTTATCAAAACTCCTCATGATTTTGAACATCTCTAATAAATCTCCCCTTAACCCACTCTGCTCCAAGGAGAACAATCTCAGCGAAGGTTCACCAGACTGATTCCCGGGATGGCGGGACTGACCTATCAAGAAAGACTGGATCAACTGGGCTTGTATTCACTGGAGTTCAGAAGAATGAGAGGGGATCTCATAGAAACATTTAAAATTCTGACGGTGTTAGACAGGTTAGATGCAGGAAGAATGTTCCCAATGTTGGGGAAGTCCAGAACCAGGGGACACAGTCTAAGGATAAGGGGGAAGCCATTTAGGACCGAGATGAGGAGGAATTTCTTCACCCAGAGAGTGGTGAACCTGTGGAATTCTCTACCACAGAAAGTTATTGAGGCCAATTCACTAAATATATTCAAAAAGGAGTTAGATGAAGTCCTTACTACTAGGGGAATCAAGGGGTATGGTGAGAAAGCAGGATTGGGGTACTGAAGTTGCATGTTCAGCCATGAACTCATTGAATGGCGGTGCAGGCTAGAAGGGCCGAATGGCCTACTCCTGCACCTATTTTCTATGTTTCTATGTTTCTATGTTTCTCCAGTCTTCCACGTAACTGATGTCCCGCATCCTTGGTACCATTCTAGGAAAGTTCCTCTGCACCATCTTCAAGGCCTTGACATCTTTCCTAAAATGTGGTGCCTAGAATTGGACATAATACTAGGGCCTAACCAGTGATTTATAAAGGTTCAGCTTCACTTCCTTGCTTTTGTACTCCAGCCTCTATTTATAAAGCCATTTTAACAGCCTTCCTATGCCGCAAATAGTCAGTCTCCGGAGAATACAACTGCGAAACCAGCAAAGGCATGCCGATCCAGGCCAACTTGAACAACCTACCACCAACCCGTCTCGAATCTAGAAAGCCATCTTAGACCGTCACCGAAGCCCTTCAGCGATCTCCCCTCAGCCTTGATGACCGATGGTGAAAAGCTTGGAAGAACTACGACATATGGAATGGATTCCTTACAGAGGACCTCACAGTACAACCTGAAGGATCAAACCATCAATCGCCTCAGAACTGGTCACGGTCGATGCTGACACCTTCTCCATAGGTGGAAGATTAAATCATCCCCATCATGTGACTGTGGAGCTCCTAATCAGACCCTGGAGCACATCATTGAGCACTACCCTGAGAGGGAATTCACAGGCAACCTACAAGATATCCACACTGTCACACTGGACGCTTTGGCCTGGATATTCCAGAAATACTAGGGGACCGAGGGTCTAGCGAGAAAGAGGAACTAAAGGATATCCCTATTAGTCAGCAAATTGTGTTATGGAAATTGATGGGATTGAAGGCCGATAAATCCCCAGGGCCTGATAGTCTGCATCCCAGAGTACTTAAGGAAGTGGCCCTAGAAATAGTGAATGCATTGGTGATCATTTTCCAACATTCTATAGACTCTGGATCAGTTCTTATGGACTGGAGGGTAGCTAATGTAACCCTACTTTTTAAAAAAGGAGGGAGAGAGAAAACAGGGAATTATAGACCGGTCAGCCTGACATCGGTAGTGGGGAAAATGTTGGAATCAATTATTAAAGATGTAATAGCAGCGCATTTGGAAAGCAGTGACAGGATCGGTCCAAGTCAGCATGGATTTATGAAAGGGAAATCAGGCTTGACAAATCTTCTGGAATTTTTTGAGGATGTAACTAGTAGAGTGGACAAGGGGGAGCCAGTGGATGTGGTGTATTTAGACTTTCAAAAGGCTTCTGACAAGGTCCCACACAAGAGATTAGTGTGCAAAATTAAAGCATATGGTATTGGGGGTAATGTATTGACGTGGATAGAGAACTGGTTGACAGACAGGAAGCAAAGAGTAGGAATAAACAGGTCCTTTTCAGAATGGCAGGCAGTGACAAGTGGGGTATCGCAAGGTTCAGTGCTGGGACCCCAGCTATTTACAATATACATTAATAATTTAGACGAAGGAATTGAATGTAATATCTCCAAGTTTGCAGATGACACTAAGCTGGGTGGCAGTGTGTGCTGTGAGGAGGATGCTAAGAGGCTGCAGGGTGACTTGGACAGTTTAGGTGAGTGGGCAAATACATGGCAGATGCGATATAATGTAGATAAATGTGAGGTCATCCACTTTGGTGGTAAAAACAGGAAGGCAGATTATTATGTGAATGGTGACAGATTAGTATAAGGAGAGGTGCAATGAGACCTGGGTGTCATGGTACATCAGTCATTGAAAGTTAGCATACAGGTAGAGCAGGCGGTGAAGAAGGCAAATGATATGTTGGCCTTCATAGCGAGAGAATTTGAGTATAGGAGAAGGGAGGTCTTACTGCAGTTGTACAGGGCTTTGGTGAGGCCACACCTTGAATATTGTGTACAGTTTTGGTCTCCTAATCTGAGGAAGGACATTCTTGCTATTGAGGGAGTGCAGCGAAGGTTCACCAGACTGATTCTCGGGATGACAGGACTGACATATGAAGAAAGATTGGATAGACTAGGCTTATATTCAATGGAATTTAGAAGAATGAAAGGGAATCTCATAGAAACATCTAAAATTCTGACAGGATTGGACAGGTTAGATGCAGGAAGAATGTTCCCGATGTTAGGAAAGTCCAGAACCAGGGGTCACAATCTAAGGATAAGGGGTCAGTCATTTAGGACCGAGATGAGGAGAAACTTCTTCACTCAGAGAGTTGTGAGCATGTGGAATTCTCTACCACAGAAAGTTGTTGAGGCCATTTTGTTAGATATATTCAAAAGGGAGTTAGATATGGCCCTTAAAGCTAAAGGGATCAAGGGGTATGGAGAGAAAGCAGGATTGGGGTACTGAAGTGCATGATCAGCCATATTGAATGGTGGTGCAGTCTCAAAGGGCCGAATGGCCTACGCCTGCACCTACTTTCTATGTTTCTGTGTTTCTTTATCCAACTTGGATATTGATGTTTGATTAGCTTTGTTACTGCCATATGAAAGAAGAAGAACAATCTTCCCAATTTGTCCTGACACCTTCAAAGATTTGTGTACATACATCCCCCAGGTCTCTCTGTCCCTGCACTCCCTTTAAAATTGTACCATTTTGCTCGTATTGTCTCTCCTTATTCTTCCCACCAAAATGCATTGCTTCACACTTCCCTGTGTTAAACTGCATCTGCTGTGTGTCTGCCCAGTTCACCAGTCTGTCTATCTCCTCCTGAAGTCTGTGCCTCTCCTCTGAAAGAAAGAGGGGAAATCTTCATGTCTGCGTCTCCCTACTAACTAACTGATCAAAATGAGCTGAGTATTATTAGTTATGGTTTTAAGTTGGTTATGTTTTTATTATGTAACTAATATACAATACACAATAATGCTTGAATAATCCTGCTTTTAATAAGAAAGGCTTGGATTTATATAGCGCCTTTCATGATCACCCGATGTCTCAAAACGCTTTACAGCCAATGAAGTACTTTTGGAGTGTAGTCGCGGCTGTAATGTTTGTACCACCAACAATGTCTCCACAAGATCCTGCAAATCCCCTGGGAGGACAGATGCACCAACGTTAGCGTCCTCGATAAGGCCAACATCCCCAGCATCGAAGCACTGACCACACTCGACCAGCTCCGTTGGGCGGACCACATTGTCCGCATGCCTGACACAAGACTCCCAAAGCAAGCGCTCTACTCGGAGCTCCTACACGGCAAGCGAGCCCCAGGTGGGCAGAGGAAATGTTTCAAGGACATCCTCAAAGCCTCCTTGATAAAATGCAACATCCCCACCGACACCTGGGAGTCACTGGCCAAAGACCACCCTAACAGGAGGAAGAGCATCCGGGAGGGCGCTGAGCACCTCGAGTCTCGTCGCCGAGAGCAAGCAGAACGCAAGCGCAGGCAGCGGAAGGGACGTGTGGCAAACCAGTCCCACCCTCCCTTTCCTTCAACCACTGTCTGTCCCACCTGTGACAGAGACTGTGGGGCCAAGTTTCGGCCTGAGTTGCTCCTGATTTTTTGGAGCAGCTGGTTTGGAATGGAGTATCTTAGAAATTTGAATTCTCGGCATTTAGTTTGCTCCAGTTCTAGTCAGTTAGAACAGTTTCACTTTGGAACAGAATTTTTTTTTCAAAAGGGGGCGTGTCCAGCCACTTACGCCTGTTTTCAAAGTTTCGGCATTGAAAACTTACTCCAAACTAACTTAGAATGGAGTAAGTGAAGATTTTTGTACGCTCGAGGGGGAGAAGGGAGAGAGGATGGAGAAAGGGATGGGAGGGAGGGAGGGAAGGAAGGGAGAGAAGGGAGAGAAGGAGGCTGAACGGCCGGACCCAAGACTTCGGGCTGGATTTACAGGTAGGTGGCGTCGGGTCTCGGGGGGGTCACGGAAGTCCGAGGGGGGGGGGGCGGGGGGGAGAGTCGGGGAGGTCCGGGGATGGAGTCGCGGAGGTCGGGGGGGGGGGGGGGGGGAGAGTCGCAGGTGGGGGGGGGGGGGGGGAAGAGAGAGAGTCGCGGGGGGGGGGCGCAGAGGTTGAGTCGGGTCGCCGGGGGGTGGGGGGGGGAAGCAGAGGTCGAGTCGGGTTCGGTCGGGTGGGAAGAACCTTATTCACGCAGCCCCAGTGAGGCCATTTGGCCAGGGCTAGGGGCTGCGTGCTTCGGGCCCCTCCCACATTTTTGGGCGCCTGGAGCTACTGCACATGCGTGCCCACTGTAGCGCGCATGTGCAGAGGTCCCGACACTGTTTTCAGCGCAGGGACCTGGCTCCGCCCCCCACAGCTCGTGCTGCGCCGCGCCCAGCTCCAGAGGGCCTGCAGGAAGCCGGAGAATAGGTAAGTTTTTTTAGGCGCACTTTGTGGCGCGAAAAACGGGCGTCCAGGTCCGGGCTGCGCCGTTTTAGGCGCTTCCCGAAACTTGGGCCCTGTGATTCCCATATTGGACTGTTCAGTCACCTGAGAACTCAGTATTAGAGTGGAAGCAAGTCTTCCTCGATTTCGAGAGACTGCCGATGAAGATGATGCTGGTTGTAAAATTACTGTAGATATGCCCTGTGTAGCAGTGGTTAGATTTTAAAATGGGATTGGGCCTCTCTTGACCAACATTTTAAAAGTGCTTCTTAGCAAAACTTATTGGCAAAAAACTGACAGCTTGAGCTTGTCTGTGGAAACAGGACGAACAAGGTCACATGTGGCTGTGTGGAATGTTACAATATCTGCTGGGAATTCATAACATTGGCAAAATGGCAAGGCAATCGAGGGTTGGATGTTCCCGGGTCCCACCCGCATGGTGCCCCCGTCGGTGGTCAGCTAGATTGACAGGCTGGCTTCCATTCGTGCGGGGAACTCAGAGGAGTGCGGGGTGGGGAGGGGGCGGGGGAGTGGGTCCGATTCTCGGAGAGGGGGTATGATTTCCCCCCGGGGGGCTGTGTCATCCCTGGGGGTGGGGGGGTCCGATCCTCGGAGAGGGGGGAGGGTCTAATCCCCCCGGGGGCTGTTCCATGCCTGGAAGGGGAGGGGGTGGTGGGGCGATCCCGGGGTGGGGGGGGGAGTTGTGATCCCTGGGGGCAGGGTCCGATTCCCGACCCCAGGGCTGAATCCTGATCCCTGGGGAGGGGGGACATTCCAAGCCCGGGGCAAGGGGGCCGATGGTGGGAGAGCGTGTTGGGGCGGGGAGGAAGCTCTCCTGCCCCTCCCGGCCCACAAGGATCGCTCCCAGAGGCTGAGGTCTCCTCGTTGCAGCCACCGGGAATCCCCAGCCAAAACTGATGTTAAACCTACTAATCAGGTCAAAGTAGAGGTTTCAGGCCTCATTATAATATTTAAATTTCAACCCGCCTCCTGGTAGCGGGTTGGTTGAGTGGAAGCAAGCTTTCCTCAATTTCGGAGGACTGCCTATGATGATGATATCCTCATACACTCTCTTTGCAAATCGTATTGCCTATTTCAGATCACCTATGTGCTATTTGTATTCAGCTTAGTTCTCTACTGAATTATGAACCTGACATTAACCATCAATCTTCTTTTACTGTTTCATTTTCATTTCTTTGGGGTAGAAACTGCCCTCGGCCGGAAGTGGGGCGCACCTACCGTTTGTGAAGTGTTCTGGGCACCGCAGTGGGTGCGACGGCCTATCAGGCGGAATTCAGCTCCTCAGGGTGTTTTTTTTTCAGCGGGGCGGAAGTGGATCATCACGGGGGCGGGAGTGGGAGCGGAGAGCAGTGGGTGTCGTACCAGCGGGGCGGAAGTGGATCATCACGGGGGCGGGAGTGGGAGCGGAGAGCAGTGGGTGTCACCAGCGGGGCGGAAGTGGATCATCACGGGGGCGGGAGTGGGAGCGGAGAGCAGTGGGTGTCGTACCAGTGGGGCGGAAGTGGATCATCACGGGGGCGGGAGTGGGAGCGGAGAGCAGTGGGTGTCGTACCAGTGGGGCGGAAGTTGGGGGCAGGCGGAGTGCCCGCCACTGTCAGTCATTCGCGCCGCGCTGATGACGTCAGCGCGCTGGTGCGTCACCACGTCTCCCATTCAGTTAAAGGGGAGGGGCCGCTGCGAACTCTGCAGAGTTTTCAGTTCGGTCCACTGGGCCACCAGGGAGGGTTTCGGCCGGAGCCAGCGGCCTGGCACTCAAGAGGCGGTGCCAGGCCGCTGGCTCTGGCCGAAACCCTCCCTGGTGGCCCAGTAGACTCTGCGCCCTCCCATTTAAGGGTGGCCGTTCCGCCATCTCTCACAAAGTGCACCGACTGCAAAAAGCGGCCGGGCACACCGGGCTGGTGGCGGGCACCCTCCCACGGGACAATTTCGCCAGGGGGTCCCCGCCACTCAGTAAGGAGGCCGGCGCATTCAATCCGCGGCGGGAAAACGGGCAGAGTGGTCCCGGGCACCGCTCCGCTCCTGAGGAAGGGAAATATTTTTAAATGGCGGCCAATCCACGGAGAGTCGGCGGTTATTCCACGCTGCCCCATGGCCGCTGCTTTATCGAGGCCTTATCGGGAGGGGCAATTTCGGCCTCAATAGCTTTAGTCATCCTGGGAGCTCTAGCTTTGGATACCGTTCCTTTCCTCCTCATGGAAACGTGTCTAGCCTGTACCCGCACTATCTCCTCTTTGAACCCCTCCCATTTCTAGATTTACTGTTTACCTGCCAATCTTTGGTGCCAAGCCACCTGGGCCAGATCCCTCCTCAACTCCCTGAAATGAGTCCTCTTCCACTGAATATTTTCACCTTTGATTTATCATTGTCCTTTTCCATAATGACGCTAAACCTACTGGGGGAGAAAATGGGTGCATCTGCAGGGGGCGCAAATGACCTTGAGACTTGGCACAGCACCGCTAACGACTCCTGTTAAATTCGGCGGGAGTTTTGCGGTGGCAAGACATTGCGCCCCGTACCCCTGTGCCCGGAGATCGTGACGTCATCGCCGTGCGCAGCGCCCCGTTAGCGCCCCAGCTCCCAAATTGGGCATCGCCCCCTGCCGCTGCGCCGGGCGGTTACAGCGATGGCTTCATGGGACGCGCACCTGGCAACCGGCCGCTATCGGGGCGACTGGTAATGGTGAGGTGGCCGGCTGCCGCTGAGAAAAAAACTGGCGTTTTGCTTCCTACTCTGTGGTGCTGCTTTGGTCGGTACCGCCATCACTCAGCCCAGCGCTCTACTTCAGTGCCGGGCTGGCCGCGCAACACGCCCGCTCCGCAGTGGTCCAGGTAGGTTTGTTCCTGAGTGGAGCGCTTGTTTACGGAATCCCAGATTGGGCAGAGGAAACGTTTCAAGGACACCATCAAAGCCTCTTTCAAAAAGTGCAACATCCCCACCGCCACCTGGGAATCCCTGGCCCACGACCACTCAAAGTGGAAGAAACACATCGAGTCTCTTCGCCGGGAGCACACGGAAGCCAAGCGCAAACGGCGGAAGGCGAGCACGACAAATCAAGCACCCCACCCACCCGTCCCTCCAACCACCTTCTACCCTACCTGAGACAGAGACTGTAGGTCCCGCATTGGACTCAGCAGTCACCTGAGAACTCGTGTTAGTGCGGAAGCAAGTCATCCTCGACTCTGATGGACTGCCGCAGAGGAAGAGGTGCTTTCCTATTATGCAGAGTACGCAGTCTGGGCCCTTCCCTCTAGTTCGGGGATGAGTTCCTCGTACGTGGCAGCGCTGCCGAGCCGTGTGCCCCGCTCCCGCCCCAGGAAGCTTGATTTAACACTCCACTTCTTTTTGGGGGTGGTAATTCAAGAGAATGAGAGGTAATCTTATTGAAACGTATAAGATTATGAGGGGGCTTGACAAGGTGGATGCAGAGAGGATGTTTCCACTGATGGGGGAGACTAGAACTCGAGGGCATGATCTTAGAATAAGGGGCCGTCCATTTAAAACAGAGATGAGGAGGAATTTCTTCTCTCAGAGCGTTGTAAATCCGTGGAATTCGCTGCCTCAGAGAGCTGTGAAGGCTGGGACATTGAATATATTTAAGACAGAGAAAGACAGTTTCTTAACCGAGAAGGGAGTAAAGGGTTATGGGGAGCGGGCAGGGAAGTGGACCCGAGTCCATGATCTGATCAGCCATGATTGTATTAAATGGTGGAGCAGGCTTGAGGGGCCGTATGGCCTACTCCTGCTCCTTTTTCATATATTCTTATGTAACCCCAATTTATCGCGAGGGGTGAGACGGCTGCGCCCGGCGCAATATCTCGCGATTGTTACAGGGCGGTACCCAATTTCTAGGCCAATCTATGTCTATAAAATACTTTTACCTTTAGCAATGAGAAGATCAGACTTGGTCTCGACCACTGGAGGATGTGGCACAATGGAATACATTTTAACTATCGGGTGGCCGATTAGCAACTGCCCAATAGTGTCAGTGGGAGGTCTGGTCCATTTTGAGGGCTTGGTCTCATTGCCACGCCTCTCAAACGAGGACCCTGCTTCAGCTCACCCTCTTTTGGGCAACGCAATATCGGGTATCCCGGAGGGTGTCCCGGCTGGCAGCAAGGTAAGTCTAGTGGGGGCTGTCCCTGTCTACAGAACTGCCCTGGGATAGTTCCACTCTCACCATCTGATTGCAGCCAAAGCACCTCCAGCATTATCTTCCCCACCTACAGGTGACCTGATAGATGTCTTTAAGATTATGAAAGGGTAGATGTCGTGAGAAAGTGTTCACTCGTGGGGGAGTCCAAAACTAGGGGCCATAAATACAAACATACCGATAACGGTGGCACAGCGGTTATGTTACTGGTCCAGTAATCCAGAGGCCTGGATTAATGATCCATGATACATGAGTTCTAATCCCACCGCGGCAGCTGGGGAATTTACATTCAGTGAATTAAATAAATCTGGAATTTTAAAAATAAGTTAATATCAGTAATGGTGACCATGAAACTACCAGATTGTCGTAAAAACCCAATTCAGAAAGGAAATCTGTCATCCTTACCTGGTCTGGCCTATATGTGACTCCAGACCCACAGCAATGTGGTTGACTCTTAACTCTCCTCTGAAATGGTGGCACCTTCTCAAGGGCAACTAGGGATGGGCAGTAGATGCTGGCCTTGCCAGCGACGTCCACATCTCAGGAACTGTTATGTATGTAAACATTACCAATGTGTAAGACTTTCCACCAGGGGGCGCACCTGTGGGAGACCCAAGGGTCACCTGCACACCCCGGGCAAGCAGGTATAAAAGGCAGTCTACCATGCTACCTCCTCACTCTGGAGTTACATTAAAGAGACCAAGGTCACAACAGTTTAAGCTCAAGATGTACAGTCTTGTGGAGTTATTCTAAACGTAACAGGAACGAGTAAGTATAAAAATTTAAAAATCCAAGAGGAAATTCAGGAGAAATGTCCTTACCCAGAGAGTGGTGAGAATGTGGAACTCGCTACCACAGGGAGTGGTTAAGGTGAATGGTACAGATGCATTTAAGGGGAAGTTCGATAAACACATGAGGGAGAAAGGCTATGCTGATAGTGGGGGGATGAAGAAGGGTGGGAAGGGGGCTCGTGTGGAGCATAAACACCAGCACTGACCCATTGGGCCGAATGGCCTGTTTCTGTGCTGGAAAACTCAATGTAATCTATCCCTGGCCCCTTGTCTTCCTGCTCTCTATGCCTGTATCAACACACACAGCTATTCTTTCTGTGCAGTTTTTCTGCTTTCCACTCACTTCAAAGACTAAGGGGCCGATTTTGATCAACTTACCGCCCACTGCCGCCGACATTGCTCTGCTCGAACTGCACTGTCGACGTGGCCTGGAGAGAGCTGCCAGGAAGCGCCCGCCGACGTCTGCGGACGGCCGATGCGCGTAAGTAGAATCCCGCCCACCGAGATGCAGGATTGGTGCAGGCGGAACTCGGCGGGAGTCGGTGGTGGAGGCTGCTCTGTCCCCGACGGTAAGTGTCAAGGTCCTGTAAAAAAAAGGTCAGTGGAATGTTTTAAATTATTTCTTTACAGGGACTTACCTGGATGGGGTCCCCTGAAGGTCCGCAGATGTTTTTGGTATTTTTGGTGATGATTATTATTTTCAGGTCTTCGACCCTCCGTGGGGCCCGACTCCATCCTCGGTGGCACTTGGGCGGCAAGCGCCTCTGCCGCCGAGAATGCGACCTGCCGCCCAGATTTGCTGCCCGCCGACCTTCGAGGGACCTCGGCGATGAAAACCCCGCCGAAAGTACGGTCCGGTACCTCTGCGGCCATCGGCGGCACTCTGGGCGGAGGCCTTGACCAAATTCGGCCCCTAAAAGACAGTGCCAAGAAGATTCCTCGGCTCAAAAAAGAAAATTCAATTCTAGACTGCAGCTCAGCAAACTCAAAGGAAGGAAAGAAAAAATGAGAGAAAGAAAGAAAAATTAATTAATTGCATTAATATAGGGCCTCTTGGAGTACAGTCACTGTTGTAATGTATTTGCGCACAGCAAGCTCCCACATATACCATTACGATAATGACCAGATAATCTGTTTTTTTGTGATGTTGATTGAGGGATAAATATTGCAAACAGAACCCAGATGCACAGTATATTCTGGCTCTGGTTATTTCCATCATCTTTTATCAGTGTTGCCTACAAAAAGCAATCTCATAAGGGTCACTTTATGGATATTGGTAATGTTGTTTCTTATTTATTATTAAGTGGCTGTTTACAGTAAAAATTTCAAAGGAGAGCAGGGGGTGCCCGGCGTCCTGGCCAATATTTATTCCTCAATCAACATCACTATCATTATCACGTTGTTGTTTGTGGGAGCTTGCTGTGTGCACAAACTTGCTGCCCAGGTTTCCCACATTGCAACAGTGACGACACTACATTGGCTGTAAAGCGCTTTGGGACATCTTGAGGTCGTGAAAGGCGCTATTTAAATGTAAGTCTTCCTTTCTTTCTAAAAAGAAAAGTCAGAATACAGTCCAGGACTCAATATATAAAGAAGGTTGGTCAAAAAAAAACTGCAGATGCTGGAAATCTGAAACAGAAACGGAAACAAACGGAAACAAACAGAGACACTCAGCGGGTCAGGCAGCATCTCTCGAGAAAGCACAAGTCAGAGGCCGTTTCTCTACCTCTCTTTCTTCCTTTAAGACGCCCCTTAAAACCCTTCTCTTTGACCAAGCTTTTGGCCATCTGCCCTAATATTTCCACATGTGTCTCGGTGTCAAGTTTTGTTTGATAACAAAACTCCTGTGAAGCGCCGTGGGACGTTTTACTTCGTTAAAGGCGCTATATAAATGCAAGTCGGTGCAACATAGAAAAATAGGTGCAGGAGTAGGCCATTCGGCCCTTTGAGCCTGCACCGCCATAATACAAAAGGTGCGCTAAGCTTTAAGTTCCGAAAGTCTGTGAAGCTAAAAGGCCCAAGTTTCAACAGCTGCAGAACATCTTGGTTGGATTGATTTCATATGCTTTCCATCACATCTCTTTTTTGTTTCAAAGTACACTTGGAGAAAGTGGCTGATTTATGGATGCTGTATTATTGATTAGGCTATAGCTAGAAAATTGGGCAAGTTTTGGAAGGCTGTCAAGACCACGGATCAGATACGGAGGAGATTCATGAAGTGATGAAAGGCTTTAGTTATGAGGAGAGTCGAGAGAAACGGCGGGCTTCTTTCATCAAAACAAAGATGAAGATCTGACACTGACGTTCAAAATTATGAGAAATTTTGATAAAAATCAATTGCTCAGAGTTATTTCCACTGCTCAGTAAGTCAGTAACTAGAGGACACAAATTTAAGATAACACCAAGACAACAAGGGGCGAAGTTAGGAGATTTATTTTTATGTAGAGGGTAGTTAGGATACGGACTGCTGCAATTACATAGAATTACATAGAACGTACAGCACAGGAACAGGCTATTCGGCACAATAGGCCCATATCGTTTATCCTCCACACAAGCCTCGTCCCATCTGACTTCATCTCATCCTATCAGCATAACCTTCCATTCCTTTCTCCCTCACCTCGCTTCCCCTTAAATGCAGCTATTCTATTCATCTCAACTACTCCTTGTGGTGACATTTTAACCACTCACTGGGTGAAGAAGTTTCTCCTGAATTCCCTATTGGATTTATTAGTGATGATCTTATATTTATGGCACCTAGTTTTGGTCTGTCCCACAAATGGAAAACATCTTCTCTACGTCTACCCTATCGAACACATTCAGAATTTTGAAGACATCTAGCAGGTCACCTTCACCCTTCCCAGTGCCAGCCGTGGCTCAGTGGTAAAAGATCCCGTGGCACTAATTCGAAGAAGAGCAAGGGAGTTATTCCCGGTGTCCTGGCCAATATTTATTCCTCAATCAACATCACTCAAACAGATTATCTGGTGATTGTCACATTGCTGTTTGTGGGAGCGTGCTTGTGCGCGAATTGGCTGCTGCGTTTCCCACATTACGGGCGGAGGAGCAGCGAGAGATCGGGGCCCAGGAGAGGCTCGGGGCTCAGGAGAGGCGAGAGTTCGGGGCCCAGGAGAGGCGAAAGTTCAGGGCCCAGGAGCGGCGAGGTTGGAGTCGAGGAGCGGAGGGGGTCAGGGTCAAGGAGCGGGGGGATCGAGGAGCAGGGGGGGGGTCAGAGGCAAGGAGCGGGGGGGGTCGAGGAGCGAGTGGATCGAAGTTAAGGAGCAGGGGGTCGAAGAGCAGGGGGGTTCGAAGAGCGGGGAGGTAGGGGTCGATGAGCGAGGGGTCAAGGAGGGGGGGTTGAGGAGCGGGGGGAGTCGAGGAGTGGGGGGGGTTGGAGTCGAGGAGTGGGGGGGCTCGAGGAATGGAGGGTCCAGAGTCGAGGAGCAGGGGGGTTGAGGAGCGGGGGGTCGGAGTCGAGGAGTGGGGGGGGTCGAGGAATGGGGGGTTCAGAGTGGAGGAGCAGGGGGGTCGAGGAGCCGGGGGGGGTACGGAGTCGAGGAGTGGGCGGGGTCGAGGAATGGGGGGTTCAGAGTGAAGGAGCGGGGGGGTTCGAGGAGCGGGGGGGTCGGAGTCGAGGAGCCCATCAGCGAGGCAGAGGCCAAGAGTGGTGCAGCGTATAAAACAGTGGGGTCAGGGGCCAGGGAAGGTGCAGCACGGGTCAGCCCACACTGCGATATGTGCGCGCACTAGGTCCGTGCAGCAGAGCAGGCCTCCAGTCGTTTTGGGTAATCCTTGCCATTAGACTAAGACCTCGCTCTGTCAAGCCCATGTGGTGGCTGGTGTACAACGGCCACCCCACGTTAAAAAAATCCCGCATAGGCATCTTCCACCCTTCAGGATGTAGTTCAGGCCCTGAAATATCAGGTTTCTTATTTGAAACACCTGTGAACTCAGCCTTTTTTGGTGTGGAAGCAAGTCATCCTCGACACGAGGGACTGCCTAATACTAAAGTGACTACACTCCAAAAATACTTCATTGGCTGTAAAGCGCTTTGAGACATCATGAAAGCTGCTATATAAATTCAAGTCTTTCTTTCTTTCTCTTGAGCCCCAGCCTGGTTAATCTTTCCTGTTAAGTATACCTTCTCAGCTCTGGAATCATTCTAGTAAATCTTTTTCGCACCTTCTCCAGTGCCCCATATCAGTTTTATAACATGGAGACCAGAACTGTACCACAGTGCTCCAAGGGCTGTGTAACCAACGTCCGATACAAATTCAACATTACATCTCTGCTTTTCAATTCTATCCCTCTGGAAATGAACCCTAGTGCTTTCTTTGCCTTTTTTTAAAATAGCCTTATTCGTCTGCTTTGTTTCTGGCCTCATTAATCTGTGTAAACTTGCATTTATATCATGGCTTTAATTTAGAAATGCATCCCCAAAGTGCTTCACATCATCATCATCATAGGCAGTCCCTCGAAATCGAGGAAGATTTGCTTCCACTCTAAAAGTGAGTTCTCAGCTGACTGTACAGTCCAATACGGGAATTACAGTCTCTGTCACAGGTGGGGCAGACAGTGGTTGAAGGAAAGGGTGGGTGGGGAGTCTGGTTTGGCAGGGCAGTCATCGACGATGAGGTTCAACACCGCCTCCAGTGCGCCAGCGCAGACTTCGGCCGTCTGAGGAAGAGAGTGATCGAGGATCAGGCCCTCAAATTTGGCACCAAGCTTATAGTCTACAGGGCTGTAGATGTGGACCATATATAGCAGACACCTCAAATCGCTGGGTAATGAGACCAAAACTGTGCACAATACTCCAGGTGTGGTCTCACCAGAGCCTTATATAATTGCAGTAAGACATCTTTACTCTTATACTCAAATCCAAAGAGCCTGCATTTGCATACTCAGGATGTTAGTCACGTAGTCAGAACAGCAGGGATTAATGCTAGGAACCTATTCATTATATGATAGTTTAATATTATGAACCGCCCGCCGACCAGGAAGACTAATTCTGAACAATGGTGGAATGATAGTATCTAGTAAAATGTGTAATTAGTGAGTGTCAGCTGTGGCTCAGTGGGTAGCACCCTTGCTCTGAGTCAAAAGCTTGTGGGTTCATAATCCCACAGCAGAGATTTAAGTACAAAAATCTCTGCTGACATTCCAGTGCAACGTTGAGGGAGTGCTACACTGTTGGAATGCTGTCTTTTGCAAGAGATGCTATAAACCAAGACCCCCAGTCTGCTCTCTCAGATGTAAAAGATCCCTTGGCACTTTTTTGAAGAAGAGCAGGGGTGTTCTCCCCAGTGTCCTGGCCAATATTTATCCCTCAATTAAAATAACAAAATTAGATTATTTGGTCATTATCAAATTGCTGTTTGTGAGAATTTGCTGTGTACAAATTGATTGTTGCATTTACCACGTTACTACAATGACTACTCTTCAAAAGTACTTAATTGGTTGTAAAGCACTTTCAGACGTCCGGTGGTCGTGAAAGGCGCTATATAAATGCAGGGGGAAGCAAGGGAGGAAAATGTTTAGTCATGATGGTCCAGTATGGTTTGATGGACTCAATTGGTCTTTTCCCACATATGGCTGCAAAGACTTAGTCCACTAGAAATGAGAAATTAATCAAAATGTTGTTTTCAAACTGGAGAATCAATGTGTAAATATTACTTAAATTATTGTATTAAAACAAAGTGAAAAGCAAAGAAAAGATTTAATAGAATCATAGAATAATAGAACTTTACAGCACAGAAGGAGGCCATTTCGGCCCATCATGTCCGTTCCAGCCGACCAAGAGCTATCCAGCCTAATCCCACTTTCCAGCTCTTGGTTCGTAGCCCTGTAAGTTACGGCACTTTGAGTTCACATCCAAGTATTTTTCAAATGTGGTGAGGGTTTCTGCCTCTATCACCCTTTCAGGTAATGAGTTCCAGACCCCCACCACCCTCTGGGTGAAGAGATTTCCCCTCATATCTCCTCTAGAACTTCCTCCAATTACTTTAAATCTATGCCCACTGGTTGTTGACCCCTCTGCCAAGGGAAACAGGTCCTTCCTATCCACTCTATCCAGGCCCCTCATAATTTGATGCACCTCAATCAGGTCTCCCCTCAGTCTCCTCTGTTCCAAAGAAACAGATCCAGCTTCTCCAATCTTTTCTCATAGCCAAAATTCTCCAGCCCAGGCAACATTCTTGTAAATCCCTCTGCACCCTTTCCAGTGCAATCACAACTTTCCTGTTATGGTGACCAGAACTGCACACAGTACTCCAGCTGCGGCCTAACAAGTGTTTTTTAGAGTTCAAGCATAACCGCCTTGCTTTTATATTCCATGTCTCGACTGATAAAGGCAAGTATTCCATATGCCTTCTTAACCAACTGGCCTGCTTCCTTCAGGGATCTGTGGACCTGCACTTTGTTCCTCTACACTTTTCAGTGTCGTACCATTTAATGTGTATTGCCTTACCTTGTTAGACCTCCTCAAATGCATTACCTCACACTTATCCAGATTGAATTCCATTTGCTACTGTTCTGCCCACCTGACCAGTACTTTGATATCTTCCTGCAATCCGCAGCTTTCTTCTTCATTATCAACCACACAGCCTATTTTAGTGTCATCTGCAAACATCTTAATCATATCCCCAACATTTAAGTTGAAGTCATTGATATATACCACAAAAAGCAAGTGACCCTGCACTGAACCTTACAGAACACCACTGGATACAGCCTTCCAGTCACAAAAAAACCCATAAACCATCACTCATTGCTTTCTGCCTCCAACAAGTCAATTGTGGACCCAACTTGCCACTTTGCCCTGGATCCAATGGGCTTTTACATTCGTGACCAGTCTGCAATGTAGGACCTTATCAAAAGCTTTGCTAAAATCCATATACACTCCATCATATGCACTGCCCTCATCAACTCTCCTGGTTGCCTCCTCAAAAAATTCAATCAAGTTAGTCAGACACGACCTTCCCTTGACAAATCCATGCTGTCTGTCCTTGATTAATCCATCTCTTTCTAAATGAAGATTTATCCTGTCCCTCAGGAGTTTTTCCAATAATTTTCCCACCATCGAAGTTAGGCTGACTGGCCTGTAATTACTCGGTCTATCCCTTTCTCCCTTTTTAAACAATGGTACAACATTAGCAGTCCTCCAGTCCTCTGGCGCCACACCTGTAGCCAGAGAAGACTGGAAAATGATGGTCAGAGCCTCTGCTATTTCCCCTTTTGCTTCTCTTAACAGCCTGGGATACATTTCATCCAGGTCTGGGGATTTATCCACTTTCATAGTTGCTAAGCCCCTTAACACTTCCTCTCTCACTATATTGATCTCATCTAATATTTCACTCTCCTCTTTCCTCATTGCAAAGTCTGCATTGCCCCTCTATTTTGTGAAAACAGATGCAAAGTATTCATTAAGAATCACACCCAGATCTTCCGCCTTCACACACAGATTTCTTTTATGGTCTCTAATAGGCCCCACTCTTTCTCTAGTTATCCTTTTGCTCTTAATGTATTTATAAAACATCTTTGTGTTTTCCCTGATTTTACTTGCCAACATCCTTTCATGCTCTCTCTTTGCTTTCCTGATATCTTTTTTAATTGCAGCCCTTCACTTCATATACACCTCTAGAGTTTCTGCAGTGTTGAGTTCCCTGTATCTGTCATAAGCTTCCCTTTTTTTCTTTATTTTACCTTTCATCCAGGGGGCTCTAGATTTGTTAGCCCCACCATTTCTTTAAGGGCACATACTTGCTCTGTACCCTCAGGATCTCCTCCTTGAATGCCTCCCACTGCTCAGATACTGATTAACCATCAAGAAGTCGTTTCCAGCCCACTTTGGCCAAATCCCATCTCAACTCAGCAAAATTGGCTTTACCCCAATTGAGAACTTTTATTCCTGGTCTGCCATTTGCCCTTTTCCACAACTACCCTAAATCTAACTGAATTATGATCACTAGCACCAAAATGCTCTCCCACTGGTACCCCTTCCACCTGCCCCTCTTCATTCCCCAAAACCAAGTCCAGAACCTCCCCCACCCTTGTTGGGCTTGTTACATACTAGCCAGTTAGAAGTTCTCCTGAATGCATTTTAGGAATTTTGCACCCTCTATACTAATCACACTACCCTTTTCCCAGTTAACATTAGGGTAGTTAAAATCCCCCAATATTACAGCTCTAAAGCTTTTGCACTTCACAGAAATTTGCCTGCATATTTGTTCTTCTATCTCCCTCTGACTGTTTGAGGGTCTATAGTACACTCCCAGTAGTGTGATCGCCCCTTTTTTGTTCTTCAATTCAACCCATATGGCCTTGTTTGATGATCCCCTCGAACATATCATCCCTTCTCACAGCTGTAATTGTTTCTTTAGACATTGGGCCCGAAATTCACCGTCCCCAAAGGGATGGCTAACATGGAGTTTGGGCGGTCGATTGAAAAAATCGATGGGCCACCACGGTGGGGTACTTTTCCCTCCCCGAGCCATATTCAGCTCGGGGAGGATTTCAGCGGTGTTCACTTCTGCCGGAAAAGGCGCGGTGAAGCCGCTGTAAAGGAAGGTTTCCAGCGGTGAGCTCTGCAGCGTGCGGGCCACTGGAAAGGGACTACCACAGTGAAATTCACCGAGGAAAAGGTAGGACTTTTCCCAGCAGTGCCCCCGCAAAGTTTCCGATGCGGTGCTCGAATGCAACACCGTTGGGGCCTTTTGGTAGGTAAATAGTTTTATTACTGATTATTTTTATTTCATTTTCCAGCACGCAAGTGCAGAATTTATCTTTTCAAATATAGTTTTATTAATTATTCATGTCTTTATTTCATTTCTCATGGTCTGCAGTATTTAGCTTTTGAGATCATTTTATTAATTGTTTTGGCTCCATTAAACCTGCTGAGTGCTACTCAGAGGTTTGCACATACCCCTGTACTTTTGTACAACTTTCAAGTCTAACTCTTTAGTGGAGTCCTGTGGACTGCAGAGACCTACTTGGCAGGGTTCACCCTGAGGATGGGAGGAGTGTTGGGGGGGGGGGGGGGCGACACCTGGTACAGCTGGTCAGAAGCAGGGTGGCACGCAGAAGAGGGCGTCGTTGTCAGCACTGTGCAGAGAGGCAGCGGGCAAGGGAGCAGCCATGATACGTTCATTCTGTGCCAGACCAGTGTGCACGCCATTTCACCGGCCCGAATCAGGATTGCAGTTGGCTGCGAGGGAACAAGGGATATCCCCTATCCACTTGGTTTCTCACTCCTTGCGGAACCCCAGGACAGCGACAGAGAATGCATGCAATGACACTCTTTGTGCCACTAGGTGCATCATAGAGCAGTGCATAGGCATCCTTAGCAGAGATTCGGTGCCTGGACTGCTCTGGTGGCACCTTGCAGTAGTCTCAACGGGTCTCCATAATCGTGGTGGTCTGCTGCATGCTGCACAACCTGGCCATCATGAGGGGACAGCCGCTGGAGATCGAGCCAGCAGTATCACCTGAGGAGTAGGAGGAGGAGGAGGATGATCCCCATTGTCTCATAGAAATATAGAAAATAGGTGCAGGAGTAGGTCATTCGATCTTTCGAGCCTGCACCACTATTCAATAAGATCATGGCTGATCATTGCCTCAGCACCCCTTTCCTGTTTTCTCTCCATACACTTGATCCCTTTAGCCGTAAGGGCCATATCTAACTCCCTTTTGAATATATCCAATGAACTGGCATCAACAACTCTCTGCGGCAGGGAATTCCACAGGTTTACAACTCTCTGAGTGAAGACATTTCTCCTCATCTCAGTCCTAAATGGCCTACCCCTTATCCTAAGACTGTGTCCCCTGGTTCTGGACTTCCCCAACATCGGGAACATTCTTCCCGCATCTAACCTGTCCAGTCCTGTCAGAATCTTATACATTTCTATGAAATCCCCTCTTATCCTTCTAATCTCCAGTGTATAAAGACACAGTTGATCCAGTCTCTCCTCATATGTCAATCCAGCCATCCCTGGAATCAGTCTGGTGAACCTTCGCTGCACTCGCTCAATAGCAAGTATGTCCTTCCTCAGAGTAGGAGACCAAAACTCCAGGTGAGGTCTCACCAAGGCTCTGTACAACTGCAGTAAGACCTCTGCACCGAATGACTTCTAATCCTCGGTGATTTCAACCTCCAACTCAATTCATCATGCTCTCTCCCCTCTGAGTTCACTAGCCTCCTATCCTCCCTTAATCTCTCCCTCAATGTAAACTCCCCATATTCACGGTCAGCCCCTCGACCTTGCCACCTCTTGTGGCCTCGCTACTCCCATCATGTCTAGCGCAGGTAAGGCCATCTTTGACCACTTCCTCGTATCGCTCTCCACCCACATCCCCCTTCCACCTGCCCCCCCCAACCCTACCTCCTTCTGTGTCAGGAGAAAACTCTCTCCCGGCTCTCTTACAACTGCACTTATCAACTGCCAACTGTCCAGCCTTTGGCTTTCCTTTCACCATGACATATCTGCAGCTCATCATCATAGGCAGTCCCTTGGAATCGAGGAAGACTTGCTTCCACTCTAAACATGAGTCCTTAGGTGGCTGAACAGTCCAATACAAGAACCACAGTTTCTGTCACAGGTGGGATAGATAGCCATTGAGGGAACGGGTGGGTGGGATTGGTTTGCCGCACACTCTTTCCGCTGCCTGCTCTCGGCGATGAGACTCGAGGTGCTCAGCGCCCTCCCGGATGCACTTCCTCCACCTAGGGCGGTCTTTGGCCAGGGACTCCCAGATGTCAGTGGGGATGTTGCACTTTATCAGGGAGGCTTTGAGAGTGTCCTTGTAACGTTTCCGCTGCTCTCCTTTGGCTCATTTGCTGTGAAGGAGTTCTGAGTAGAGCGCTTGCTTTGGGAGTCTCGTGTCTGGCATGCAAACAAAGTGGCCTGCCTAGCGGAGCTGATCAAGTATGGTCAGTGCTTCAATGCTGGGGATTTTGGCCTGGGCGAGGACGCTAATGTTGGTGCGTCTATCCTCCAAGGGGGTTTGTAGGATCTTGTGGAGACATCGTTGGTGGTATTTCTCCAGCGACTTGAGGTGTCTACTGTACATTGTCCATGCCTCTGAGTCATACAGGAAGACGGGTATCACTGCAGCCCTGTAGACCATGAGCTTGGTAATGCATCTCTGCCACTACCGATCTGCTCAATCACACAATCACACCCACACCACCACCTTTTATGCCCTAGTCCCTGGCCATTCACCCTGGTACAGCCCTGATCATCATTTCCTTAAGTTCAAGGGACATCGACATGAATGGAAATGGCGGACAACTGGTTGAGCCATTCACCACCAGATCTGGCCGGACCACATAAAGCAGTATCGGGTCCTATTCTTGTCTGCCAAAATCGCTCACTATTCCAGAATCATTCTGGAATGTAAAGTTAAACCCCGGCTTCTATTCTCCACTGCTAACCATCTTTTTAACCCGCTCTCCCCAGTCTCCACCCTCACCTCCGACAATAAGTGTGAGGAGCTCATGGACTTCTTTGTTTCAACGATTAAGACCATCCGTTCAGCCGACTCTGTCCCTTTCCTTCCTTCCCTAGCCCATCGGGACAAACTTCCTCTAAGGTACCCCCTGTCCTAGCCCTGACCTCACATCTTTCTCCAGTCTCTCTCCGATCTCCCCTCATAATCTCTCCGAGCTCATCCTGTCCATGAGATCCACTTCCTGATCCCTTGACCCTATTCCCACCAAACGGCTGACCACCCAGCTTCCTTTTCTGACTCCCATGTTAGCTGACATTGTTAACGGTTCTCTCTCCTCAGGTAACTGTACCCATCTCCCTCAATCTGCCGTCATCATCTCTCTGCTCAAAAAGCCAACCCTCAATCACTCCATCCTTGCAAACTACCGCCTCATCTCCAACCTCCCTTTCCTCTCCAAAGTCCTTAAACGTGTTGTCGCCTCCCAAATCCGTACCCGCATTTCCCGCAATTCCATGTTTGAATCCCTCGAATCTGGTTTCTGCCCCTGCCGCAGTCCTGAAACGACTCTCGTCATGGTCATAAATGTCATCATTTGTGATTGTGACAAAGGTAAACTATCCCTCCTCGTCCTTCTTGACTTGTCTGTAGCCTGTGACATGGTTGACCACTCTATCTTTCTCCAACGCCTCTCCATCATCGTCCAGCTGGGTGGGACTGCACTCGCCTGGTTCCATTCTTATATAACCAATCGTAGCCAAAGAATCATCTGCAATAGCTTCTCTTCCCACTGTCGCAACGTTACTTCTGGTGTCCCCCAAGGATCTGTTCTTGGCTCTCTCCTCTTTCTCATCTACATGTTGCCCTTTGATGACATCATTCTAAAACAAAGCGTCAGTTTCCACATGTAAGCCGATGACACCCCACTCTACCTCACCACCACTTCTCTCGACTCCTCCACGGTCTCTAAATTGTCAGACTGCTTGTCCGACATCCAGTACTGGATGGGCAGAAATTTTCTCCAATTGAGAAGACCATAGCCATTGTTTTCGGTCCCCGCCACAATCTCCGTTCCCTAGCCACTGACTCCATCCCTCTCCCCAACTCCTGTCTGAGGCTGAACCACACTGTTCGCAACCTTGGTGTCATATTTCATTCTGAAATTAGCTTTCGACCATATATCTGCAGCATAACCAAGACCGCCTATTTCCACCTCCGTAACATCGCCCGTCTCCACCCTTGCCTCAGCTCGTCCGCTGCTGAAACCCTCATCCATGCCTTTGTTACCTCTAGACTTGACTATTCCAACGCACTCCTGGCTGGCCTCCCACATTCTACCCTACGTAAACTAGAGGTGATCCAAAACTCGGCTGCCCGTGTCCTAACTCGCACCAAGTCCTGCTCACCCATCACCCCTGTGCTCGCATCCCGAATTATAATCGCTCAACCATTGGTGGCCCTGCCTTCTGTTGCCTAGGCCCTGAGCCCTAGAATTCCCAGCCTAAACCTCTCCGCCTCTCTATCTCTCTTTCCTCCTTCAAGACGCTCCTTAAAACCTAGCTCTTTGACCAAGCCTGCGCTAATTTCTACTTATGCGGCTCGGTGTCAAATGTTTACTCCTTTTATTCCTGTGAGGTGCCTTGGGATGTTTCACTATGTTAAAGGCGCTATATAAATACAAGTTGTTGTTGTTGTTGAAATTTCCACTCAGCCAGTACTGGATGTCAGATAAGCAGACTGATGTTTTAGAGACCGTGGAGGGGTCGAGAGACTGGTGAGGTAGAGCTGGGTGTCGTCAGCGTACATATGGAAACTGGCGCTGTGTTATCAGACAATGTCGCAAAGGGGCAACATATAGATGAGAAATATGAGAGAGCCAAGCTCAGAGCCTTGCTCATGTATGCAAGAAGCAAGAGAAAAAAAGCAACTACTGGATCTATTTAACACTTCCTCAGGGTAGAGTGGAAATCTACTCTGCTTCTCTTCATTTTACTGGCACGCTGGATGCGGTGGCCTCTTGAGCAAAGTTCCGCTCTTTGGCATTTTTTTTCCGGCGGATCGGAAGTCGGCCATAATGGGGGCGCAAGTGTGGTGTTGAGCGGAACTTCGAAGTCTCAAGGGGCGGAAGTTGGGGGCGGACGGAGTGGCCTCCGCTGTCGGTCATCAGCGTGGCGCTGATGAAGTCATCACGGTGCCGCGTCACCACGGCTTGACCCTTCACTTAAAGGGGAGAGCCCGCGCGATTGTTTAAGTTCAGTCTGCAGGGTCACCAGGGAGGTTTCGGCCAGGCCAGCGGCCTGGCACCCAAGCGGGGGGTTGCCAGGCTACCGGTTGACATCCCGGACAAACCCGGGGTATAATTGTCGGCCCGACATGGCAATCAGCCGACAAAAAAAACATGGTGCAAGGACTCCGAATTCAGTGCACCGGCACAAAAAGCTGCTTACCTTGACGGTACTTTGGGCGGCGTTTTCGTCAAAAAGGTCCTTGAAAGGACAGCGAGTGGCAAAAGAGGGACTTACGCCGCCGATCTGGGCGGCAGCAGGCGGGAGGTCTCATTCGCGGCGGCAGAGGCGCTTGCCGCCCAAGTGCCGCCGAGGATGGAGTCGGGCCCCACGGAGGATCGAAGACCTGAAAAGCAAAATCATCCAAAAAAAATCATCGGAACACCTTCAGGGGACCCCATCCTGAAAAGAAACAAATTTTAAAAATGCTCACTTACCTTTTTTTTCAGCTCTTCATACTCACCGTCGGGGACAGACCAGCCTCCAGCCAGCAGCCCAACCCTGTTCTGGCGCCGACTTCCGCCCGCATCAATCTGGCATCTCGGCGGGCGGGAGGTCAGTTGCGCCACTCGGCCGTCTGCTGACCTCAGCGGGCGCTTCCCGGCGGCTCTCCCCTCCCGCCTGCTCCACACCAAATGGAAAGTGGCACTGGGCGCAACTTCACGAGGAATGTCAGCGGCAGTGGACAGCAGTGGGCGGCAGTGGAAGGCAGTCGGTGGCAGTCGGCGGCAGTCGCCAGCAGTGGGCAGCAGTGGACGGCAGTGGGCGGCAGTGGGAGGCAGTGGAAGGCAGTAGGCAGCAGTGGGTGGCAGTGGGCGGCAGTGGAAGGCAGTAGGCAGCAGTGGGTGGCACTGGGCGGCAGTGGGAGGCAGTAGGCGGCAGTGGGTGGCAGTGGGCGGCAGTGGACGGCAGTGGACGGCAGTGGGCGGCAGTGGGCGGCAGTTGCCGGCAGTGGGCAGCAGTGGACGGCAGTGGGCGGCAGTGGGCGGCAGTCGGCGGCAGTGGGCGGCAGTTGCCGGCAGTGGGCAGCAGTGGGCGGCAGTGGGTGGCAGTGGGCGGCAGTCGGCGGCAGTGGGCGGCAGTGGGCGGCAGTCGGCGGCAGTGGGCGGCAGTGGGTGGCAGTGGGCGGCAGTGGGTGGCAGTGGGCGGCAGTGGGCGGCAGTGGACGGCAGTGGGCGGCAGTGGGCGGCAGTGGGCGGCAGTGGACGGCAGTGGGCGGCAGTCGGCGGCAGTGGGCGGCAGTGGGCGGCAGTCGGCGGCAGTGGGCGGCAGTCGGCGGCAGTGGGCAGCAGTGGGCGGCAGTGGACGGCAGTGGGCGGCAGTGGGTGGCAGTGGGCGGCAGTGGGTGGCAGTGGGCGGCAGTCGGCGGCAGTGGGCGGCAGTGGGCGGCAGTCGGCGGCAGTGGGCAGCAGTGGGCGGCAGTGGACGGCAGTGGGCGGCAGTGGGTGGCAGTCGGCGGCAGTGGGCGGCAGTCGGCGGCAGTGGGCGGCAGTCGGCAGCAGTGGGCGGCAGTGGGCGGCGGTGGGCGGCAGTGGGCGGCAGTGGGCAGCAGTGGGCAGCAGTGGGCGGCAGTCGGCAGCAGTGGGCGGCAGTGGGCGGCAGTCGGCGGCAGTGGGCAGCAGTGGGCGGCAGTGGACGGCAGTGGGCGGCAGTGGGTGGCAGTGGGCGGCAGTGGGCGGCAGTCGGCGGCAGTGGGCGGCAGTGGGCGGCAGTCGGCGGCAGTGGGCGGCAGTGGGCAGCAGTGGGCGGCAGTGGGCGGCAGTGGCTGGCAGTGGGCAGCAGTGGGCAGCAGTCGGCGGCAGTGGGCGGCAGTGGGCGGCAGTCGGCGGCAGTGGGCGGCAGTGGCTGGCAGTGGGCGGCAGTGGGCAGCAGTGGGTGGCAGTGGGCGGCAGTGGGCAGCAGTGGGCGGCAGTGGACGGCAGTGGGTGGCAGTGGGCGGCAGTGGGCGGCAGTGGGCGGCAGTCGGCGGCAGTGGGCGGCAGTGGGCGGCAGTCGGCGGCAGTGGGCGGCAGTGGACGGCAGTGGGCGGCAGTGGGCGGCAGTGGGCAGCAGTGGGCAGCAGTGGGCGGCAGTGGACGGCAGTGGGCGGCAGTGGGCAGCAGTCGGCGGCAGTGGGCGGCAGTGGGCGGCAGTCGGCGGCAGTGGGCGGCAGTGGCTGGCAGTGGGCGGCAGTGGGCAGCAGTGGGCGGCAGTGGGCGGCAGTGGACGGCAGTAGGCGGCAGTGGGCGGCAGTGGGCGGCAGTGGACGGCAGTGGACGGCAGTGGGCGGCAGTGGGCGGCAGTGGGCGGCAGTGGGCGGCAGTGGGCAGCAGTCGGCGGCAGTGGGCGGCAGTGGGCGGCAGTCAGCGGCAGTGGGCGGCAGTGGCCGGCAGTGGGCGGCAGTGGGCAGCAGTGGGCGGCAGTGGGCGGCAGTGGACGGCAGTGGACGGCAGTAGGCGGCAGTGGGCGGCAGTGGGCGGCAGTCGGCGGCAGTGGGCGGCAGTGGGCGGCAGTGGACAGCAGTGGGCGGCAGTAGGCGGCAGTGGGCGGCAGTGGACGGCAGTGGGCGGCAGTCGGCGGCAGTGGGCGGCAGTAGGCGGCAGTGGGCGGCAGTGGGCGGCAGTCGGCGGCAGTGGGCGGCAGTGGGCGGCAGTGGGCGGCAGTCGGCGGCAGTGGGCGACAGTGGGCGGCAGTCAGCGGCAGTGGGCGGCAGTGGGCAGCAGTGGGCGGCAGTGGGCAGCAGTGGGCGGCAGTGGGCGGCAGTGGGCGACAGTGGGCGGTAGTGGGCGGTAGTGGGCGGCAGTGGCTGGCAGTGGGCAGCAGTGGGCGGCAGTCGGCGGCAATGGGCAGCAGTGGGCGGCAGTGGGCGGCAGTGGGCGGCAGTGGGCGGCAATGGGCGGCAGTGGGCGGCAGTGGGCGGCAGTGGGCGGCAGTGGGCGGCAGTCGGCGGCAATGGGCAGCAGTGGGCGGCAGTGGGCGGCAGTGGGCGGCAGTGGGCGGCAGTCGGCGGCAATGGGCAGCAGTGGGCGGCAGTGGGCGGCAGTGGGCAGCAGTGGGCGGCAGTGGGCGGCAATGGGCAGCAGTGGGCGGCAGTGGGCGGCAGTGGGCAGCAGTGGGTGGTGAGGCCATCAATTTTGGGCCGTATGATTCTAACATCAGCAACAACTTTCATTTATATAGCATCTCAAACGGAGTAGAACATCCCAAGGAGCTTCACAGGAGCGATTATCAAACAAAATTTGACACCGAACCTCATCAGGAGATATTAGGCCAGGTAACCAAATGCTGGTCAAAGAGTGAAAATTGAGTTGAAAGTCTCTTAAAGAAGGAAAGAGAGAGGCAGAGAGGAGAGGTTTAGGGAGAGAATAGCAGCAGAAGGCACGGCCAACAATGGTGGGGCGAACAAAATCAGGGAAGAGGCCAGAATTGGTGGAACGCAGTGTTTCTCGAGAGGTAGAGCTGGAGGTGCTTACAGAGATGGGTTAGCCTTACATTCCTAGAATGAGTAACCATTTCAAATTTTACCAATAGTAATGTAGTGTCAGCTGTGGCTCAGTGGGCAGCACATGTGCCTTCTGAGTCAGAAGGTTGTGGGTTCAAGTAAAACCTAGGCTGATACTCCAGTGTAGTGCTGTCGGAGGTGCCGTCTTTCGGACGAGGCCCCGTCTGCTCTCTCATGTGGATGTAAAAGATCCCACGGCACTATTTCGAAGAAGAGTAGGGGAGTTATTCCTGGTGTCCTGGCCAATATTTATCCCTCAATCAACATAAAAAAAAAACAATTATCCGGTATTATCACGTTGCTGTTTGTGGGAGCTTGCCGTGCGCAATTGGCTGCTGTGTTTCCCACAGTGACTACACTCCAAAAGTTTTTCATTGGCTGTACAGCGCACTTTGAGAAGTCTGGTGGTCGTGAAAGGCGCTATATAAATGCAAGTCTTTCTTTCTTTTAAATACTTTTTCATCATCATTATCATAGGCAGTCCTTCAAAATCGAGGAAGATTTACTACAGTCTCTGTCACAGGTGGGACAGACAGTGGTTGGAGGAAAGGGTGGGTGGGGAGTCTGGTTTGCCGCATGCTCTTTCCGCTGCCTGCGCTTGTTTTCTGCATGCTCTCGGCGACGGGACTCGAGGTGCTCAGCTTTTTATACTTTTTATATTCCTCCCAAAGCAGTTACTGCTACCACCACATTTTTTAATACATAGGTTTCTGTTCTTGCCTGAATGATATAAACATGTCTCATCAATTGCAGCAAAGGAGCTCTCCCGTGTAAGAGGTGGTGCTGCTGAAATCTTACTGAGAAGAAATGGTTCGGTTCAGTCATTAGCACTTATTAACGTAACAGATCTAAATTAATTGCTGGTCTGTGGAATGAACTTGAGCGTGTTAATGAGTCATCTATCTCACTATCAAGAAGCTGGTCGACTGCTATTGATTGCCACCTGCACAGAATCAATAGTTTCCATTGATGAATAGAATCCAACAGAGAGGTCCGAGAATTGGGACTCGACTCAATGTTTCCCCACAAGCAACATTAACCTTCTCCGGAATATTCTCCATCACCTATTGAGATCGTCTCATACTGAGTGCATGCTGTAAAACAAGATTCTTAATATTTGCACATGCATGCAGTATAGGTTGGTAGAAGCAGCATCCCTCATCGCATTTAAAGAGCACTTCGATGCGCACTTAATGTGCCGTGGAGACACTGTAGAGGGACGTGATCGGGGCCCAGGAGAGGCGTGAGTTTGGGGCCAGGGGCCCAGGGGCAGCATGGTCCAGCCCACACTGCGATATGTGTGCGCACTAGATCCGTGCAGCAGAGCAGGTCTCCAGTCGTCCTGGTTAACCCTTGCCACTGGACCAAGACCTAGCTCTGTCAAGCCCGTGTGGTGGCTGGTGTGCAACGGTCACCGCACGTGAAACAAATCCACGCACAGGTATCTTCCACCCTTCAACATGTAGTTCGGGATCTGGAATATTAGGTCCTTCATTGAAACACCTGAGAACTCATTCCCTTTTTGGCGTAGAAGCAAGCATCCTCGCTTCAAGGGACTGCTTATGATGATAATGAATGTGCTGTAACCTGCAAGGCTGTGGACTAAGAGCTGGAAATTGGGATTAGGCTGGATCCGTCTTTCGGATGAGAAAATAAACCGAGGCCCCCATTTGCTCTCTCAGCTGGACGTAAAAGATCCCATAGCACTATTTCGAAGAAGTGCGGGGCAGCTATCCTGGCCAATATTTCTTCTTCTTAGGTGGTCCTTTGTATTGAGGATGACTTGCTTCCATGCCAAAAAAGGATGAGTTGACGGGTGTTTCAATAAAGGACCTGATATTCCAGGTCCAAAACTACATCCTGAAGGGTGGAAGATGCCTGTGCGTGGATTTTTTTAACGTGGGGTGGCCGTTGCACACCAGCCACCACACGGGCTTGACAGAGCTAGGTCTTGGTCCAGTGGCAAGGGTTAAACAAGACGACTGGAGACCAGCCCTGCTACACGGAACTCATGCGCACAATATGTGTGGCCAATATTTATCCCTCAATTAACATCACTAAGGGGTTATGGGGAGCGGGCAGGGAAGTGGACCTGAATCCATGATCAGATCAGCCGAGATCGTATTAAATGGCGGAGTAGGCTCGAGGGGCCGAATGGCCTACTCCTGCTCCTATTTCTTATGTTCTTATGCTCTTATGTTCTTAAAAACAGATTACCTGGCCATTATCACATTGCTGTTTGTGCGCCAATTAGCCGCTGCGTTTCCCACATTACTACAGTGACTACACTCCAAAAGTACTTCATTGTCTGTAAAGTGCTTTGGGACATCCGGCGGTCATGGACAGACACTATATAAATTCAAGTCTTCTTTTCTCTTCAGTGCACTTTTTCAGCCGGCACAAATACAATGGGCCGAGTAGCCTCCTCTGTGCCGTACATTTCTAAGATTCGATGAAAGATGGAAAAATGCAATTTTCTTTGGAAATAGGCTTCTTGTATCCGACAGCAACATTTCTGTGCCAAGGCAAGTATAATAAATAGACCAAAGAAAACTCTACTTCCCGGGTTCTTCGCTACGCGAGTTGAAGATGTACAGATGTCTGACTTCTGCCGATCCCTGCCGTAACCACACAGAAGCACTGCAGCCGTCTTAGTTACCCACAGGGAATCGATGTTATGGCAGAGGTTATGTACAAAACAATAAAGCTTCAATACACATGTACTCTGACTCCCTGGGCATGCTTGCTGTCGGTGAGAAGGCCTCTAATGGACTCGAGAGATTTATTTTGTTAAGCCGCTGTTACATTAACAAGTACACTTTCGATGGTAAGCAAAAAAAAGTGAGCTGTTCCTGAGAGAGGCTGCCGTGTCCTTGGCCGAGAAACAAAAGAATATTGTACAGATAGGAACTTAGCCTTGGAGGGAGACACAGACAGAAATTTCCAAATTAGTCTGGCTAATACATTAAGGGCTAAAAATTGGTTGGCTTAGGGCCACCCGTTAGCGTCCGAAAGGCGGCATTAACGGGCCGCTAAGCACATACTGCCCGAGCGCGAACCTCATTGGTCGTTTAGAGCGGCGCTGTCATTTAGCGCTGAGCACTCTAGCTGTGCCCCCTTTGCGACGCGTTTCCAAAATTGACTGTGAGTGCCCGACGCTACTCCCAACAGGGGGAAGCAGACAGTGCACAGAGGATCCCGGGGCCATATCGCAGGGAAGGAAAAGGTCAGTGTTGAGAGTCATATTTTTAACAATTTACTCACCTCTCTTTTTTTTTCCAATACTGAATGGCAATTTAATATTTTCCAAAGCAAAAAAATGTTTATAAATTCCAGTGTCCAAAACAGTTGTTAGTTATTTGTACAAAATAAAAGTTCAATATTTTGTTTAACTCAACTAATTAGGCATTAATTGCACTCTAGATAAAGTCTGCAAAATTTTTTAACATTTGGAAGCTCATTATGTTTTAAAGCAAAAAAGTATTCAAAAAAAAAGTGCAAAAAACATGTCTTAGGCATTAGCTGGGACATCATATCATAGGCAGTCCCTCGAAGTGAGGATGACTTGCTTCCACACCAAAAAGGGATGAGTTCACAAGTGTTTCAATGAAGGACCTAATATTCCGGATCCCGAACTATATGTTGAAGGGTGGAAGATGCCTGTGCGTGGATTTTTTTAATGTGTGGTGACCGTTGCACACCAGCCACCACAAGGGCTTGCTAGGTTTTGGTCCAGTGGCAAGGATTACCTGTTATATATGTGGACTTGTATTTCCATTGTACAGCCACCAGAGGGCTCATCCCCCGGAGTCCCAAGGAGGACTCCGGGCACAATCCCTTGGGAGCACAGGTACTTAACAAGGCTTCACAGGTTGGAGAGGTACTCTGGAGACCTGCAATAAAAGATTACGGTCACACTTTATTTTGAGCTCATAGTGTTCAGTCTGATTCTTTCTCCAAATACACAACTGGCGTTGAGATACAGCTAGCGAACCCAAAGATGCAGAGAACAGTGGGCATCCTGGAGAAATTTTCGGAGGGAGATGATTGGGAAACTTTTGTGGAGCGACTTGATCAATACTTCGTGGCCAACAAGCTAGATGGGGAAGAGAGCGCTGCCAAACATAGAGTGATTCTCCTCACCATCCGTGGGGCACCAACATATGGCCTCATGAAGAATCTGCTCACTCCAGCGAAACCCACGGAGAAATCGTACGGCGATTTGTGCACACTGGTCTGAGAGCATTTGAACCTGAAGAAAAGCGTTCTGATGGCGAGGTACCGGTTCTACACCTACAAAAGGTCTGAGGGCCAGGAAGTGGCGAGTTATGTCGCCGAGCTAAGACGCCTTCCAGGACATTGCGAATTTGAAGGACATTTGGAGCACATGCTCAGAGACTTTTTCGTACTTGGCATTGGCCATGAAACCATACTTCGCAAACTTTTGACTGTAGAGATCCCAACCATGAGTCAGGCCATAGTGATAGCTCAGGTGTTCATCAGTGACAATACTAAGCAAATCTCTCAGCACACAAGTGCTGCTACAAGTACTGTGAACAAAGTGATATTATTATCGAATCGTAACGTACAGGGCAAGCCACACATACCTGCAGCTGTACGTCCGCAGATGTCTCAGAGTCCAGCATCAAGGGTGATGAATGCAAGGTCATTAACACCTTGTTGCAGCTGCGGGGGTGATCATAATTTCCATTCATGTGGATTCAAAGCATACTTTTGCAAGGGCTGTGGAACAATGGGACAGTTCCAACGAGTGTGCAGGCGAGTTGCTAAGCCTGTTAAAGCTGCAAACCGCCAGGTTGCAGAGCAGGATCATGATGAAACAGAGCCTCAGATAGAGGAGGCAGAGCTACGTGGAATGCACACATTCACCACGAATTGTACCCCGATAATGCTGAATGTTGAACTAAATGGACTCCCGGTGTCAATGGAGCTGAACACAGGCGCAAGCCAGTCCATCATGGGCAAAAAACTTTCGAAAGGTTGTGGTGCAACAAGGCCTCAAGGCCAGTCTTAACTCCAATTCACACGAAACTAAGAACTTACACAAAAGAACTGATTCCCGTAATTGGCAGTGCTACCGTAAAGGTCTCCGACGATGGAGCAGTGCACAAGCTACCACTCTGGGTGGTACCGGGCGATGGTCCCACGCT